>NC_091072.1:95561666-95864696 GCF_032405125.1 Capricornis sumatraensis
AATCTAGTCATAGAAGAATCATCATCCATGTTCTAAATTTAAGAAACCACTCCCAATTCCCCTTTTTAATATTTTCTCCAGTCAGAGGTTTTGAAATCACATTGTACTGTCACAGTTTTACAATGAGAAGGAAATAAGACAAAAATAGAAGCACCAGACCACATATACTAATATGGTTATTCTGGTCAAAATACAGTCCAAGTTCAATACAGTCTATAACATTGTTCAATACAATGTTAAAAAATCTCTCTCCAAAGAAGAACTATAAATACATGTACAGAATAACTAACATGTATAGAATAACTATAAATACATGGAACCAAATTCTTTTACAGTAACTGTGTGAGCCATCTGTAATCGGCAGAAACACAAATAATATTTTATCTCATATGAGAAAATTACTTTTAATGAATTAAAAGATACCATGTAAAATACAAACCAGATTATAGGAGGATTCCTTTCACTCTTTTGCTTGAGAATAAACATTTTTGAATAGAAGAGAACATACTACATTGGAATTTTGGATATCCAGTGTCTTCAATATTTCACTATTACACTATAGTGTGCGTATCTTGTTACTACTGAAATAAAGGAATAAATGTTTTAAATCTTGATACAGATAGCAAATTCTTTTCTAGAAAAGTTGGACTAACATTCCAACCACTCAAACAGAATCCTTACCAGAAAATATATCATCACTTAACTTTTCCCAGTGTGATGGAGGTGGGGGGAAGTAGATGGGAGTTGTTAATGGTTTTAATTTACCTATTTCTAGTTAGTGAATTTGAACATTTAAAATGTTTAATTCTTTTATTTTTATAGCCCAGCTACATCATTTACTCACTTTTCTAGCCATCTGAAAAAATTCCTTGCTGGTTTTTATAAGCTTGCTATATTAAGAATATTTGCCCTTCATTGCTATTTCTGGCAAGAATTTTCTCCACTAATTTGCCTTTTAATTTTTATATATCTGACAATTAATACTTTTATAGCAACCTTATTTTTCTAACAGCATTTCCTGGATACGCTTCCCATTCTCCATTAGTCTAGAATATTGATACTTTCTGATCACATTAAATTGTTTTGTATGTAAAGGTCTGTTTCTGAGTTGTCTTTTCTATTCCATTAATCTGGAGGCATATTACTGGGCCAGTACTTTGCTGTTTGAAGTCTATCTTTATAACAGGTTGTGATATTTAACAGGATTAATCATTTCCAATGTTTTTCCTTTCCAAAGTTATTTTGGCTATTCTTATTTATAATCCAGATATATGTTAAAATTGGAATCATTTTATCAAGCCCCACCCTCCATAAGAATTTTAAGGGAACATTAATTAAACCTATAAAGTCAATTAATGGTGCTTTTTAAAAGAGTATTTCACAAATAGTCTCAAGTATTTTTGAATTAATTTTCTAGAATAATCAGATGTCATTTATGAACTGGACAAGCAGTGTAAATATTTAATTACATAAACACTGTAAATCTAATATAGAAGTGACAATGTATACACCCAGGAAGTAAAAGGATGATAATCATCTCTGGATGAAAGTTCTTTCCATAATGGACTGGACTAATTATAGTTTTCTTCTTATCCTTTCCTATAAAACCATGTCAATTTTCAAGGCAATATATCCATGTCAGATGTTATTGTGAATACCAAGTGACTTTCAATCCTTTTTCTTACAGCAATATATTCAAAGGCACACACTGTCATGTAATTTTTATATATCCCAAGTTTCTGAGTATTATTCATGGTAGAGCAAAGGAATTGTTTCTCCAAGCTATTTAAGAAAAGTAATTGCCTTTTTCATAAATAAGAATTTGTATACACTTTTCAATTTTACTGACTGTACCTTCCAACTGAATCACAGATACACACTTTTAAAAAAACACCATATGCTGTCTGTGATTACATGTCTAGTTCTAAAATGACATCTGAAATTCATACTCTTCTTAAAAATTTGAATGATAACAGATTTCTATATATTTCAATAATTAGCATTTAGAATATAAAACTCTGAAAGTACTTTATTTCTCTTTTAGTAAATTACTGTAGTATATATATTAAATCAAGAAGTTTATACTTCTGCTTGCTTTCTTGTGAAGTTAACTCCTAGAAGAACTGACCAGTGATTTAAAAGAAAATCAATTTAATGCATTAAGACTTTTTTATTCTGAATTTTAGATACAAGAGATTTTTTGCAACCACAATAGGGTGATCAATTAAACAAAGAGTTTTTAAGATTCAGTGCTTACTTTCTGTTGTTGATGTTGTTATAATTATTTGATAGAGATGAAGGAGAGATCTTTGGTAAAGTTGAAAAATTGGATGCACCTGGGGACCTTTAAAAATATGAAAATGTTAAATTAGATAAAAAATGCTGAATTTTGAAATTAATTATGAAATAAAGAAAAGAACTAACAGATGACAATGTATGTAGTAAATGAATGCTGGAAAACAGATTTATGACAAAATCATCATCCTTTGGTTTTCAATTTCTGATGTATTCATTAATATAAAAAATAATGTATATAAGGGAACTATTTTCAAAAGAAATTTATCAAATTAAATATAACAATCGGTATTATTCTCATAAATCTACTAATGCAATACACCCATTTCTGAGTTCAGGTAACCATTACTAATATTTTACAATCAATAATTTTCTTAAGTTAGTGGAATTAAAATACTAATTTTTAAAGGAAGCATGTTAAAGAAATCTACTTTGTGTCTCAGTAGGTACCGAGCATGCATGCTCAGTTGCTCAGTCATGTCCAACTCTTATAACCCTATGGATTGTGGCTTTCTAGGTCCCTCTGACCATGGGATTTTCCAGGCAAGAATACTGGAGTGAGTTGCTATTTCCTACTCCAGGGATCGTCCCAACCCAGGGATTAAACCCACATCTGCACTGGGGTGTGGATTCTTTACCACTGAGCCACCTGGGAAGTCCCCAGAGTGTACCATGGCATTCTGATTATATACAACATAGATATCCGAGGATTTACCAATTTTAAAAGTGTAAGGCAAGAGGGATAAAAGAGTAAAGAGAATTCCAAACATAATCCCATGAAGTAATATTTGGCCAAATTGATCCCTGCAAAAACTGAACAGATATAAATCTTACTGCATACTACACACCTCACTAGTTCAGAATCTTTTTGGAGAAATCTCAATTACTAATGGCTTTTAATCAACAAATATGCTTTGAAGGCATGATTTATAATAAACAAATCCATGATATACAAACAATTATTTTAAAGTACTTAGAAGTTTCTGAAAGATTTTTCTTGTAATTTTGTACACAAATTTAATTTATTAGGCAACATCCAGGCCACAGGCTGTAAGGCCTTAAGAAGTTAATACTTTCAGTCCAGTACCTCAGTCATCAGAAATTCTAAATTAGTGAGGCCTAAAGTGATTACTGTCTTAAAAATTATTTTATTTTTTACTCAGGTGACAATGAACAGCAAAATGGTCAATGAGCAGGAAAGTATATAATCTATAAAATTTACTTTTTTGGTAATTTGAATTTTGCAAAGTGGTGAGTAATAAAATTTCTTACATATAAAAATTTTATATAACTTCTGAAGTTCTATAAAATTTTGGTAAAATTTTTCTTCATTTTAAAGGAGGATTTTTTGTTGTTGTTGACTATATACAGACAAAATTATATTAAGTGGGACTTCTATTTAGCTGCCTTTCTGACAGAAGACCCTTGCAAGATTTTAACTATACTAAGCTCAAAACAAAATATACAGCCACCAAGTTTTAATATAAAACAATGTAGAAGACAAACTTAAAATGCAATTTTAATATAAATATGAATATTTTAAGGTATTTATTTTAAAATGTTAATAGTAATAAAGAAGCATTGTGGCACTGTTTGCCTTCATACTAATAATGCTAAATTAGGGAAACAAACTAAAAACACTGAAC
Organism: Capricornis sumatraensis; assembly: GCF_032405125.1. Lineage (NCBI taxonomy): Eukaryota > Metazoa > Chordata > Mammalia > Artiodactyla > Bovidae > Capricornis > Capricornis sumatraensis. The sequence continues at coordinate 95,565,608 of NC_091072.1, forward strand.
CTAAGTTATAATGAATTAAGGAGGTTAATTTTTCAAAATGTGATCCATTTGACTACAATTTAATTCAACTCACTACAAGTTTTCAAGTATACAGAAAGAGAAATATTCCCTTAAATTTTACTTATACTAAAAGTTATAAAAGTAAACATTTTCTTATAACATATTTATTATATATTATATATGGCTAAGGTCATATATCATCTGAAATGCCTATATATATATACACACACACACACATATATATATATATTTATATAAGTGAAAAAGTTGGCTTAAAGCTCAACATTCAGAAAACTAAGATCATGGCATCCAGTCCCATCACCTCATGGCAAATATATAGGGGAAAAGTGGCTGACTTTATGTTTCTGGGCTCCAAAATCACTGCAGATGGTGACTGCGGCCATGACATTAAAACACACTCCTTGGAAGGAAAGTTTTGACAAACCTAGACAGCATATTAAGAAGCAGAGACATTACTTTGTCAACAAAGGTCCATCTAGACAAGGCTATGGTTTTTCCAGTGGTCATGTTTATGGATGTGAGAGTTGGATTATAAAGAAAGCTGAGTGCTGAAGAATTGATGCTTTTGAACTGTGGTGCTGGAGAAGACTCTGGAGAGTCCCGTGGACTGCAAGGACATCCAACCAGTCCATCCTAAAGGAGATCAGTCCTGGGTGTTCACTGGAAGGACTGATGTTGAAGCTGAAACTCCAATATTTTGGCCACCTGAAGCAAACAGCTGACTCATTTCAAAAGACCCTGATGCTGGGAAAGATTGAGGGCAGGAGAAGAAGGGGACAACAGAGGATGAGATGGTTGGATGGCATCACTGACTCGGGGGATGGGTTTGTGTGGACTCCGGGAGTTGGTGATGGACAGGGAGGCCTGGCGTGCTGTGGTTCATGGGGTTACAAAGAGTCGGACACAATTGAGCGACTGAACTGAACTGATGGTATATATGTGCTGTGCTTAGTCGCTCAGCTGTGTCCGACTCTTTGGAACCCCATAGACTGTAGCCTGCCACACTCCTCTGTCCATGGGGATCCTCTGGGCAAGAATACTGGAGTGGGGTGCCATGCCCTTCTGCAGTGGATTTTCTGAATCCAGGGATTGAGTCCAGGTCCTCCACATTGCAGGCAGATTCTTTACCATCTGACCCAACAGGGAAGCCCCAAAATAGTGGAATGGGTAGCCTATCCCTTTCTCCAGGGGAGCTTCCTGACCCAGGAATCGAACCAGGGTCTCTTGCATTGCAGGCAGATTCACTACCAGGGAAATCCATATGCGGGTGGGGAGTGTGTGTGTGTCTCTCTCTGTGTGTGTGTTTAACTTTTTTTCTGCCCATCTGTCCGTTTTTACTATTCATTAGCAACTCTACTCCAAGACAGCATTGGATTTCTCACCCTTGTTAAGTGTAGCAATACAAAGACAGACATAGTTCCTGATCTCAAATAGCTCATAATCTAACAGGGAGAAATGACACAAGCAACCTACAAAACAGTAAGTTCTAAAACAAATTTTAAAATTATAACAAAGTCAAATTTTGTGGGTAGTACATGAAGTAATCTTAAAATGTGCACAGCTGGAAGGGTAGGTGGAAACTGGAACATGAGAGTATTCTAGGTGGAAAGAATAGTATGTGAAAATGTGTGGAGCTACATAAGTCATGACGCGTTAGGGAATTATCAATAAATTGAAAGAGTAGGAAGTGTGCAGTGTTAGAAACAGAGGTTAGTAAGGCAGGTGTGATAATAAAGAACCTCTTCTGTCCTCTGAAGGAATCTGGGTTTTATCCAATTGTGCTGTGGCATGTTGAAAGATTTTAAGAGTATCAACACAGCTGATTTGTATTCTAGAAAGTTAACTCTTGAGGAACAGAAAGAGACTGAAGATTGGAAGAGCATTTAGGAGACTATAAGAACAACAAAGGTGAGAAGTAATAAAGGGGGACTAAGACTTGGAGTGGGCACAGGCAACATGTCTTGGAGATTCAGAAAACAGTTCTCAAGGTGCAATCCATGGACACCGAGCGGGCTACAAGATCCTTTCCAGGCAGCAGTCCATAAGGTCAAAACTATTTTCACAAAAACACCAACATGGTATTTAAACATTATCTGACCTCCTTCACTGGGTAGATATTTGCACCAATAGTACAAAAACAATGGTAGGTAAAACTGCACAGTGCCAGAGAGATTAAATGTGAATGATATCCTCGGAGTTGTGCAGTATGAAACGTGCAAAAATAGGCAGGCAGCCCTGGAGAGGAAGAGAGCCAGCCAGTCAGAGGATGGGTCAGAGTCCTGAAAAACTGGTATAATTGTTTCAAAATAAGAGAATTTCTGTATGAGATAGTTATTAAAAAGAAGTATTAAAGAGAGATCAAATAGATTAGGTTTTAAAAAAGCTCAATAAGGACTCTGCTAACTCCTGAATAGGTGATAAGGAACAGTAAGCACTGCCTTTTTAAAGAAGTTGGCTATCAAAGGGAGAAAAACTAAATGATATTCAGAGGAAATTGATGGTCTTGTTTTTAAAGATGGGAGAGATTTGTTTATATCTATATGTTAGCTTGGAAAATGATACCGGAAAAGAAACAAAAGCACAAACTAATGTTAACTAGTGTCTACTATACGTGGGCAGTATGCAAGGCATTTATATACACAGGAGTTGAGTTGATAATGAAGGAAAAGCAAGGTCAAGGCAACACTCAGATAAATCCATTGGTAGAGAGCTTGCTCTTAAAGAGCACAGAGATCAGAGCTGGATGAATGCAGTCCACAGGTAAATAGAAAAGTTTGATAAAACTTTTTAAATCCTGATACAGACATTATTGTTAATAGTTAGATCACTTATCTACTGTGATTCCAACTTCTGACCTAGATTACACATAGCCCAATCTAGGTAGTATTTGTGAAATTAATTTAGGGGTTGATTAGTCAATCTGTGGATTATAGCCTGAACATTAACTCTTCCTTTGATATAATTTGGGAATCACACTGTTTATTAGCAACTTTGCACTAACAGCTTTCTAAAGAGATGAGTGAAAAAAAATGCTTAGAATAATATGCACAAACTAGATGCTAAGCCAGTTATCTAGCATTAAACTCATTTTGGCTAGTTAGGGCTAAGTGTAATATAAGACAGTGAATCATCTCTTAACAAGATAGAAAAAAGTAAAACAGCACAGCTGAATTGATTTCATGAAGCAAGACAATGAAACGTCACCCCTGACAACTGAATGAATGCAGTATTTTAATTCCCCTATTCCCAGTGTTTCAGCTAAAAGCTTATAATTCAAGGCCAAGTTGAAATTCTTACTTGAATAGAAAAACACAGCTTTACCTAAATATTCAACATACATGGAAATCTAATATATACTGAGCAATGAAAATATAAAGAAATTAAGTCTGAATACTGACATATCTAATTTAAAACTTTTATTTTCAAACATGACATAAAACCCAAATTTTTGAAATTTAACATTAAAAAACAAAAATTATTAACAAAAACAAGACTGATCATAACTTTCCCAATTTTCTAACAATCATCCTAAACTAAGTTCTTAGAGAAAATAAAAATTTAAGTCTCTTGAAAAATTAAGCACCTTTACTGCTGTGAGATACAGATTAGTTCAATTCAACAAGCATTTGCTTTGTGTCTCCTTTCTGTCAGGCAGCATGTTAAATACTTAAACAAAAGAGAACTTAAGAAAATTTACATATAAGATGCTTCACATAACTTAATTTTTGCTTCTCATTTTGACTGCTCTAATGGTATCTGACAAAATATTCCACTTAAAAAAACCAGTTACTTTTCTTTAACTATTATCACTCTAAACACCAAAAGTGCAATCCAATTTTTTCTGCTGTCTTAACAGAAAAAACTTCAAACACACACGTCCTCATGTACCCAGTATCAGTCATTCAGCTTCAAAAATTATTAACATTCTACCACTCATTTTATTTATAAAGCCCTCAACTTCCACATTCATGTTTTTGCCACACTATTTTCAATTTATAATTACACCTGTAAATACTACAGAATGTGTCCCCAGCAGGTTAAGAGATCTTTTGCGATACTACTGTCTGCCCCAATCTAATATTCAGTTCATGTTCACATTTTTTTCCCCAACTGTCTCAAAAATTGAATTAGTCTGAATCGGGATCCCAAAAATGTCCTTACACTTGCAGATCAATTTTAGTAACTCCAAGAGCCCTTACCTTAACTCCAAGAGCAATTTCTGCTCCTATCAGCTAACTCCTCTGATTTCATCTTACTATGTCTATGTTTATTTTCCTTTCGTCCTGACTTTTTTATCTAGTCATACAGTTAACCTTGACTTATATGTGTCACTGTAAATTGTTCAAACATTTGGAACAAACCACGGGATAAAGAAAGTATCCAATACTTTTCTGTGAGTACCTCTGAATCAAGCATCTATTTGAGAACTGAATAGGTAAGTTTCATTTATGCATAAAATATACTATCTAAATGTCGTAACTTCAATTTAATTTGGATACGGCTTTTAAATACTAAATCTAACAGTAACTAATAAGCCTGATTGTGACCATGCTCCCTTTGGTGAAAGCTGGAGACATAGTACTAGATTATACATCATCTTGCCACAACAGAAAATAGGTAGTGTTTACACAAAGATTTATTTAATCAATGTGCATTTGCAGAATTCAAAGGAAAATCTGTATACATACTCAAGATCTTAATGAATATTAAATTCAGGAACCACGAAGTATAGTTATGGGAAGTGTGTATGTATCAATACAAGCACAAGCATTTCCAAAAAAGATCTGGAGTCTAGACCACTAAAATAGCCAGAAAAAATCAGTTTATTGGTAAATAACAATACACAAGAACTTCATTCCACCATTATGCTGCCTTTATCATTAGGTAACAAATAGCTAGGAAAGGATGTATATATTTAAACAATAAATACATTTATATATAATTTTTTCTCTCTCCAGGAATAATGCCTTTCCAACCAAGTACCAACTTAGTTATTTTTCCTTTCAGTACATTTCATGATGAGTGATCTATATCAGGTGTTCCATTTTCTGACTAGGTGTTCATCCCCTCTTTCCCTATACTCTATTTCTTATTCTCATCATGCTGTCTTCATTTGTCAAATACACTGAATCTCTTGTCTCCCTCTAATTTCTGCATCATTTAAATACACTGCTTACCATTCCCTTTATTCCATTAGCTCTTTTTCCCCTTGGCCTCTATGACCAAACAAGAGTCCCAATTTCCTGAATCTTCAGAATTATTCATTTTATTTCATCTTTGTGTCTTATATCATTACTTAGGGACACTTTTTAAGGTTTAGTATACAGTTCTTTACATTTTTAATTAGATAATTCAGTAATGTTTCTCACTTCCAGGAATGTAACTCCATTCCTGTAACTCTCATTCCTTTCTAAGCTTTGGTTGCCCATAACTACATCCTATACATTTCCATTACCTTAAACTTTTTAGTTTCAGAAAAAATCATTCTATATTTCTTAAAAAAATTTTTTTTATTGGAGTATAGCTGATTTACAATGTTGTGTTCCTTTTCTTACTCAGACCAATGAGATGAAGTATGAAAGAAAATTTAATAAAGACTCAAAATGTCTTTAAAAATGACAACAAACTGCAGACTTTGGAATGTTACTCTAGATTTATGGTTCATAGGCTGCATTTTAAATTGAAGACGTTATTAATTTGAAAAATATGAATTTGAATGACAAGGAATGAAAAACTGGTTCCTGAGCCATCTTCTCAACTCCTACAACCAAAATCACTCAATCCCTCACCTTTCAGTATTTGAACAAGGTTAAAATTGGTAACAAATGTGTATACTTTCATAGAAACTTTAAGAAAGCGCTTTCTGTGAACTGTAATAACCATTGTTCTTTTAGTACTGAAGTAAAACTATCATAACCAAATCTACTAATGTTTCAAATAAGCAGAGGTTGTCTTGCTTATAAATACTTAAAAAGTGTCTATTCAGGTTATTGTTAAAATGAAAACAATACTTTATCTCACAGGAGTTCCCTAGTACAAATTTTCAATTGAACAGGTCTATCCACCATTTCTGAATCCATTTATACAGTTAACCTTGCAATTACTATACATGCAAACTGGGCTTAAGAAGTCTTTAGAAAGTCCTAAAGAAATATATGCTAGGCTTTTCCATCTATATTTAAACAGATACAAAATCAAAACAGCTGGTGTAAAAAAAACAAAAACAATTATTACAGTCACCTAGATGTTTATTATTTATCCTAAATAAAAAGTAGCATGGAGTGGTTTTATTTATAAAATGTTTCCTCTCTCCAAGCAGAGCATTCAGGGACAGAGTGCTGTAAAAATATTAACATATCACTAAAATGAAGTTTATACTTAGTGCTCAGTCACCAATGTGGAATTCTGCTAATCAGAACACCACAGATGGCAGAGGGCCAACATCTGAGTTAATAACTACTGGCTTAGTTTTCTATTTGATTTATTTTAGCCTGTCATGTCTTACCTGGTTGATTTTGGATTCTTCTCCAGATGTTTTCTAGCTTATGAAAACTGTCATCAATGACCCTTACTTTTTTCAACAGATTCTTAATTACACATCTCTTGTCAGTATTTTTGAGCAATTAATGAAAATGTCTGAATTAAAATAACTTCTCATGCTTTTACAAGAATTTTTACTTATTTTAGAGAAACAGCAAAATATGGATATTTTAATTTCTAAAATGTTAGTACTGTCAAAAGCATTCTTTGAGACAATTATACCTAAATGAAACCATACAGAAAAAAAGTAATAGTACAATTTAGTTAGTTAATCAAGTTATACTACTTCTAACTAAGGGATAAAGTGTTAACATTAAACAAATTTTCTGGAGAGTAAGGAGTAATCTTTGATTAGATTTCTCCTCTCTTTAGGAACACACAGGATTCTAGAATTATTCTACTTTAATTTTTTAAAAATATAAGCTGTAACTAGCTACACATCTCCAATTGAATAATTAGACTATCCACTCAATGACAACATTTTCAGAAAGATAGTCAAATTTAACACAACAGAAAAAACATTTCAATGGTTGAAGCTTTCATAAAATATTATTAGAAAATAATGTGTTTTTGAGCAGTTTTAAGAAATTAGGTACTTAAGAACTAGATTAGAAATCCAAGTTCTGGAAAAAACTAAGCATCTCAATTTTTAAAAAATAAAGCATGAATATAAAGTTGAAAAAATAAAATTATAAATTGATATCTAGCAGACAAATCTGAACAGATAAAAATAGAAAACTTCTGAATAATTTTTAGGTAGGTTCTTAAGATTTCCAATTAGATTTTGGGTTGCCATAGGTTAATACATTTTATAAATAGGACTACATGTTTTAAACAAAATTATATTTATGCTTAATATGGCTTTTATATTTAGCAGTTCCTCAGGTTAGGATATATTATCTCCATTCTGATAGAAATGGGCCTAGTATGATTTTTAGGTCCTTCAGAACAGTTAGTTTTCAGTAGTATAGAAAAGTCAAGGCAGTTAGATAATAACATGCTTTCTCTCAGTGCCTGCTGTAGTGGTGTTCTTGTATTTTCTTCTTCATAAGCAGCACCTAAAATTCAGATTCCTGAGTCCCCTCGTAAAGATTTACACTCGCTGGTCTGGTGGGGAGGACTGTGGAAACTTCTGTCTATAGTGGTTCACACAATACATACTAAGAAACATTATCTACAGAATTTCTCAAAGTGTGCCAGATCAACAGTATTAGAATCAGCTATGAGCTTATTATGAGAAATGCAAATTCACGAGCCCGACCCAGATCTACTGAATCAGAAACTCTAATGATGGGGCTTAGGTTTTAACAAATTCAGCAGGTGACTCTTCCTTTCATCACATTACAGCTTTTAATGATTTTTTTCCTTGGCTTTTGAGACTCTAAGTAGGAAATATTTATGTGCTAAGCAGTATGAGCACTGGACAGACCCCAGATTACTGGTGGCTATTAGAACTAGCATCTTCATACCATGTGGAGGACCAATGGTTGTCTCCTGACAGATATGATGACAATTCTAAGTGTTACAGCTGTTCTGTATTTTAATATCTTGAAGTTTCTTTTTTGAGGACCTTAAAATTGCATGCCTTCTGCTACAGTAGAATTTGTCTAAGTCACATCTGGTTATAATGTAATAACTTCAGTGAATACACAGAATTTCACTTTTTTTTAAAAAAGCTGGCATTTGCATTTATCCAGAAAAAAAGGAATTTGCATCTTTACTTCAATTGTAAATGATAATTCCTCAAACTTTTTTTTCCCAAAAATCTGTACGATTTTCCTCCACTTCAGGTGCCTTCTCAATGTTCTTGAATATTATAATTTTATATAGTATGTTCTGTTCCAAGTTTACTTAAATGATACTAAGTTAAATTTCATTTTGTTTTTATTTTTTTCTCTCAACTGTATGTTTTAAAGTTTATTCAGTTTTAAAGATCTTATCACTGTTACTTCTACCTACTGCACTGGTTTTCCACAGTACATCACCATCATTTTTCTTATTCATTCTACCCAACAAAGATATTTAGTGAGGCTGCCTTCAAATCCCCACTATCACAAACAATGCAGCTACAAAGACTGCATAATATATTCAGGGACCTGTGTAAAAAATTCCACTGAGTGCTGGGTCAGAGGCATTAAGCATTCCTAATTTAATTAAACACTGACTGATTTCTAGAATGGTACTAGTTTGTACTTCTACCATCAGTACCTAAGTCATCTCCTACAACTCTACAAACACTTCTTACTAGCACCCTTTTAGGTTTTTGTCATTCTGATGGCTATTAGGTTGTATCTCATGCTTTAATTTTACAAGAGAGTTTGTATACCACCTCACTACCTGTCAGCGCTTGGGCATCCCCTTCTTTAAAGTTTTTAATCTTTTATTTTTATAAAAGGTTATTAGCTTTGTTTCCATTAATTCACAGCAGTTCTTTGCACAGTGTAGTATTATTCACTTGTAGGTTTTAGATTTTCTAAAACCAACATTTGACTTTTAACTTTGTATACAGTTCCTTTAACAGAAATACTTAATGTAATCAAACACATTAATTTTCACACTATGTTCTGTGATCCCTCAGTTACAGACACTATCCAAATTATCTTATTAAAGTGGGTTACTAATGTTATATATCATGGTCAGGAGTTTATGGTGCACAAGCCAAATCCACATTTTGTTTGAACGAAGTTTTATTGCAACACACCACATCCATATGTTTACACAATGTTTACTGCTACTTTAAAGCTATATCAGCAGTTATAGTTGAGTCAGAGACCCTATGGCCTATAAAGATAAAAATACTTATATGTTGTGTTGTGATAGTTGCTCAGTCATGTCTTGAGTCTTTACGACCCCATGGATTATAGCCTGCCAGGCTTCTCTGTCTATGGGGCTTCATCAAGGCAGGCAAGAACACTGGAGTGGGCTGCCATGCCCTCCTCCAGGGGATCTTCCCAACCCATGGATTGCACCCAGGTCCCCTGCATTACGGGTGGATTCTTTACCATTGGAGCCACCACAGAAGCCCAAGAAAGCTGGAGTGGGCAGCCTATGCCTTCTCCAGGGGAACTTTCCTACCCAGGAATTGAACTGGGGTCTAGTGCATTGCAGGTGGATTCTTTACCAGCTAAGCTAAACAGTATTGAACTATGGGTATGGAAAACACACATTAATTTTTATAAATTAATTTTATATTATATAGTATTGCTGAATTCTCTTAGTTCTAGTCTTCTGTCTTTGGCTTTTATGAAGACAGTATTGTTATGTGCAAATAGTGTTTTTTATTTCTTTTTAAAATTTCTAATCTTATTTAGTTTGGGTTCAAAATTTTTCAGTTACATGTTTGCTACAGATTTTAGACTTATAGGCTTTATCAAGTTAGGACAATTCCCTTTTATTCTTAGTTTTTTGAGAGTCTTTTCACATACTAGATGCTAATTAAAAATCTTTTTATATTTTTAATACAATAATATTAAGTAATAAACTATCATTTGGCAATTTATGACATACTGCTATATTGTATTTCTCACATTTTACAGCAAATGAATAAAACTTTTCATGTTTTAATATTTAATATAAAACTGGGTGATTCAGTGAAGAATGGGACTCAATTGTACTTCTGTGTGTATCTCTGGTATAGTACCTTCACTTACCAATATTTACTACATGTGTATAGTGTGTAAAGTATTATATAATAATGTTTTCTCTTACAAAACCAAGTAACTATAGCTGTTTAAATAAAACTGGTACTGTGCTAGCAGCTAGGAACGAAGATAATAAAAGAAAATATTAATATGTAGTTTTATCTCTTAGGTGAGCACCAGTAATTTTAAGTTGAAAAGGTCTCTCAGTCTTTGAAATTCACGGGGCTTTTATATTAACCCATAAGTAATTCTGTAGCCTCAAAAGTTATTTAAAGTTGTAACAAGTATACAACTATCTAAAGATAAGCTAGAAAAAAAAAATTGTAGCTCTGATCTAAACATTAAATGTGAATATTCACAAAGAAAATATTTCTAACTTCTAAAAACTAAATGCATCAAGAAATCTACATGATTCTACCATGTGTTTTTTAGTATCTCCCTAAAATAATTTTTACTCTTGTATTACATCCAACTAAGTGGAGTAAAAATAAAATGTAATTAATATACTTGGGCATATTCCCACAGAAAATTTAAATAAACTTCACAGAAGATAAAAAGGACAGAGAATAACTTACTAAAGGTATATTTTAGTTCTGAAGGAAATTAAGTGGTAGGCTGTTCTCTTTCATTAGCTACATTGGTTAACAATGACTAAATTATCATAAATTTAAGAACCTTTATTTTAAGGATTTCAAAACACACATTCACAATCTTTCATCAGAAAATCTGAAATTCCAAAAGCTTTGAAAATTTAAAAAATTCTCCATGATTCCCTTAAGGGCAATCTAACCTGAAATGATATGAGCTATTTATACTCCTTATTTATACTACTCAGTGTGAATACTTAAATGAAGAGAGTCTCTCTGGACGTTACAGGAATAGTAAAATAGTAAGTGGCACATATGACACATTACTTCTCAAATGTCTACAAAGTCGAAATATTGAAATACAACTAGCCTTAAGTGTTTTTGATAATGAAATGTGGATCTGAAAATCCTAAAACCAGTAAAAATACTTCCTGCCATGCAGCATGTTACCTTTTCACTCTGTTGATTGTTTCTGTTACTGTGTGGAAACTTTTTAGTTTGATGTAGTCCCTTCTGTCTATTATTGCTTTTGTTGCTAGTGCTTTTGCTGTCATATTCAATATATCGCTGCCAAGACCAATGTCATGCTTTATAGATTCAGGTCTTGTTTTTAAATCTTTAAACAACATATCTGATAAGAGGTTAATATTCAAAATATCAATATATAAGAAACTCATTACAATTTAACTGCAAAACCCTCAAATAACCAGATTAACAAATGGGTCTAGGGCTTGTTTGAACAGACACTTCTGCAAAGAAGGCACACAAACAGGTAATAAGTATGTTAAAAAGATGCTCAATATCAGAAATCACTGGGAAATGCAAATCATACCACAATGAGATACCACCTCACACCTCTTAGGATGTTTATTACCAAAAGAACAGAAGAAAACAAGAGCCAGCAAGGATGTGGGGAAACTGGAACCCTTGTGAACTGCTGCAGTGTAAAATGGTATAGGCACTACAAAAACAGTAAGCAGGTTCCTCAAAAAATTAGAACTAGAACTATCACATGATCCAGAAATCTCACTTTTGGGTATACATACAAAGGAAATGAAATCAGTATCTTGAAGAGGCATCTGCACTCCCAAGTTCACTGTAGTATAATTTAAAATAGCCCAGATGATGGAAACAACCTGAATGTTTGTTGATGGATAAATGGATAAAGAAAATATACAATGGACTTTTATCCAGCCTTGAAAAAGGAACGAAATCATGCCATATTTGATAACATGGATGAACCTAAAGGACAGTATGCTTGGTGGTGGGTTAGTTGCTATGTTGTGTCTGATTCTTTGTGGTCCCATGGTCTGTAGCCTCACCAGGCCTTCTCTGTCCATGGGATTATCCAGGCAAGAATATTAGAGTGGGTTGCCATTTTCTTCTCTAGGGGATCTTCCCAACCCAGGAATCGAACCCATGTGTCCTGCACTGGCAGGCAGATTCTTTACCAATGGGCCACCAGGGAAGCCCAATAGCCCTGCAAAAAATGATCTTGTTCCTATAGACATCCAGCCCAATGGCTTTGTTAATAGCATGGACTGTATTTAAATGCAAAAATCAGAAGAATTGAAATTTGGCAAAGGATAATATAAGCAGGCTATACAATACAGAGATAACTATATTTCACTTCATGAAAGTTATCAAAGACTAGATTTTTTTCAAGAAGCAATAAGCCCATATGACTGAGGATAATATGTTTGGTAAAGTAAGACAATTCACAGAAAGACAATACTGTGTGATTTCACTTATATGAGGCTATGCAAACTAGTCAAACTCATAGAACCAGAGAGTAGAATGGAGATTCCCAGGGGCTGAAGGGAAAAATGAGGAATTACTGTTCAACAGGAATAAAGATTGCTACACGATGAATAAATTCTAGAGATCTTCTGTAGAACAATGTACCTACAGTTAACAATACTGCAAGTATACTCACTTAAATCTCTGTTAAGCGGGAAGACAGATATTAAGTTATGTTTTTTTTACCATAATTTAAAAAATTTTAATAGAAGATTTCTAATTTTTTCATTGCTCATTTACAATCAAAATAAAACTCTATTTCTACTTGTGCTTTTATACTCTATTTATTTAAATAAATAAAAAGTATTACTTTCACATCAGATTCATTTTGATGAAGAATATTCTTTTAACAGACACTTTAAAAAAATCACAAAAAGCTTGAAAAATATTAAACAAAATGTTTAGTGATTTGATTGTATTAGTGTACTATTACATTTGTAACATTTATACATTATTTTAAAAGAAATTAATATTGGAAAGCTTTTAAATTACAGCATATTAATTTAAGCGCAAATTTAGACAACTCCTATACTGAGAATAAAACACTAAAGTATTAAAAAGTTAACTATATTTGCAATATATAATTACGTTCTATCATTCTGTATTATCTGAAATCAAAGCTTCAAAATCACGTATTAAGCCATAAAAGGTGAGAGCACTTACTTAGGAGTAGACGGACCCCTTGGCCATGTACCATCTTCATTTTTCTGTTCTATCACTAACACCTGCAAACAAGACGATAATAGAGTGTTTTTCCTTAATGCTGAAGTTAAAATAGCTTAAGAAGATTAGCTGCATATGCTAAATAACTAAAGTAACTCTGCAGTGACTTATAGGACATAGTAGACAAGGTGACGAGGTATTTGCACTTTGATTTCAAAGTGGGTCAACGGAGATAGAGAGACCTTGAATATAAGACGTCAGCAATGACAGAAAGAAAGAAGGTAACAGACTACAAGAAAAATCATTGGTTTTATGACTTAAAGCATTAAAAAAGTTTAAACTAAGTTAATAGAAGTTCTTTGAATTTGGGGAGTATGTTTTCCATTTGTTGCTTGTACAAGTACTGTGCAAAAAACAAATGCTCAATAAATGGTTAGTCGTTCTTAAACATACTTTTGTATAACCTCAGTTAAGTATTGTTATGCAAATACTGAGGAACAGAGACAAAGACAGTTCCAAATTACAGATTATATATGATTTGTCTGGGGCTTTGATCTGAGAGAATAACACTGAAACATGTATATTATCATATTTGATACAGATCACCAGTCCAGGTTCGATGCATGAGACAGGGTGCTCAGGGCTGGTGCACTGGAATGACCCTGAGGGATGGGATGGGGAGGGAGGGGGGAGGGGGGTTCAGGATGGGGAACACATGTAAACCCATGGCTGGTTCATGTCAATGTATGGCAAAAACCACTACAATATTGTAAAGTAATTAGCCTCCAATTAAAATAAATAAATTTAAAATAAAAAAAAGAAATTTGTCCTTATTTACATTATCGCTGTATAAATTAGAAAATCTTTTAAGATATAAATGATAGAACCATGTATGAGAATCAGACTGCAGTTCTCTATTGTGGCATAGTTAGGGTAGACACAAATCACCTCTAACAAATGAAAGGTACACGCTGAGGTGAACTATATTTTAAAATAAAACCCCAGAATCTTTTTTCATTATCTTCCAATCTAAAAAAGAAGACTCTCTTCTAGTTTTTAGTAGGGGTGAGTCTGTGCAAAGAAGAAAAACCAAAATAATAAACAAAAGAAATAAGTGATCTCTACAAGTTAGTATCTAAATTTCCACAGGAAAACTATGATATAGAAAACATGCCTGGAAGCAAATTCAAGGCATTAAAAATTTGCATATATTCTATACTACATTTTTATTAACTCTTTTAAAGTTGCAATTTTGTTACCTGTTCTATATATTCTTAGTAATTACTTCTTTATTGATAAAATAATTTAAAAACAAATTTTATTTGGAGGATAACTGCTTTACAATGTTGTGCTGGTTTCTGCAGTATAACAATGTGAATCAGTCATAAGAAGGGGACGTATGTAATATACTTAGTAATATACTTTTGTGGACTATATGTTTCATGCAATTTATAAGTTGGCATTTGGTTATTAACCATGTAAAAATGTAAGCCTGATTCAGAACACATATACAAATGCAATGTTGATTTAAAAAATTCATGGAACCATGTTGTTGATAAAATACGCTAATTAAAACACTAATGTTATCTTTGTGTGCGGTGTGTTAGTTGCTCAGTCGTGTCTGACCCTTTGCGACCAATGGACTGTATGTAGCCCACAAGGCTCCTCTGTCCATGGGATTTTCCAGGCAAGCATATTGGAGTGGGTTGCCATTTCCTCCTCCAGGGAATCTTCCCAACCCAGAAATCGAACTTGCATCTCCTATGTCTCCTGCATTGCAAGCAGATTCTTTACCCACTGAGCTATTGGGGAAGCCAAAGTTACCTTTAAAAAAGTTATCTGTAAAAAACTTCATTATTTCCTACAAACAAAAAGCACATGTGAGGAACTTCCCTGATGGTCCAGTGGTTAAGACTCCACGTCCTTGGTGCAGGGAGCACATGTTTGATCCCTGGGTGGGGAACTAAGATCCTGCAAGCAATACAGCTTGACCAGAAAACAAAAAACAAACTCCCAAAACACACATGAAGTATAGGTAATATATTAAGAATAGTGCACTGTATATCTGCCATCCTGACACCTCCCTGATCATACTCCTCTCCCTACCACAGGCAATTAACCATTATGCTCAATTTCTGGTTTAAGATGATACAGTCATATATTTACATAGTTTTACATGTTTATAAAATTGAGTTTGCTGAGTAATTTTTAACTTCTGAAGGAAGGATTTCCTGTGCTAAAACTTATAACTGTATAGACATCTAAGTAAAAATTATACTCTATTAAAAAACATGTACACATAAACTTTGTCTCTAGCAGCACTTAAATCAGCTATAAAGGAAGAGTTTAGCTATAGAAAATGTCAAAGGTATATATTTAATATCTTTGCTTACAGTTTGTTTTTTAAAGGAAGATCCTAAAGCTGAAGAATCAAAAAAAATATTTAAAGTTTAACTGTAACCTTTAATCCCAAGCAGTATTTGTATTTTAAATTCCTTTTGTCTTTACAATTAATGTTGAATGCCATCAGAAATGCTAAAACTCATTTCCTTACTCAAATGTATCGTTTTCTGAATAAAATTTTCATCATTCATGGTTAAAACCTTAACTCAAAATGAAAATATTTTAAAAAGATTTTAAGATTTAATTAAATTGAACATACACATACAAGAAAGAGAGGTGAAGATCATCTATTCTAAGAGGCAAACTCTTCAATAATGTATCTGTTTCATTTTCTAATGAGGATACTTTCTATTTCAGTAAGAAAAAAAAATTCAAGTCTAAGATAGTGTTCAGTTCATTCATCATCATTCAGAAAATAACTGGTACAAAAGTCTAGACAATTTCATGCATTTTCTCTGAACCATTTCTATTTCAAAAGATCATATGTCTCTAAAGATATTCTATAAGAATGTTTAATAAGATATTTAGTCTTATTAAAATAATTGTCATCTTCATTCTGATAGATGCATTCCTATGAAGAATATCAAATTACTTCAATTCTCTAAGCCTCAGTCTAATATACACGTCAAGGAGAATTACACCCATTACACAGACTCAATTACTGAAAATATTTAAGAAATAATTCTACATATTTAAACTGTATTTCCTGGAGCAACCACATGGCCTGATGGATGGTAACCTCTTTCTACTGGAAGAGAGAAAGAGGAATTGGATGGATAAGGAAGGGAGTGTCGAGTAGCCAGTAGTTCTAAATGTCTCAATCAGCTTCAACTGGATAACTCCTTTTAATTGGAATACATAGTAGATTTTGTAAGATTTTACTTAAGAATATAATGGCTAAAATAAGTGTGAAAATCACTGTTTTATAGCTCAGGACAATATTTGATTATAGTAGGAACAATTTCCATCACATATCAATATCAATTTTAAATTAACACAAAACAAAGCAAAAACTTTCATATATTGGAGCAGCAGGCTCTGTGTTAGGTATTAAAATTTAAGTCCTATTTAGGACACAAAATCCAACCAAAACAAGGACTTCATAGTTTAGCCAGGGAGATTAATATATAAATAACTGAAGTATACAGTGAATGATACAAGCTTCCCTGGTGGCTCAGACAATAAAGAATCCGCCTGCAATGCGAGAAACCTGGGTTCGATCCCTGGGTTGAGAAGATCCCCTGGAGGAGGGAATGGCAACCCACTCCAGGACTCTTGCCTGGAGAATCCCCATGGACAGAGGAGCCTGGCAGGCTACAGTCCATGGGGTCATAAACAGTCGGACACGACTGATCAACTAAGCACAGCAAAGTATACAATGAATTATACAAGACATATATGTAAATCATTATGGAAGTCAAGGGAGAAATGTTTTCTACAAAGTAAAAAAAAAACATTCTATGCCTCAGTTGGATACTGGGATAAACAGATCATGAAAGGCTGAAGAAATGATCTGACATTGGAATTGGAAGAATGGATAATCTGACCTGGTTAGATTACATGATAGGATGGGAAGCTTCATTTCAATATTTGGATGTTTAAAATGAATTTTATTTTGGATGAATACAGGAATTGGGGAGAAGGGTACAATGGGCAGATGAAATAACATATATCAAAGAACAAGAGAATGGAACACCATAATAGGCTTAAAGACTGTAAGTAGTTCAGTTAGGTTTTGTTAGGAATGCAAATCAAAAGGCAAGATTAATCAAAAGATGCTGGAAGAATAAGGTAAAAGGATAAACCATGACTTGCATGCTATGTTAAGGTGCTGGGACTTTATTTTACAATTGTTAAGGAGCCAGGGAAGATTAGCAGAAAGGCAACAGGTTTACATTTTAGAAAGGCTATTCTGGCAGAAATATGCAAGGTTGAGAATGGACATGAAAAGACTGGAAGCAGAGGGATTTGTTAAAACATTACTGAAAGACAAGGGCTGGAAATGGAATAGAGATTAATTAAAGAGAGAGTTGGAAGGAAGAATCAGTAAGACTTGCTGATTGTGTCTAGAAATCTTCACTTCTCAACACATTATTTGTTTGGATTACATCATAAAGTAAGTCTTTCATTTATTTGTATTATGTCATAAAGAAAGACCAAACTGGGGGTTGACCGCTTCTAACAGGTATTGGCAAACTACAATTCACTTAGCTCACCAACTGCTTTTGAAAATAAAGTTTGTTGGAACATAGCCATATCCATTTTCTACATATTGTTTACCATTACTTTCTTGCTCTACAATGGCAAAATTGTGGTCATGACAGAGATCATATAGACTGCTGAAACAAAAATATTTATTACTTGATCCTTTTCAAAAAGTATGTTGATCCCTTATTATGTTAGTTATTTATCAGTGGAAAATAATTTATTTTTAAAAAGTAGGTTATTCTCAAGCTCAAGGAGAAAAGAAGTTATAATTAGTGTATAATTAGTGACCAGCAGGGAGGAAATCAGAGATAGTGGAACCCACTGTAGAGTGTCAGGATAGCCATAAAGTTTATGAGTCTAAAAGCTTCATGTATAGTATGCTTAAAATAAACAGTATTGCTAAACAATACCTGTCCTTGGTATAAACCAGCATCCTGAATGGTGCTGTCTGGTTTATTCAGTGGTTCAAATGTATTACTCATGTATTTGTTCCACAATCTGGTCTCCTTTTCATCTGGAATATTGAAGATTTTTCTTATTTCCTTTTCAATTGTATCTAGATATAAGGAGGAAAGATATGTAAATGTAATAAATATTTAATAATGTACACACAGAGATAAGTGCTCACTAGCATAAAAATCCTAAATTTAAAATACTGATAATAATAACGAGAAGATAAACAAATACGTAGGAAATATATAAAACAATCAAGTTTTTGAGACTGGGTATACTTTTTAGGAGTAAAATGATAATTGTAACTCTGACATAATTACTTGGGGAAATTAATATCTCAAAGGTAAGAGTTCAATAACATAATACTAAAATATAGTTTACATTATACAGGGTGCACTTTAACTTTTTACACATTATAAAATTAATGTATTTTCTGAAGATGTGTTGGTGTTAGAAATTAAAGTATGATTCAGAGATGCCACAGGATGAAATTTTGTTACAACAAAACCAATTTAAGAATAATTTATATTAAGCTGAATATAATTTACAGTTTAAATAGCTAACTGAAATTAAACAGAATATGGAGACACACAAAAAAGTGCCATCTTTGAAGAGAGGTTGGTCAAAAATCTCTTGATTCCAAGGTAAAACCAGGTATCTTCCTTATTTCTAAACCAATTACCTGAGTGGGAGAAGTCTTTTTTAAAAACCCAGAGCAGTTTATCTGCTGTAAAGTAAGATATAGGAGTATCTACATGTTTGAGAGTTATTAAGTTTTGGTACCATATTTAGATGAATCTTTAAAGCATTTTTAAACATTGTCAATAACTCACCTAACTTAGATTCAAGAAAATAACACTTAAAATATTTTATAACATATGAAGAAATATAAAATACCTCTTTTAGAATACTTGATTTTGGACAAAACATTATTTGTAAAATACTAAGTCTAACAATACATGTTCTCTTAAAAAATAAAACCCACACCTATCCTACATAATCAAACTTAGTTCAATAGCACTGTTTATGTTCTACTTAGCTTCTAATGCTCTTTAACAGTCTTACAGTGAAAGACAGTTTAATTAAGGCATTAATTACATAGTAAACATTAAAGTCTACTTCAAAACTTAAAGCAAACTAGCCAGAAGATTTAAAAAATTACATTAAATAACTATAAGTATACTGCTAATACTGCTTTGTATTATGGCAGCACTGATTTTTTAACTGCAGTGTAAATGTATATAGAAAAATGCACAAATCATCAGTATATAATGATGAACTTCCAAAGTGGATACACCTATGTAAGCAGTACAAAAAAACAGAAAATTACCTAGGAAGGAGGCTACAGGAAGAAGTCAAGGAAGGAAGGTCATTTTAGTCTTTCTATAAAAATGAATACTTGTTTCCTGATTGAAGAAATAAATCTTGCTCATTGCAAAAATACATAAAATACAAATAAAATGTCCACCTAGAGATAATCACTGTTACCATTTTGATATTTTTTCTTCTAGGCATTTTTCCTATTAATACATACATATTTATATGCATAATATATACAAGTAATGTGGAAATGTCCCCTTTGATTTTGAGAAGGGTAATGCAAAGGCCCTGAGATGGGGATGTATTTGGCATGTTTTAGAACACCAAGGTGCACCAATGTAGCTGAAGTAGAATTTTGTTGTTACAGTTGCTAAGTTGTGTCTGACTCTTCGTGACTCCATGGACTGTAGCCCACCAGGCTCCACTGTCTATGGGATTTCCCAGGAAAGAATAATGGAGTGGACTGTCACTTCTCCAGGGAATCTTCCCCGTCCAGGGATCGAACACAGATCTCCTGCATTGGTAGGCAGATTCTTTACCACTGAACTACTAGGGAACCCTGAAGTGGAATGACCAAGATGAAAATAAGATCATCAAGGTACTAATTGTAGGATCATACAGAATTTAGGTAGTTATGAAAGCATTCTACTTTATCTGATTAAGAAGAGAAGTCACTGACAGGTTGTGAGTAGGGAATTGGCATGATCCAACTGACATTTTAAATGCTCACTTTTGCTGCTAGTAAAGAACAAACTAAAGAATGTCAAGGATGGGAGTCTAGGTACTACAGAAATCCAGTCACGGTGATTAACAGTGGAAGCAACATTAAGCCGTCAGACTGAGAACAGATTCTAAGGAATGCTTAGAAGTTATGTTGCCAGATTATGCAGGTGAGAAATGAAAGGGAATCAGAATGATCCCAAGGGTTTTAGCTTAAGCAGTCAGAAGAGTGCAAGTGATGATTACTCAGACAGGGAAAAATAACAGAGTAGTATGTTTTAGGGGGAAGAGGAAGAGCTTAGTTTCAGACATGTTATCCTTAGATTTTCATCAGACACAGATGAACATATGGAATGGCTGAAACTGGAATTAAGGGAGAATTTGGGTAGGAGATATAAGAAATCAATATATAGAAAGGATTAAAAGCCAGGGTAAAACATTAAGGAAAAGAAAGGAGATCCAAGGACTAAGCATATCACACTGATATTTTGAGGTCAGAAATATGAAGAGCATCTTACAAATGACTTTGAGAAGTTGCAGCCAGTGAGAACTTGTGTGCTGGAGCAATGTGAAGAGAAAATATTTCTAGATGGAATTTTTGCTGGCATGCTAAGATATGCAGAGTACATCATGCAAAATGCTGGACTGGATGAAGCACAAGCTGGAATCAAGATTGCTGGGAGAAATATCAATAACCTCAGATTTGCAGATGATGCCATCCTTATGGCAGAAAGTGAAGAATAAGAGCCTCTTGATGAGAGTGAAAGAGGAGAGTGAAAAAGCTGGCTTAAAACTCAACATTCAGAAAACTAAAATCATGGCATCCGGTCCCATCACTTCATGGCAAATAGATGGGGTAACAGTGGAAACAGTGAGAGACTTTATTTTCTTGGGCTCCAAAATCACTGTAGATGGTGACTGCAGCCATGAAATCAAAAGATGCTTGTTCCTTGGAAGAAAAGTTATAACCAACTTAGACAGCATATTAAAAAGCAGAGACATTACTTTGCTAACAAAGGTCTGTCTATTCAAGGCTATGGTTTTTTCCAGCAGTCATGTATGGATGTGAGAGTTGGACTATAAAGAGGGCTGAGCACCGAAGTATTGATGCTTTTGGACTGTGGTGTTGGAGAAGACTCCTCAGAGTCCCTTGGACTGCAAGGAGATCCAACCAGTCCATTCTAAAGGAAATCAGTCCTGAATATTCATTGGAAGGACTGATGCTGAAGCTGAAACTCCAGCACTTTGGCCACCTGATGCGAAGAACTGACTCATTGGAAAACACCCTGATGCTGGGAAAGACTGAAGGTGGTAGGAGAAGGGATGACAGAGGATGAGAGAACTGAATGGCATCACCAGCTCGATGGACGTGAGTTTGAGTAAGCTCTGGGAGCTGGTGATGGACAGGGAAGCCTGGCGTGCTGCAGTCCATCGGGTCACAAAGAGTCAGACATGACTGAGCAACTGAACTGAACTAAGACAATGAAGACTTCAACCACTGGATTTACTAATGTAGAAATAATTAGAGACCGTGACAGAAGTAGAATCAAGTGAGTGATATAGGTCTGATCTAGTGAGTTTGAGAGAGAATAGGAGCAGAAGAAATGGCAGTCAGAAAGCAGTTTGCTTAAAATGATATATGGCAAGTGCAGTTGTAGATAATGTCAGCCTAGGGTGTATTTATGGGAACTGGTGATTGAGTCTGAGTGCAGATCAAGATCACCAGAGTGAGAATGTCAAGGTATTGAGAAGATGTGCATATTTCTATATATATTAATCTGACAATATTAGGCAGTTAATGAAAAGGATAAAGGGATAAAAAAGTATTAACACAGAAAACATAAATAAAATTACTGTGACAAACATTTCTTTTTTAAATAAGAAAGTTAAGCAATTCTATTAATAAAATTTAAAACAAATCACTTTTCAAATTTTATAATAAAATTATTTTTCAGTGGTCTTGAGAAAAAAAACATTTTATCTTTCTTATTGAAACATCTTCAATATCTAAATATATCAATTTAGGGAGAAAAATATTAAAAGGCAGAGTATTTTGGTCCTGAATATGATAAATTATTTAGATCCTACCTATGGCTGTCATCATTTTTATTATAAATCAATGCAGGCATTTTAGCTGAAAATGGAACATTTTATTAATCTGGTAAAAACCAAAAACAAGTGCTTATATTTTTAAATTCTGTTTGTATAATTTGTATACTGTAGTCAATTCTAAAGGAAATCAGTCCTGAATAGTCACTGGAAGGACTGATGCTGAAGTTGAAGCTCCAATACATTGGCCACCTGAAGTGAAGAACTGACTCACTGGGAAAGACCCTGGGAAAAACAAGGCAGGAGAAGGGGACAACAGAGGATGAGATGGCTGGATGGCATCACTGACTCAATGGCCATGAGTCTGAGCAACCTTTGGGAGTTGGTGATGGACAGGGAAGCCTGCCATGCTGCAGTCCATAGGGTTGCAAAGAGTCACACACAACTAAGTGACTGAACTGAGCTGATATTGCATTTTATACACATAGCTATTCTGATCTTCTTAGATTGAGAAAACAACATTCAGGGAAAAAAAATATACATCTCATATTTCCTTTCTTATCAAATTCTATATTGCTTCAAAACTCATTTGCTCTAGAAAAACAAAATCAACCCAATTAACACTTGTACAGATTGTGTAAAGCAGAAAATTAAGAGGTGAGACTCTGATATAAAAGGTCTAGTTAAGGAGTCAAAATACTGGCTCTATCACCTGGTACCAGGGTGAATCTTCATAGATTACCTAATCTTTCTAAGCCTAGGTGTCATCACCTTTAAGATGAGGGTACAATAATGTTGAGGTTTAAATAAGAAATTTCCTATCAAGTGCCTAAAACATAGGAAGTACTCAGTAATTGCTAACTACTATGATAATTATAACGCCATGAAGCTTCTAAAATTCCTCACTTAATTAATTTTAATTTTTGCAAAACTTATCACTTAGAAAGCAAACACGTTCTAATACAGATTTTCAAATTTTTAAAACTAGGACCTATGGTAAGGAACTGTGACCCAGTTTACACATATATGTAGATATTTTGTATTCTGGTATCTTCCGTTCTCTTTATCCCCCAATGTTTAATGACCACAAAAGTACAGATAACATAGTTTAAAAAATCATTCCAATCAGTAAGAAGTGTCAGCTATATAAAAAATCTACTCATATACAATTTTAAGGCATATACCCAAAATATGTAGCATTTTAAAGTATTAGTAAATTTAAACTATGCAAATTAAAATCTATAAAATCATAAACTTTTTGAAGCAGAGATTCTTTACAAATTATCTCCTTGATAATTCTTGGTGGTGGTGGTGGTGGTTTAGTTGCTAAGTTGGGCCTGACTCTCATGAGCACATGGACTGTAGCCTGCCAGGTTTCTCTGTCCATAGGATTCTCCAGGCAAGAATACTGGAGTGGGGTGCCTTACCTAGCACCTAATGTAAAGACTCTGAAATACTTGTTTTGAGTTCAGAAATTAAAACCTAGATCTTCATATAAAGAGTTTTAAAACATTTTTTCAGTAAATTGATGTTCTAAAATAAGATTTTTATTGCCTCATATAATTTACATGTAATTTTCCTACAGAAATGAGGTAAGGAACAAAGAAAATAAAAGAAAAACAAAAGAAACTTTAAAATAACTAGAAAACATTATTTACATCAAACATTTAAAAGGTTATTTATATTCTAATTGGCTGTAAATTTCAGAAATTAAGTCTCTGAATTAATTTTAATAGATAATCTTTGTTGGATACAGATTCTTAGTGTGTACATTTTGATATCATGATTGATGTAATTCATAAATTATATTTAAAACTTTCAGTTTTCAGGATGTAGAAATGTTTTACTTTCCTGAATATGTTCCAAAAACTGAGAAGTGCAAAAGTTAAGTACTTTATCCATTATAATGTAATAAAAAAGACATTTATATGGAGTTTCTAACATTTTAAGCATTCTTTCAGAAAGATGACTGTATGAGTTTATTGAAATTGCATCTCAACTTATAAATGTTTTAGCTAAATAAAGAGAGGGAGAATAAAAAATTCATACATAATATATGGCAGAAACATTAGGATTAATCAAGCATTAGGTACCGAAGAATGGTACTACTTCATGAAACTTGTGGGTTAAAAGTATTTTCTTGCAGTGAAATGGCTAAGTGGTGAAAGTCAAATGTACTTATGAAATTCAGAAATATTTTATTTAAAATAAAGTGTATCTAATGACTGACTTCAATAAGGAAAGTTATAATCTCGCTTTCTTGCTGAATTCTACACTGTTATGTCCTTCTTCAGTGACCATTTACATTTTACAACAAGATCAATGTTATTACCAATAATTTTCTTTTCTAAGAACTTTATTTGAAAATAACTACTATTTGTAATTTTTATTTTCAGTTGTGTCATCAAAAAGTACTGCAATTGTTAGTAAATATATAACCATGTATTTACAAAGCATTTTATTCAATTTATTCCTTTTTAAAATTGAAGTATAATTGGCACGCAGTATTATATTAGTATTAGGTGTGTGACATAATGGTTTAAAATTTATATACATCATTAAATGATCATCAATAATTTATCAACTGGTGATCTATCAACCAGCATACAAAGTTAAAAAAATTTTTTCCCTTGTGACGAGAACTTTTAAAATTTACTTTTTAGCAACTTTTAAATTTGCAATATAATATTACTGATTACAGTCACATGCTGTACATGAAATCCTCATGATTTATTTTATAACCAGCAGTTTATACCTCTTAATTTCCTTCACCCAAGCCCCAAGCCCCACTCATCTGGCAGCCAATCTGTTCTTTGAATCTATGAGCTTTGTTTTGTTTATTCAATACATCCTTGATCTAAAATTAAAGTGTAGCTTTCAAGCAGAATTTTAAAAATTTACATATATTTTAACATACATCTATTTGTGTAGATAGGTAAATATATGGGCTTTCTTGGTGGCTCAGACGGTAGATATATAAACATGTGTAGATATATAAATATATAGACAGAGTTAGGCACACATATTTGATACTATAATTCTGTAACCTACCCATTATATAAAAAAAAATCAGTAAGTCATAATAATGATAAGCCCACTGCCTTACTAGCTATTTAATTGTATTTGGACTCCCAAGAATGAGAGAAAAACAAATTAAACAAGTCATTTCTCATGCTAAGGGTAAATTATTATGATTAATAATTATGTTACCTGAAAAAGTTTTACCTAAGCAAGTATTTAAAGTTCTACATTAATTTATAATTCATGTTACAAACATGACATATATTTTCAAATGCTAAATTAAAATTATTTTTTAAAAAGTAAAATGGCACAAATATTAAACTCATCTAATAATGTAAAGTACATCTAGAAAGGATAAACAGTTCAACTTTAAGCTATGACATATTGTATCAAGCTTGGAAATCTGTAATATCTAAGGATAAACCTTTAAAATGGTTTTTATCTTAGTAGCATAGAGTGAATAGAATTTTAAATAAATTTTGAATAGCAATGGTTTAACAAAGAAACAGGACCTTGCATTACCTATTGTGTCAGCTTTGCTAAATCTCCGTGTTACAACATTGTTCATGTTTCCATTTTCACAGAGCTTCAATTCTGTGAGATATACTTCTACTTTGCAGTGCTTTACAAACATACCCTGTTCAACCACCTAGAAAACAAAACAAACTAGTGTCAGCTATAGCTTGATATATCTTACTGTTGTGAATAACATATCTCTAAAAAGACTTTAGAAAAAGCAGATCTCCAGTGAAAAAACCATAACTATTAAAACTCATCAATATAAAAGATACTGGATAGCTGAAAAAGAAAGGAACATTTTTGGAAATATTAATATTTAACAGAATATGAACAATCATGATACAAATATTAACAGACAGTATAGTAAGGCATTCTACTACTCTATGGAGATACTTTGGTATACTATAAATAATGGATACACCTAGTATTTATAAGAAAGTGCATGCAAAGTGTAAATACGGTTTGGATTAAAGATACAGACATACTTTATCTTTTAGCACTTGATCTCAAGCAAAAAACCTTTAAAAACCACTTTAAGTTTTATATAATTTCAGCTAGCAACAGCTATAATAACACTCTGTATGTTAAAATAAATCTTTTAAAACGGTAACTCCAAATTACTGTTGCCAAAATATTCAGCTATGCCATGTAATTGATATGTTAGTTTTCCATCCTAAGATGACTTTGTTTGACCTTTAAATGCACACTGAGTAGTTCCAGGCAACAAATGAAAGGGGAAAAAAAGCTGCTAAACATGCAAGCAATAAAGCAGAAAGAGAAAAAAATGTATATATTAGGGTCACCTTTTTAAAATAAGTATATTTCCTTTTGATCTTCTAAAGGTTAACTGTAGGATTTCAGTCATGAACACTGTTTCTGAAAATAGTAATCAGCCTGATACATGATACATTAGACAAATATGGCAAATGGGAGGCTCCAAATGACTGTTGTACCCACTTGCTTATTAGCATCAATTCAGTAAGGGAATCAAAATTTGTCTTTCACTTGCAGGGAAGTTGTTTCAGCTCAAAAAGTTCAAAGGTAGTTTGCTGGTATTTAAAATGTCCAATTCAATGCTAATTTTTATGATACTTTTATCATATATATTCTCCTAATCATACTTGTTACATTTCTAAAGTAATAGTGTGCAGTTCTGTAATGAATGCATTATATAAACTAGCATATTACTGTCTAAACCAGAACTAATTATATTTGTTTTATATCATATTTCAAGTTAAGCACGAAGCAAAGGATATTACATCATTTATAAGACTAATGAAGCTATAAAGCTAGGAATCAAATATTCTTAACAATCAGAAATTTCTGCTCTGGGACTCAATATTCGAATAAGAATCCTAAATTAAGTTAGTTACTAATCATCAGTAGGTTGCCAAAAGAGGTACTCACAGGCCTCATTTTATGCAGTGGGTGGAGGGGAGCTAACGAAATTCTAACAGTAGAGCAGGTAATGGGATAAGTAAACAGCATAAAATTTTTTTAAAAAAAGAAAACCGTCCGTTATGATTTACATTGAGATATGTATTCTCTAAGTAAGCAGTTTCTTTTCCTAGAAAGAATCTGGTGATCTAACTGTCAGAAGCTCACTGTCAACAATAAACAAACATTAATTCCCTATTTCACTACTATATATAACACAGACAACCAACAAGGATCTATGGTATAGCACAGGAAACTCTACTCAATATTCTGTGCTAATCTACATGAGAAAAGAATCTAAATAAGGATGAATACATACACATATATAACAGACTCATATTGCTATACACCCCAAACTAATATAACTCTGTAAATCAACTATACTCCAATAAACTAAAATTTTTTAAAAATTAAGATTACTTCAAAACCCACTCTTCATTAGGATTCAGAATTTTTTCATTTTTTTCTTTTCTCCAACATCTTACAGTGCTAATTAGCACTACTCAGAATACTATTACTGTACTTAGAAGATATTTTACTGTTTCCAAAAGCAGTGTATTAAAAAGCAGTTTTTTTAAGCAAGATATGAATTTGTCCTCCAACAATTTTTATTTGAAAGAATCATACTACATGAATGATTAAAGACTGAATACAACAGCACTGCATCAGAGAAAAATAATTAGCATATTTATATATTAGTGTCATAATATGTACATTACTTGTTCATTTAGTAACTCCTTTATATTTGTGTATATAAAGTATCCTATCTTATTTAAAAATGTTTGTGCTGAAAATAATCTTTAAAATGATGGCTATTAAGACTGTAACAGGAAGAAACAGGCTTATAAAATACAGGATACAAAGTTACATTTATCTAGTTAAAATATACATTTGAAATAAGACAGAAAGGTGAATTTTCAGAAATAACAGTTATGTTTCAGAATTAGAGATGATAGCTAAAGTGTTTTTTCCTTAGGTGAATTATAATATTTCTCTACATTATAGATAAGGAGCAAGCACAAGATGAAATCTGTGCTTGGATTCTATTAATTCATGGCCACAATGAAGGTTAAGTTTCTTTACTAAGTTAGTTACGGAAATACAAGTTAAAGCTGAATTAAAATGAACATAATTTCCATTCGTTCACTTTGCTTTGAATACTAGTGGGCAATATGACTAAAGTCATGAAATATACCTGATAAACCTAATGCAGTCTACTCTTTACAGTGGCTTATGAAAGAATTCACTTCAAGTGCCTACTTCTCCCCTCTTGGAAAGAGGAAGTAATTTCTAAAGAAATCTGTTACTTCAAAACAATTTGATAACACTGGGCCTAATGGACACATTTACTATTTTTGAGGAGTTATACTCATTTTAGCAGCATTTACTAAGTACCTAGGCTCAGTGTTAGAAATACACAATGAATTAGACCCCTTGAAATCAGGGTAACAACACCTAATGGTAAAAAGACAGACAGACTAGTAGAGAAGTATAATACAAATATGAAATCACAAGTGTTAATGTATAACACAAATCTTACTTGTAATATTCTATACAAACACTTCAGGATACTTTAAAAACAAGAACACAAACATAACCATAACAATACTATCACACCTAAAGTATTAAAATGAATACCTTAATATCAAATATCCATTAAATCAAAACCAATTAAAATAAAAATGATTTTTAATATCAATCCAAATAAAGCCCATACACTGCAACTGAGAAGTCTCAAGTGTCTTTTAACCAAAAAATTCACCATCTATCTTCTTATTCTTGCAATTTTTAGTAGGACTACCTCATAGATTGTGAGTTATATTCTAATAAGATGCAGATAATATCTAGTTGCCTCTCTTTTTATGATGTTGGTGGCTCAGATGGCAAAGAATCTGCCTGCAATGTGGGAGACCTGGGTTCGATCCCTGGGTCAGGAAGAGCCCCTGGAGAAGGAAATGGCAACCCACTCTAGTATTCTTGCCTAGAGAATCCCATGGACAGAGGAGCCTGGTGGGCTATAGTCCATGAGGTCACAAACAGTCGGACATGACTGAGTGACTAGGCAGCAGCAGCAGACATTAATTAACCAGCACCTAGATCAGAGGTGGGGCTTCCCTGGTGACTCAGTGGTAAAGAACTCATTTGCCAATGAAGGAGACAAGGGTTCAATCCTTGGGTCGGGGAGATCCCCTGGAGAAGAAAATAGCAACCCACTCCAGTACTCTTTTCTGGGAAATCCCATGCAAAGAGGAGACTGGAGGGCTACAGTCTATGGGGTTGCAAAAGAGTCAACAAAGCAACTAAACAACAACAGACCAGGGGTGGGCTGACTGATCTACAGGCTAAAACTGACTCTTTTTTTTTTTTGTAAATAACTTTACTGGAACACAGTTATTCCCATTTGTTTACCTATCACCAATGGCTGTCTTTGCACCCAAAACAGCAGAGATGAGTAGTTGCCAAAGTGAACATTTTGGCCCATAAAGCTGAAAAGATTTATTGTCTTTTACAGAGTAAGTTTCGTGACCCTTTGACCATTAACTCATTAGGTCTTCAATTTTGCTAGTAGTGTTTGGTAATTTTCATTGTAGAAAAGCAGTTTTTTAAAGTTTTATTTCTTAGTACTTTTATCTCTTCAGTTCAGTTCAGTCGCTCAGTCATGTCCGACTCTTTGCGACCCCATGAACTGCAGCACACCAGGTCTCCTTGTCCATCATCAACTCCCGGAGTTCACTCAAACTCATGTCCATCGAGTCGGTGAGGCCATCCAGCCGTCTCATCGCAACATTATTTTAAAATTCAACTTTGTTGATTATATATAATTGGTTTTTCTACTAATATAGTTACCTTATATCCATCCCCCTTGTGAAACTTAATTATTAATTTTAGTGGCTTATTTGGTAGAGCTTTTGGAATTTTCAACATATACAATTATGTCTTCTAAAACCTTACAATTTTACTTCTTCGTCTTCAATCCTTATTCTTTTAGTTCTTTTCCTCACATTACCAACTGGCTAAGACCTCTAATATAGTTATCCTTCTCTTGTCCATGATCTGAGAGGGACAGCTTTGAATACTTTACCAATAAGTATTGTCTGCAATAGCTTTTTATTTCTAGCTTAAAAAAAATCATAAATTGATTTATCAAATGCATTTTCTGCATCTACTGAGATGGTTTTTCTACTTTATTCAGATAATACTAAAATTATAATAAGTGATTTTCAAAGTAAAATAAAAATTCTGTTTGAAAAAAATCCATCCTGGCTATTTAAACTTTTTATTTTGTATTGGAGTATAGCTAATTAACAATGTTGTGATAGTTTCAGGTGAACAGTGAAGGGATTCAGGTGGACATACACATGTATCCATTCTATTCCTGCAGCCTGGCCATTTTTAACTCTTTTTTTGCCCATTTCTGGCCTGGCTTGGTAATACTGTGTTATTAAATATTTGTAGAATATTCACTGGTGATGTCTTCTGGATTTAACAGTCTTCTTTGTGAAAAGATGTTTATTTAACAATTTAGCTTCTTTATTCAGACATGGCAATTGAGATTTTCTATTTCTCACTCAACACTAGTGCATTCTTCTCTAGACATTTGACATTCTTCTAGACATCTTTCCATTTTACCTAAATTTTCAAATTACATAAAATTGTTCAAAATCAATCTTTTAAAAATGTCTTTGGACTCTACTATGGTATCCCTCTTTTCATTCCTAATACAGAGGATTTGTGCCTATTTTCCTTTTATTCTTGATCACAGTCTTCCCAGGACTCATCTTTATTTTACTAGTCAAATTACAATGTTCTTTATAATGAGTCAACTTTGGTCATTTAATGCATTTTTTTTTTCTGTTTTATGTCTACTTCATACTAGTTCTTCATTAGTCTTAATTTCCTTTTCTTCTTTTCTTGAGACACAGTCTTCCTTCTTTTGCAGTATTTACATTCAAAGGATGACATTAGTCATTCTTTTATGCTGTATAGTTAGCAGTCAGTTCAAAATATGTCTAATTTTACATGTTAATCCTCTATGACTGAAGAATTACTTAGAAGTACATTGTTTCATTTCTAGGTAGCTGAGAGATCATCTAGTTATCTTTTTGTTACTGACTTGTAAATTCCTTGAGAGACAGAAAATACACTGAATAATTTCTAGCATACAGTACTGGAATTTGCTTGATGGCCCAGCATGTGTTAAAAAATATTTGTATCCTACACTAAGTGCAGTACACGTCAATTAGGTCACAGTGGTTAATCATATTCATATCTACTTTCAAGCTTATTCATGTGTTACTGGCAGGCCTCTATTCCTTTGCAGCTGTTGGCAGAGACTTCAGTTCCTCATCACGTAAGTCTTTCCATAGGCTGAATGCATAACATATGGCTTCATTCAAGAGTGACTGATCCAAGAGAGAGCAAGAGAACACTCCCAAGTTAGAAGTGTCAGTATCTTTTATAAACAAATTTTGACAACATGTAATACTATCACTTCTGCTGTATTTTACTAGTCACAGAGACCAACTCTGGGATGATGTAGATTACATAAGAGTATGAATAACAAAAGGTGGCAATAACCTGGGTGCAATCTTCAAGGCTATCTCCCACAGTACACCCTCTAGTACCAATAAAGTTATTGTCCCTGTCACCAACATGCAAAAACACTCCACCCCTGCAAAGCCCCCAACTGGTCTTATCCCATTATAGCATCAACTCAAAGTTCAGACAGCTGTCATCTATATCTGATGAAGGTACAGATGAAGATCCTTGGGTATAAGTTCCTTAAGCATCTCGAGCATGGGTCTATGGATCTATGGGCCTGTGAATGAGAAGATAAACTTACTGCCCCACTTACAACCAAAATAAAATGGTGGGGAGGGCAGAAGATAATCTCAGACAGGTATTTCTGTTAAAGTGGGGAAATGAAGGGGTACAAAGGAGTTATTAGTCTACAGAAATTCTGAAATCCACCCGAGCAAACACTGAAAAGTTCCTTGATTAGGGCTCACTCTTGCCTTGACCTGAAAAAATGATTCTTCGTAACACCTGGTTCTGTTTTCTGAGTCATCTTCTTTCATGAAAGTTAGCACACGTTTGCAGTTGAGTAAATTCTTAGTCTGATTCCTGCTTCTATAAGTCTGGGAGGTCAAAGGTTTCTAAAATTTTATACTGTCTCTGCAGTCCAAAATGGCAGTGGTTCTTGAAAACACTGTGGATCTTCACTGGATTTCACTGGAGTTTCACCCAGGAGGCAAAAGTCACAACCACAAATGTTCTCTAGGTAAGTCCTTTCTACTCTGGGTTTTTATCGAGGTTCAGGGACATCAACCTGAAGCTTCTTACAAGCCCTATAGTCCTAAAAGCCATATATTGAAGGAAGTACAAAGTACACCCTGAAATTCCTTAAAGGGCCTTTAGTCTAGTTAAGTCTTTAAGTCTAGTTAACATTCATCACCTTACATAACTACATTTCTTTTCTTACGATGAAAACTTTTAAGATCTTCTAGAAGTCTTCAGTTCAGTTCAGTTGCTCAGTCGTGTCCGACTCTTTGCGACCCCATGAATCGCAGCATGCCAGGCCTCCCTGTCCATCACCAACTCCTGGAGTTCACTCAGATTCACGTCCATCGAGTCACTGATGCCATCCAGCCATCTCATCCTCGGTTGTCCCCTTATCCTCCTGCCCCCAATCCCTCAAAGCATCAGAGTCTTTTCCACTGAGTCAACTCTTTGCATGACATAGCCAAAGTACTGGAGTTTCAGCTTCAGTCCTTCCAAAGAAATCCCAGGGCTGATCTCCTTCAGAATGGACTGGTTGGATCTCCTTGCAGTCCAAGGGACTCTCAAGAGTCTTTTCCAACACCACAGTTAAAAAGCATCAATTCTTCAGTGCTCAGCCTTCTTCACAGTCCAACTCTCACATGTATACATGACTACTGGAAAAACCATAGCCTGGACTAGACGGACCTTAATCAGCAATTAGTCTCTGCTTTTCAATATGCTATCTAGGTCTTGGTCATAACTTTTCTTCCAAGGAGTAAGTGTCTTTTAATTTCATGGCTGAAGTCACCATCTGCAGTGATTTGGGAGCCCAAAAAATAAAGTCTGGCACTGTTTCCACTGTTTCCCCATCTATTTCCCATGAAGTGATGGGACCAGATGCCATGATCTTCGTTTTCTGAATGTCGAGCTTTAAGCCAACTTTTTCACTCTCCTCTTTCACTTTCATCAAGAGGCTTCTTAGGTCCTCTTCACTTTCTGCCGTAACAGAGGTGTCATCTGCGTATCTGAGGTGATTGATATTTCTCCTGGCAATCTTGATTCCAGCTTGTGTTTCTTCCAGTCCAGTGTTTCTCATGATGTACTCTGCATATAAGTTAAAGAAGCAGGGTGACAATATACAGCCTTGACGTACTCCTTTTCCTATCTGGAACCAGTATGTTGGTCCATGTCCAGTTCGAACTGGTG
Organism: Capricornis sumatraensis; assembly: GCF_032405125.1. Taxonomy (NCBI): domain Eukaryota; kingdom Metazoa; phylum Chordata; class Mammalia; order Artiodactyla; family Bovidae; genus Capricornis; species Capricornis sumatraensis. Next base: position 95,599,458 of record NC_091072.1, read on the forward strand.
CTTCCTGACCTGCATACAGATTTCTCAAGAGGCAGGTCAGGTGGTCTGGTATTCTCATCTCTTTCAGAATTTTCCACAGTTTATTGTGATCCACAATAAAAGGCTTTGGCATAGCCAATAAAGCAGAAATAGATGTTTTTCTGGAACTCTCTTGCTTTTTCCATGATCCAGCGGATGTTGGCAATTTGATCTCTGGTTCCTCTGCCTTTTCTAAAACCAGCTTGAACATCAGGAAGTTCATGGTTTATGTATTGCTAAAGCCTGGCTTGGAGAATTTTGAGCATTACTTTACTAGCATGTGAGATGAGTGCAATTGTGCGGTAGTTTGAGCATTCTTTGGCATTGCCTTTCTTTGGGATTGGAATGAAAACTGACCTTTTCCAGTCCTGTGGCCACTGCTGAGTTTTCCAAATTTGCTGGCATATTGAGCACAGTACTTTCACAACATCATCTTCCAGGATTTGAAATAGTTCCACTGGAATTCCATCACCTCCACTAGCTTTGTTCATAGTGATGCTTTCTAAGGCCCACTTGACTTGACATTCCACGATGTCTGGCTCTAGATTAGTGATCACACCATCATGACTGTCCGGGTTGATCTTTTTTGTACAGTTCTTCTGTGTATTCTTGCCACCTCTTCTTAATATCTTCTGCTTCTGTTAGGTCCATACCATTTCTGTCCTTTGTTGAGCCCATATTTGCATGAAATGTTCCCTTGGTATCTCTGATTTTCTTGAAGAGATCACTAGTCTTTCCCATTCTGTTGTTTTCCTCCATTTCTTTGCACTGATCGCTGAAGAAGGCTTTCATATCTCTTCTTGCTATTCTTTGGAACTCTGCATTCAGATGCTTGTATCTTTCCTTTTCTCCTTTGCTTTTCGCTTCTCTTCTTTTCACAGCTATCTGCAAGGCCTCCCCAGACAGCCATTTTGCTTTTTTGCATTTCTTTTCCATGAGGATGGTCTTGATCCCTGTCTCCTGTACAATGTCACCAACCTCATTCCATAGTTCTTCAGGCACTCTATCAGATGTAGGCCCTTAAATCTATTTCTCACTTCCACTCTATAATCATAAGGGATTTGATTTAGGTAAGTCTTGGTAATTTTCAAATATGCAATATAGTATTTTTAACTATAGTCACCACGCTGTACAACATATTCCCATGACTTATTTTATAAGTTTACACCTTTCTACCTAAAATCTAATCTTGAAAGTGATATACTGTACTATGATTCTGCTATATGTCACTGTCCACGAAGACTAGTGTCATACAAAACCAGTACAGACCCTGGTACAATGTGGATGGGGACTATACAATGCTGTGGCTCTGAAGAGGTGGAGACAATGGGGGTTGTCTTGGGGCAACTATCTGCTAATATTGTTATGTACATAATTTTATACCCATGATCCTCATAAGAAATTACTACTATTTTAAAGAGCCTACCTTAACACTCATTTATAGTATTTGCTTCTGCCAGTCAACATTTTTTCCTGTGTTTCAAATCTTCTATACAGAGTAAATTTTCATTCTGAAGACTATTTTTATTTCCATTGGTGCAAATATGCTGGTAACAAATCCTATCAATTTATCTGAAAACAACTTTTTTCACTATTATTCTTAAGGATGCTTTCCAAGGGTATAGAATTCAAGGTTAGTAGTTATTTTCTTTCAGTGTGTTGAAGATACGGCATTATTATTATATTTTATTCTGTCTTTCTCTTGAGAAAGCATCTGTCTTACCCTTACTTTGAAGGTAATAAATCTTTTTTTCTGCCTATTACCAGGGATATCTTTGTTTTCTTAACAGTTTTACTGTGTATGATTTTGTCTGTATTTTTTCAGCTTGGGATTCGTAGCATTTCTTTAACCTGTAGCATGATACCCTGAATCATATTTGGAAAATTCTCAACTATTACTTCCAATATTACTTTTACCCCATACTGTCTTTCCTTTCCTTTGAGGAGACCACTTAAATCTATGTTACGGTTATTCACTGCATTCCACGTATCCCACTTTTTTCCTTATTTTCCACTCTAAGTTTTAGTCTATTTTCTAATGGTATTATCAATTTACACATTGTTTCTTTTTAGTCTAGTATTTCACCCATTTAACCACAGATATACAAATATGAACTGTTAATGTGTCAACTTTGTAACATGTTTCAAATAAATCCAAATATGGTTTGGTCAAATAACAAGCACTTAATTCTTAATGTTTTCATATTCGTGTACAGTTTTAGAATTACATTTGGTTCTTTTTAACTTTTTTTTTTTAAACATAACAAGCACAATATTTTAAGGTTTCTAATACTTCTGTCATCTGGATTCCTCATGAATCTGTTTCCATTATCCACTGTTTCTCTTGGATTTTGGTTCCACTGTACTTCCTGCCTATTTGCCTGTTTTGTTTCTGGTTTTAAGCTGAATGCTTGATATTTCAAGTGAGACATTTTAGTGATGATCTGAGGCCTAGGAAGATGGTTAACTTTGTTTCTACATGAGAGCAGGGGTATTACCAGTTCTAGATTTCTTAATGCAATCAGAAATTAGTAAAATTTGAAGCTTCAGATTCTAAAAAACTAGTCAAGTCTATTCTTTTAAGTAAGTTCTACTGACATCAGGGTCTGTTCTTTATGTGAATCTACTGGGATCAGAAGCATAGCAAAAAGGGAAATTCCCAGACTTACTGATTTAAACTAAGATCGCAGCACCTGGTCCCATCACTTCATGGCAAATAGATGGGGAAACAGTGTCAGACTTTATTTTTGGGGGGCTCCAAAATCACTGCAGATGGTGACTGCAGCCATGAAATTAAAAGATGCTTACTCCTTGGAAGGAAAGTTATGACCAACCTAGATAGCATATTCAAAAGCAGAGACATTACTTTGCAACAAAGGTCCATCTAGTCAAAGCTATGGTTTTTCCACTAGTCATGTACAGATGTGAAAGTTGGACTATAAAGAAAGCTGAGCACCGAAAAATTGATGCTTTTGAACTGTGTTGTTGGAAAAGACTCTTGAGAGTCCCTTGGACTGCAAGGAGATCCAACCAGTCTATCCTAACGGAAATCAGTCCTGAATAGTCATTGGAAGGACTGATGCTGAAGTTGAAACTCCAATACTTTGGCCACCTGATGTGAAGAACTGACTCATTAGAAAAGACCCTGATGCTGAGAAAGATTTAAGGCAGGACGAGAGAGGATGAGATGGCTGGATGGCATCACTGACTCAATGGACGTGAGTCCTGAGTAAACTCCGGGAGTTGGCGATGGACAGGGAGGCCTGGCGTGCTGCAGCCCATGGGGTTGCAAACAGTCGGACATGACTAAGTGACTGGACTGAACTGATTTAAGTTTGAAGGAAGACATTTTAATAGGTACTCTAGATAGTTTAATATACACTAAAGTTTGAAAATTATTTTACAAGTGAAGCAAATTCCAACTGCCTCATTAAAAATAAATATATAACCTAATAGACTTCTTGGGCTTCCCTGGTGGCTCAGATGGTAAACAATCTGCCTATGTTTGGGAGAATCCAGGTTAAATCCCTAGATCGGGAAGATCCCCGGGAGAAGTGAATGGCTACCCATTCCAGTATTCTTATCTGGGAAACCCTAGGGATTGAGAAGCCTGGCAGGCTTCAGTTGGACATGACTTAGCGACTAAACAACAAGACTTCTTAAACTTTTTTCCTTCTCCCTATATGAAGTCTTCATGATCTTTATCTTCTTTAATTTGCTTATCAGACATAGAGTTCAAGAAATGCCAATAAGGCCTCTTTCAAGAAGAAATGTCAAAGGAGTTGTCAGCTGATCGGTTTACTATATGATATTCTACATTTATTAAGGAAAAAATATGTGTCATTAACGTTGAATTAATACAAGTCAATACATTTGAAGATATTCTAGACATAGGTTTTCCTTGACCCAGGAATAACAGTCTTCTTCTAGAGAGTTTTACAGCTAAATATTTTATCCTTCAAATGGTGAAAACACTCAGTTCTATAGGAACTATAGATAAAAACCATAGGCCATTATATATACACACATATACGTGTGTGTGCTCAGTTGTGTCCGACTCTGCAACCCCATGGACTGCAGCCCTCAAGGCTCCTCTGTCCATGGAATTTTCTAGGCGAGATTACTGGAGTAATTATATATTTATATATATATATGTATAAAATTTATTTATGGCTAGGATTCCTAGAAGAGATGAATCTTAACTTTAAATTGGCTATAAGATTGAGTGAAATTAAGGAACAAAACTAAACTAAATCAAAGGCATATTCACATTCTATTTAGAGAACAAAATTCAGTTCTATACCTAAACCACAGATATACAAATACAAACTGTTAATATATCAACTTTGTAGCATCAGTTTCAAATAAATCCAATTATGGTTTGGTCTACTAGAAGTTTAAACCCTTGTGTTATATAATTGGCTTTTTAATCATTTTTATGTGGAAATAAAACCAGATAAATAATTCTGCTCCCCCTGACTACACTATCAAATACTTGTGTAAGGTTGACAGATCTACCTTAAGTGCTGGGTATTACTCTACTATTGCAATACTGACACTTTCATAAATGACTTTTCAGTTCCCTAAAATAAAGAAAATGGGTCATTTTTAATGTTTCTAGACTGTAATTATAAAGCTTAAAATCAGGATAAGAAAAACAACTGCCTTTTCAAGTTTTAAGAAAATTTAAGTATGTAAACTCATGTGGCTTTCTAAAAGATCCTGAACCTTGCTACCTCTGTCCTCATTTCCTCACCTATAAACCGGGGATAATAATACTTTCCTTAGAAAGACTTTTCATGAGGATTAAATTAGTTAATAATGTATATGATGTGCTTATATCAATGGCTAGCATACAATGCACCCTCCCTCTATGTGTGCTAGTGTACAGTAACAAATTGATGGTCTTTTTCTCCAAGACAACTGAGGCTTCATAAGTCATGGAAATTAACAACAAAATATGAACTGTTTAAGAAGAATATTTCTATTCATTTCTTAATATGTACCTTTCGTGCTATTGGTTCCTGACCTTCCATCAATGTGTACCAGCTGACAAGTTTATTCCAGCCCTCAGTTGGCAACAGTATGTAATCCAATTCATCAATAAGGTGCTCCTTAAGTGACTGGGCATCGCCATCTACAAAAGAGAAAATAAAATCAATACCAAAAAAGAAGTAATACTACACAGCTCTAAATACTGTGGTCGAACATATTACAAATTACGTAAATTCATGAAGACTAATTCAGGTATTTAAATAATGAGTTTTGAAAGAAGCTCTGAAAAGGTTCACAAAGTTAAATCTAGGCATTTCAAAATAAACTGTTGCTTTACAAAGTTCAGTATGTACCATTAGTCAACCAACAGTGTTTTAAAAAGTAACTTTTCTATTATTTAACTCTTAAATAAATACTAAACTGTTGGTCAGAGGATCCCAATGAAGAGTGTTTCCCAAATATTTTGAGTATCAGAGATCTGTCACACAGTAATAGTGATCACTCCAGCATTAGCTGATGAAGAAGATTCAGAAACAAATCAATAACCTTTTACAATGATACCAAAGCACATGGGCTGAGAATCATGATGGAAATCACAAAAGGGTATCTCATTACTCCAGAGAGTCCACAATCTAGATTCCTCCACAGATCCAGAGTTGAGGTTGTTGCTCAGTTATGGTTCTAACTCTATGATCCATTTTCAAAATTCCAGTTGAACAGGGCAGGCCAGAGATCTGGAAGCAATACTGTGAGCTGTACCTACATCACAGTCCTAATCTGAGACTCACTGATTATTATTTGGTCCTTTACTTGAATTTCCAAAGTGTAGAAAACAGAAACAAATAGTTTACTGAGTTATTTGTAAATAACTCAAAAATATAAAGAAGATTTTCTCATTCTGAGTCAGCAGTGAATTAACAAACATGGGAAGCAAAATTGTTCCAGGCAGCATTTCAATGATAAAGTACTACTTTTAACTAGATACAACGATAAAAATCAAGAAGCAAGAGAAATGCTTTAAAAAAATTTATTTACTCTATGTAGGATCAATCTGTGGTTATAAAATCATACAAACCTTTGAGAAAAACTATGCTTCATATTGAACAGAAATGAGAACACTCTGAATTTTATATGAACTTCAATAGCTGGCACAAAGTAAGTATTAATTTTAAAGGTCAGTTTAAAAAATTCTTAGTTATAACTTTATTAAATTCTTGATGAGATTGACTATTTGGAACAAATTTTCAGAACCCTCTGAAAGTGAAACTCTCTCATGCATCATGTACTAAGTCATGTTATAGCAGATGATCATGTTATCTCAGTCAATTCTCAAAACAGTCCTATAAGATGAATATTTTAGATTAAAAAATACATTCAAAGAAATCAAGTAAATTGCCCAAAAAATTCACACAGAAAATTGTAGGTACAAGGAAAGGTACCATTATGGAAAATACTTTTATCTCAGTTGATTTTCAAAACAATATTATGAAGTAGATAGCTCCATTTTACTTAGTAAATAGATTCAGGTATTGATTTAACCTGCCCAAGCTCACATACAGAAAATTGTAGGCTAGACTCAAACATGTATATATTTACACTAATATCCATTTTCTTTCCACTATAATAGGCTGCTTCAAAATAAATTTAGGGAAAGAAAAAAAGTTTAAAAATTAAGATGTCTATGTTATTCTCCACAATAATTCAAGAGTCTGGGTAAATGATTTATTATGTAACAGAATCAAACAGTAATTTATATCTAGTTGTTGTTTAGCCACTAAGTTGTATCCAACTCTTTTGCAACCCCATGGGCAGCAGCCGGCCAGGCTTCGCTGTCCATGAGATTTCACAGTCAAGAATACTAAACTGGGATGGCATTTCCCCCTCCAGGGGATCTTCTCGACCCAGGGATCAAATCCATGTCTCCCACACCGGCGGGCAGATTCTTTACCACTAAGCCACCTGGGAAGCCCTATAGTGGATAAAATAAAATGATCAATTTTTGAATCATTTTTAAGGGAGGAAGAACCTTAAACACAGAACCTCTCATTTTTGTTACTTCTGTGTTTTTGATATAAAATTGATATCAAAACTGCTGAGATTTAAAGGGTAAAATTTGTTGTTGTGACACAGCAATACAAGTGTGAAATCATCATTACCAAAATGATAAATGTATCCATCAGCATCGCCCCTCACCCCCTGGCCACAAAGGCTTCCCTGTCGCCCATTTTTTTGGTGTCATCTCTCCTTCCTGTCCATCCAGGTTCACTGTCCTGTGCCCTGAAAACTGTTTATCTGTGTTTTCCAACTGTATACTAATTTGCATTTTCTAGATTATATAAAATTGGTATGTACTGCTTTATTTGGCGTCATTTATGCTGCATCATTATATTGAAATCCATCCATATTTTTCTGTGTCAAGAGTTCATTCCTTTTAACTGCCGAGTAGGATTTCATTACTTTATATGAACTTTCTGTAATTTGTTTATTCATTCAGCTACTGATGGGCATTTTGGACTGTTTCCAATTTTCTCTACAAGTAACACTGATATGAACACTCATGTGTAGGTTTTTTCTTCATTTCTCTTGGGTAAATACTGAGGTGTGGAATGGTTGGTTCCTATGGTAAATGTATATTTAGCTTTTTAAGAAACTGCAAGACTATTTCATTATCCAAAATAGTGTATGAAAGTTCTACTTGCTCTACAGCCTCATCAATACTTGGTATGGATTTATCTTTTAATTTGAATCATTCTAAATGATTCAAATCATGCACAGTGGGACCTCACTGTGGTTTTAATCTTCATTCTTCTAATGACTAGTGATGTTGAGTATTTTTACATGTGCTTTCTGAAAACACCACCTTCTCTGGTGAGGCATCTGTTTAAGCCTTTTGTCTATTTTTTCCACTGGGCTTTATGGAATTCTTTATTCTGCATATATTTTATCAGCTAAGTAATTTGCAAATACTTTCTCCCACATTGTGGTTTATGTTTTCCTTCTCTTAACAGTGTTATTTGAAGAAGCTTTTGTTAATGATGAATTACAAATCATCAATTTTTCCCTTTTTCAATTGTGTTTTTTAATTCACACTTAAGAAATCTTTGCCTAACATAGTGTCACAAAAATCTTCTCCTAATTTTTTCCTAAGAGTTTCATAGTTTTGGTTTTTACATGTTAAGTCTATGGTGTGTTTTGAGTTAATTTTGTATATGGTGCTGGGTGTAGGTCAAAGTTCACTTGTTTCTGGCAAATAGATACTTAACACTCAAGCAGCATTCATCTATTTAGAAGACTTCACTGAATTTCTCTTACATTTTTATGTAAAATGAATTGGCCATACATGTGTGGATCTACTACTGGCTCCTATAATATGTTCAACTGATTTACATCTCACACTATATACAAATACTAATTTAAAATTGATCAGAGACAGAAATGTAACCACCAAAACTCAAAAACTTTTAGAAGAAATCATGTCTTTTCTGATCCTGGATTAGGTGACGCTTTCTGCAACAAAATCACAAGCAACCAAAGGAAAAAAATAGATTAACTGGACTTCATCAGAATTAATTTCCACTTGAGAGGCACCATCAAGAAAGTAAAAGACATACACAGAATGGGAGACAATTTTTGGAAATCTTGTTTGATAAGGGACTAGTATCCAGAATACATAAACAACTCTTAAAACCTAACAGTAAACAGACAAATAACCCGATTAAAAAAAGAGCACAGGATCTGAATATTTTTCCAAACAGATATAAGCAGCACAGATATGACACTTAACATCATCAATCATTAGGGAAATCAAAATAAACAGATATAAAAATAACAAATATAAATCAAAGTAACAATAGATATCAGTTCATTGGAAAAGACCTTGACCCTTGGAAAGACTGAAGGCAGGAGGAAAAGGGGGCTAAAGAGGATGAAATGTTTGGATAGCATCACTGACTCAAAGGACGTGAGTTTGAGCAAACTCCAAGAGACAGTGAAAGACAGGGAAGGCTGGCACCACCAGGTCGCAAAGAGTCAGACCTGACTTAGCAACTGAACAACCACCACCATTTCATACCCATTAGGATGGCTATAATATAAAAGAATAGACAATAATAAAGTCTGGCAAGGTGTGGAGGAACTGGTACCCTACTTGCTGCTGGTGGGAATGTAAAATGGTGCCAACTATTTTGGAAAAGTTAAGCAATTCTTCAAATAGTTAAACACAGAGTTATTATATGATCAAGAACACATCTACACAAAAATTCATACATGAATAGTTCATGAATGAATTATTCATCCATAGCCAGAAAGTGAAAACAACCCATATGTCCATCAGTTGATGAACGGATAAATTAAATGTGGTATATCTCTATACAACGGAAAATTATCCATCCACTAAAAAAAGAATAAAATACTGATTCATGCCACATGAATGACACTTGAAAACTTTGTACCAAGCAAAAGAAGTCCAATACTATGGACACGTATTGTTTGATTCCATTTAGATGAAATGTTCACAAAAGGAGAATCCACAGAGACAGAAAATATATTAATGACTGCCTAGGGCTGGGGTCTTGAGAGGGGATGAAGAGTGACTGCTAATGGATATGAAGTTTCTTTCTGGGGTGATGAAAATTTTGTGGAATTAGACGATGGTGATAGTTGTAAAACTATGAATATAAAAAAGGAAAGCCAATGAATTACAGAATTTCAAAGGATGAAATTTATGGTGTGGCAAAGAGTTGGACATGACTGAGTGAAGTGAACTGAACTGAACCGAAACTCTCATTTTTTAAAAAGCCTAGTAGGAATGTGATTTGAAATTGTGTTGAATCTGTAGACTGAGTGGAGGAATTAAACAATACTGAGTTTTTTGATCCAATAACATAATTTATCTCTTTATTTAGGCTTTAATTTATCTCAGCAATATCCTGTAGTTTTTAGTTTACATGTACATAGATTTATCTGCATTTTATATTTTGGTGCTATTATAAATATATTTTTAAAATTTAAATTCATGTTAGTCCATTTTTAGTGTACAAGAAACACAGCTGGTTTTTGAGTAATGGTCTTGTATCCTATAGGCTAATTTCATTTCTTAATTCTAGAAGGTTTGTTTTTGTAGGTTTTATTGAATTTTCTACATAGACACAGGTATTCGTGAATAAAGGAAGACTTATTACTTCTTCCTATACAACCTGTAGATCTTTTACCTTTTCTTTTTGCTTTATTACACACTGTCTAGAACCTCCAGTACAATCTCAGCTTAAAGAGTTGAGAGTAGGCATCTTTGCTTTTCCCTGATTTTAGAGGGAAAGCATTCAGTCTTTCACTGTTGAGTATGTCATCTGTAGATGTCCATTTTCACAGATGCCCATTCTGAGGTTGAGGAAGTTTCTTTGTATTTTACTCTTTTATATAGTATTTTGGTAATGTTCTTTCTATATACCTATCCTCTTTATTTTTGGACTTGATTTACTAAAATTCTGTTAATAATAGATGCATCTATGTTCATCAGGGGTATACTGGTTGAGAACTTTTTTTTCTTGAAATGTCTCTCTTAGACTTTGGTATCAAAGTAATGCTGGTTTCACTGCATGAAGCAGTCTCTCCTAATTTTTGAAAAGAGCTTTTGTTGAATTGGCATAATTCTCTTAAACAGTACTGGTAGAATTCACTCGTGGCACCATCAAGGTCTGATGTTTTCTTTGTGAGGAAATTTTAACCTATAAATTCAACTTCTTTAATTGATATAGGGTTCTTCAGAGAATTCATTCTTTTGGAATGGGCTTTATTAGTTTTCATTTTTCAAGAAATATTTCTTTATTGTCCTTTTGCTATTTGTAGATTTCTATATGTATGGTACTAGCATGTGAGATGAGTGCAATTGTGCGGTAGTTTGAGCATTCTTTTGCATTGCCTTTCTTTGGAATTGGAATGAAAACTGACCTCTTCCAGTCTTGTGGCCACTGCTGAGTTTTCCAAATTTGCTGGCATATTGAGTGCAGCACTTTCACAGCATCATCTTCCAGGATTTGAAATAGCTCCACTGGAATGCCATCACCTCCACTAGCTTTGTTTGTAGTGATGCTTTCTAAGGCCCACTTGACTTCACATTCCAGGATGTCTGGCTCTAGATTAGTGATCACATTATCATGATTATCTGGGTCGTGAAGATCTTTTTTGTACAGTTCTTCCATGTATTCTTACCACCTCTTCTTAATATCTTCTGCTTCTGTTAGGTCCATACCATTTCTGTCCTTTATTGAGCCCATCTTTGCATGAAATGTTCCCTTGGTATCTCTAATTTTCTTAAAGAGATCACTAGTCTTTCCCATTCTGTTGTTTTCCTCTATTTCTTTGCACTGATCGCTGAAGAAGGCTTTCATATCTCTTCTTGCTATTCTTTGGAACTCTGCATTCAGATGCTTATATCTTTCCTTTTCTCCTTTGCTCTTCACTTCTCTTCTTTTCAGAGCTATTTGTAAGGCCTCCCCAGACAGCCATTTTGTTTTTTTGCATTTCTTTTCCAGTGGGATGGTCTTGATCCCTGTCTCCTGTACGATGTCACCAACCTCATTCCATAGTTCATCAGGCACCCTATCTATCAGATGTAGGCCCTTAAATCTATTTCTCACTTCCACTGTATAATCATAAGGGATTTGACGTAGGTCATACTTGAATGGTCTAGCAGCTTTCCCTACTTTCTTCAATTTGAGTCTGAATTTGGTAATAAGGAGTTCATGATCTGAGCCACAGTCAGCTCCTGGTCTTGTTTTTGTTGACTGTATAGAGCTTCTCCATCTTTGGCTGCAAAGAATATAATCAACCTGATTTCGGTGTTGACCATCTGGTGATGTCCATGTGTAGAGTCTTCTCTTGTGTTGTTATAAGAGGGTGTTTGCTATGACCAGTGCATTTTCTTGGCAAAACTCTATTAGTCTTTGCCCTGCTTCATTCCGCATTCCAAGGCCAAATGTAAAGTAATGCTCAAAATTCTCCAAGCCAGGCTTCAGCAATATGTGAACCGTGAACTCCCTGATGTTCAAGCTGGTTTTACAAAAGGCAGAGGAACCAGAGATCAAATTGCCAACATCCGCTGGATCATGGAAAAAGCAAGAGAGTTTCAGAAAAACATCTATTTCTGCTTTATTGACTATGCCAAAGCTTTTGACGGTGTGGATCACAATAAACTGTGGAAAATTCTGAAAGAGATGGGAATACCAGACCACCTGACCTGCCTCTTGAGAAATCTGTATGCAGGTCAGGAAGCAACAGTTAGAACTCGACATGGACCAACAGACTGGTTCCAAATAGGAAAAGGAGTACGTCAAGGCTGTCTATTGTCACCCTGCTTATTTAACTTATATGCAGAGTATATCATATTACATATTACATATTACAGCTGGGCTGGAAGAAACACAAGCTGGAATCAAGACTGCTGGGAGAAATATCAATAACCTCAGATATGCAGATGACACTACCCTCATGGCAGAAAGTGAAGAGGAGCTAAAAAGCCTCTTGAGGAAAGTGAAAGAGCAGAGCGAAAAAGTTGGCTTAAAGCTCAACATTCAGAAAACAAAGATCATGGCATCCGGTCCCATCACTTCATTGGAAATAGATGGGGAAACAGTGGAAACAGTGTCAGACTTTATTTTTTGGGGCTCCCAAATCACTGAAGATGGTGACTGCAGCCATGAAATTAAAAGACGCTTACTCCTTGGAAGAAAAGTTATGACCAACCTAGATAGCATATTCAAAAGCAGAGACATTACTTTGCCGACTAAGGTCTGTCTAGTCAAGGCTATGGTTTTTCCAGTGGTCATGTATGGATGTGAGAGTTGGACTGTGAAGAAGGCTGAGCGCCGAAGAATTGATGCTTTTGAACTGTGGTGTTGGAGAAGACTCTTGAGAGTCCCTTGGACTGCAAGGAGATCCAACCAGTCCATTCTGAAGGAGATCAGCCCTGGGATTTCTTTGGAAGGAATGATGCTAAAGCTGAAGCTCCAGTACTTTGGCCACCTCATGCGAAGAGTTGACTCATTGGAAAAGATTCTGATGCTGGGAGGGATTGGGGGCAGGAGGAGAAGGGGACGACTGAGGATGAGATGGCTGGATGGCATCACGGACTCGATGGACGTGAGTCTGAGTGAACTCCGGGAGATGGTGATGGACAGGGAGGCCCGGCGTGCTGTGATTCATGGAGTCGCAAAGAGTCGGACACAACTGAGCGACTGAACTGAACTGACTGATACATATGTTACCTCTCTTGTTCCTGATACCGGTAGTTGTGTCTTTTACCTTTCTCTTGTGATCAAACTAGGTCTTTATCAATTTTATTATCTTCATAAAAAACCAGTCTTTGGTTTCATTGATTTTCTCTATTATTCCTTTTATTTGATTTCTGTTCTGAACTTAGTATTTCCCTTCTTCTGCTTGACTTACTTTAATTTGTTCTTATTTTTAGTTTCCTGTGTCAGTAACCAAGGTCACTGATTTGAGACCTTTCCTCTTCCTTATTCATGTTAAAAGACCTATAAATTTCTCTCCACATAAAATTTATTTGCCTCCCACAAATTTTGGCATGTTTTGTTTTCATTTTCATTTAGTTAAAATAGTTAATTTCTTTGAGTTCTTTTGACCCATGAGTTATGCAGAAGAAGCATGTAAGTTTTCAAACACTTGAAGATGTTTCACCTCTGTTATAACCTTTCGTTTTCCTTACACATGTTAAAAGAGCTATAAATTACCCTCCACATACTACTTACCTGCCTTCCACAAATTTTGATGTTTTGTTTTCACTTTCATTTAGTTAAAAATACTTGCTAATTTCTTCGAGTTCTCTTTGACCCATGAGTTATGCAGAAGTATGTTAGTTTTCAAACACTTCAAGATGTTTCACCTCTCAGTTATTATTATCCCACTGTAGTAAGAAAACATACTTTGTATGATTTAACTCCTGCTAACTTTACTGAACCAGGTTTTATGCAAAATACAGTTTATCTAAATGCTTCATGTGAACACCAAAAAGAATTTTCATTCTGCTGTTGTTCAGTGGGAATACAGTAAGTCCTCTATACATGAACAAGTTCCATTTCAAGAGTGTGTTCATAAGTCCAACAAGGTTAGCCTAGGTATCTAACTAACACAATTGGCTACACAGTAATACACTATAATAGATTTACAACACTTTCCACACAAATAATATTTAAACACACACACACAAAATAAGGAAAACATTTTTAATTTTATAGTACAGTACCTTGAAAAGTATAGTAGTACATAGAGTACAACAGCTGGCATACAGGGGCTGGCATAGAGTGAACAGGCAAGAAGAGTTACTGATGGAAGCAGGAGAGGAGGTGGGAGATGGTAAGAGCTGAAAGACTGTCAGCTAGGAGGCAGAGGGCAAGGTGCAATGTCACTCATGCCTGATGCTGATGACACAGGTTCTGGGTCCTGGCCCGATTCAATTCTATCTACCCTGTTGGAAAAACGATCCAGTGATGTCTGGGTAAGTAGTTCTCTTTTTTCTTGTCACAGATGACAGAGCAGCACTGGACTGCATTCTGAACAGCAGTAGCAAACTTCGTGTACCATTCTACACTTGGGTCCCACACCTCAAAAACAGTGCCTTCTCAAATAAAGAAACCCTCTGCCACTTCATGGGTCATTAATCTCTTCGTTCTTCAGTTATTTCTTCTTCCTCTTGGCTCGCTTCATCCTTCCTCTGGGCCTCCGGTTCCATCAGGTCTTTATTAGGAAGCTCCTCATTTTGCACAGCAAGGAGGTCAATGAGGTCGTCCTCTTGCAGATCTAGCTCCAATTTTTTCCTGAGGCTCACTAAGTGGCTGAAGACCTCTTTTGATTCTTTGTCCACCTTCTCAAATCCATGAAAATGATGAATAAATTATGGGTAAAAGTTCTTCCAAATCCCACTCATGATGACAACTAAACATCACACCAAGCAAAGTCAATGTTTTTTATGGGTTTGTACATGGTAGAGCCCTTCCAAAACTGTTCCAAGGTTGTTCCTGATTTGCCACTTGCCTTTATTGCCTGACAAAAAGTGCAATGTGAGTAATATTTCTTGAAAGCCACTATAACCCCCTAGGTCCACAGGCTGGATAACTGACACAGTATTTGGTGGCAGATACACATTGGGATGAAAGTCATCCATGAACGGAGGGTGGCCGAGAGTACTGTTGAGCAGCAAAAGAATGCTGAATGGGATGTCTTTCCTCAAGCAGTATTTCTCAACTCTGGGATTAAATGGTGGAAAAACCAATCCTGGAAAATGGCCTGTGTAACCCAAGCTTTGGGGTTTCTCTTCCACACAAAAGGAAGAGAGTCCCTCTCTGTTTTTAAGGGCTCTTGGGTTCTCTGAATGAGAAACTAAAAGATGCTCTGGTTTCATACTGCCAGAAGCACTGCCACCAAACAAAGAGAGTTAGCCTATCCTTTAGTGTTTTATAGCCTGGCATCAATTTTTCTTTCTTACTGATACAACTTTGGTCTGAATTCCTCTTCCAGTACAGTCCTCGCACCCACATTAAAAACCTGCTATAGTAAATACGTTCCTTCATCAATAATTTCTTAAAGCATTTCAGGAAATTTCCAGGCAGGTACCATACCTACACTCGCTGCCTTGGCACTTACCTTTACATTGTAAAGCTTGGCTCTAGCCTTGAATCGATAAAAGCAGTCATGGTTGGCTTTACAAGATGTGCCTTCTGATTCTTCACCATGTTCCTTCTTCAAGTCTTCATTAGGCTTTTAACTTTCTCTTGCATCAGCATTAAACTGAGAGCAACTCAGCTGACACTGATCCTGTATTCACATACTGA
Source organism: Capricornis sumatraensis (assembly GCF_032405125.1). Classification (NCBI taxonomy): domain Eukaryota; kingdom Metazoa; phylum Chordata; class Mammalia; order Artiodactyla; family Bovidae; genus Capricornis; species Capricornis sumatraensis. Next base: position 95,615,315 of record NC_091072.1, read on the forward strand.
GAAGTTTCTCCATCTCCTCCATTACTTTTCCACGCTTCTCTGGTATTATTGTCAACATCACTGGCATGGCATACTTCACATGTTCCAAGACTGAATGATTCATGTTATAAGAATAAGTGATCTTTACCATCTTTTTGCCTTGCTCCACTCTCTCAATTATTTTCACTTTTGTTTTGTTATTGCTTGGTGCTTCTTAGCAGTACCAGCTACATTACTGCTGCTTTTATGCTTGCTCCTGAACATCCTGGGCTTGAAATAAAGATACTACACCACTGTACTTTGTACAGTACTTTACAGTAAAGTACACAAAAGCACAACCACTTGTAGAGGATGCAGGCATGTAACAACATATTCCAGACACACAAACCAACTTATATGACTGGATACGTGAATGCACGTACACATCTTTGAAAGTTCGCAGTTAGTATGTAGGGAACGTACTATATTGTATAAATGTCAGGACAAGCAGATTGATTTATTTCCTTTCTACTTTTTTGTCTACACTTTTTCTATTATTTATGGAGAGAATAGTACTGAAATATCCATCATATAATTATGGATATTTTTCTATTTCTCCTTGTGGTTCTGGTTCTGTCAGGTTTTGCTTCACATATTTCCAAGTAATGCCATTAGATGGGTATATATTTTTAGGATTATTATGTTTTCTTAATGAACTGTCCTGGCCCATTTACGATTATGAAATGAACTTTTATCCCTGATAATGTTCACTGTTCTAAATCTTAATGTCTGATATTAAAATGGCCACTCCAGCATTATTTTGATTATAGTGTTGTATGTGTTCAGTTCAGCTCAATCACTCAGTTGTGTCCAACTCTTTGCAACACCATGGACTGAAGTTAGTACGTGTTTTAGTTTTCTACTGCTAACGAATAACCATAGTAGCTTAAAACAATACCTATTTATATTCTCACAGTTCTGTGGGTCAGAAGTTCAGGTGAGTTCAACTGGGCTTTCTACTTAGGGTCTTACAAAGAGGAAATCAAGATGTCAGAAAGGCTTCTCTCCTATCTGAAGGCTCTGGGAAAGAATCTACTTCCAAGTTCATTCAGGTTGTTGGCAGAATTTAGTTCCTCATGGCTACAAGTATGAGGTGCCTGTTTTCTTGCTGGCTATAGGCACAACAATTCTCTTTGTGCCTAGATGACACCTGTCTTCTTTTTCATATAGTCCCATTTTCAAATCAGCAATGAGTTCTTCGCATGCTTTATATCCTAACTTCTGTAACTACCAGCCAGAGAAAGCTCTGCTTTCAAAGGGCATGTATGATCAGATAAAGCTCACTGGGATAATCTCCCTTTTGTCATATAACATAAATAATCACAGGAATGATATCCTAGTCTCAGGTTTCACTCACACTCAAAGGGGAGATGGTTATATAAGAGTGAGGATGACTGGAGGTTAGTCTTAGAATCTTTCAATCTCTATTTGTACTCTGTATTTAAGGTGGGTTTCTGATAGACAGTATACAGTTGGGTCTTTATTTTTTAATCCAATCTTACATTCTCTACTTCAAATTTACATTAAACACAAATGTTCATAGAGCTGGGTTTAAATCTACCATCTCACTTGCTATTCACTTTCTATTTGTTTCATTTGCTTTGTGTTCTTCTACACTTTAAAAAAAAATTTTAAACATTGCTATTTCTCCTTATTATGCATTATATTTTCTGCCTCTTTGCATTCTGGGTACTATTTGTTTGGATCCAAGATATTAAAAATTTTATCTTGTTGGATGGATGCTGGATATTTTTGTATTCCTGCTTCCCAGGTGGCATGTGGTAAAGAATCTAATCTGCCTGCCAATGCAGAAAACCCAAGAGACGTGGGTTCAATCCCTAGGTGGGGAACATACCCTAGAGAAGGAAATGGCCACCCACTCCAGTATTTTTGTCTGAGGGACAAAAATTCCAGGGACTGAGGAGCCTGGTAGGCTACAATGCAAAAAGTTAGACACAACTGAGCACGCGCGCACACACACCAATATTCTGTTCTGTTCTGAGATGCAGTTAAGTTACTTGGAAATAGTCGCTTTCGATTTAGGACAAGAGTATTCATTTTGCCCTTCTATAGAGCCAAACCCATTCTCTGCAGTCTACTCCATGATTTATAACATTTTCCACTCTGGCTACTGTGAACACATTATTCTTGCTCCTTTAGAAGTGAAACCGAGGGTACTCATCAGTTAGATCCATTAAACTATAATTTCTTATGAACAGTGAACTGTAACATGCCTTCACTGATCAAGCTACTTTGTTTTTACAAAAACTCACATGTCCTCCAAGTTTCATAAAGTCTAAAAATAAGATACTTTCCTGAGATGTTTTTCAGGAACTTGCAATCAGCTGCGTTCAGTTCTAGGTAGAGCTAAGATTAAGACCACTAACTGTCCAACTGGGCTTGTATGAAGTGTCCACTTGCTGACCTTTTGACGTGAGAGCGCCCACAATTCCACCCTCAGAACATGCTAACGCCTCCATTTTCTGAACATGTGTCTCATGGAGAAGCAAGCAGCTTACCTGCATCTGCACAAGAATGACTCACTTTTTCTTATCAATTACCCTTCCCCATGCTCTGCATACCTTGGACTACCCTGCTTCTTTATTTCCACAAACACCCTGAGTCCCTTGCTATCAGGTAGGTGGATTTCAGAGTTGTTCTCCCAACTCCTCACTTGGTTGCCTCACAAATAAATCCTTTCCCTGCTGCAAGCTTTGCCATCTCAGCATCTGGCTTGTAGCACATCCAGCAAATGAACCTGATTTGGTCACATGAACCTAAATGACTGCTCTAATTCTTTTGATAATTCTTTTCTGGGCGTTGGGTAGCTTGTCACACACATGCACTAGTCAACAGTCAGCTGAAGACTTACAAGAGTCTTCAGGGGTTTCTGTAGATCTCTAGGTCTCTCTTTCTCCTTACGTGCTGCTCATTACTCTCTGGTCCTCTGCCCTGGAAACTCTGGCTGCCTTGGTCTCCCTGGACTCCAGACTCTTCTCTCAACTAAGGGAGATTGCCAGGCTTTGCATGGGTCTCTCCTTCTGTGCTATGTCTTGGAAACTCTCTCAGTACAGTAAGCTGAGGAAAACATAGGGCTCATTTCATTTGTTTCATACTTCTCAGGGATCACTGTTCTTCACTGCCTGATGTCCAAAGTTCTGAGAACTGCTGGTTCATTATTTTGTGAGGGTTTTGGTTCATTTAAATGGAAAGATAAGTCTAGTCCTTGTTATTCCACCTAGGCCAGTAATCAAAGTTCTAGTACTTAGGTTTTATTGTCTTTAAACGTTACCAGAGTTTTAGAAGAGCTGGCAAGTATTATTAGTAAGGGTTGTAGAAAAATAATCCAAAAATCCAAGAATGTAACATATACCACTGCTCCCCAATTAAAGAAGTTATGTGTCAGTTAGGAAAATAATACACAATAGAGCATTTCCCCCAAACAGTAAGATAGTACTTTTCCCCAAAATAGTGAGATAGTACTTTCTAATTTACATTCTAGTCTTAAAAGGTAATAAACCCTTTTTACATCATAAATGACAAAATTTGTCATGATATAGAAGATTAATTATGACAAAATAATCTGAATTCATTAGGTCAAATCTATAATATAGTCGGCCCTCTGCATCCACAGGCAGGAAAAACATTCCAGAAAGTTCCAAAAACCAAAACTTGAATTTGCTATGTACCAGCAACTATTTACATAGCATTTATATTTTGTTAGGTATTAAAAGTAACCAACAAAAGACTTAAAGTATATGGGAAGACATACATAGATTATATGCAAATATCATGCCATTTTATATAAGGGGCTTGAGCATCCATAGATTTTAGTATCTGAGAGGGATCATGTAACCAAACCCCACATGGACACCAACGGGATGGCTATATAAGAAATTTCTGGTTTATCAATTTATTTACATTAACATTTTCCACATTATATATGTTGACCATAACATATTAAAATGAACACATTTACAAACTTGATTTAAGAAAATAATACCTCTAAGAAGCCCAGAGTTATCGATGGGTCCAGGATAAACGTTTTGATCTCCCATCTGGTATTTGTCCCAACTGTCAAAGCCAACATACTTTTTCCACTGTTTGAACCAGCGACTATCCACGAGGTACCTTAAAAAAAGGAGAAATTGGTTAAAAAAAAAAAAAAATCAAGAACTTTAAGAATAGCAGAAAAGCTATCTTTTAAAAATATATATATATATTTTTTAATGTGGACCATTTTGAATGAATTACAATGTTGCTTCTGTTTCATGTTTTGGTTTTTTGGCTGCAAGGCATGTGGGATCTTAGCTCCCCAACCAGGGCTCAAACCTGCATCCCCCACACTGGAGGGCGAAGTCTTAACCAATGGGCCACCAGGGAAGTCCCTCTATTTTTTATATTTCACTTTATATCAAAGTACATGTCTACTTCAAAGGATTACTGAGAATAACTAATGCCACAGTTGTAGAAGAGAAATATTTCACTTGTGTAAGGTATTATTTCTATTGTTCTAAAAAATATCTACTACAGACAACTACTGACATACACATTAAACAAAAAATCCTTAATAGAACTTAACAAAAAATGCAATAGCTGTTCAAAACAATAGGTGCCAACTGAACAAAAATTCAAATGACAATTAGAAGTCTCAATTAAGGTAAAATTTTATATGCAACACGGTAAAATGTTAACATGAAAAATGGTTCTTTCGCAAAAAACTTACAAATACAGTATGCTAATTGTATGTGTTTTATTGTATCTTTCAAGGAGTAAGGAAACAATTATTAAAGGTTTGGAAGACTGATTTTAGTAATTATAATCAAAGTTTTAAAAGAAACTTTAAAAATAACTAGCTTCTTTACTAACAAAAGTTGATAGCAACAATACTGTTTCCCACTGTTTCTCATACGTAAGTAAAATTTGCTGGGGCAAGCAACTGGTTTTTAATTTATTTCAAAAGTGTGAAACCAAGCACTATAACCATTACTGAAACTATATTCACCCTATTTTCAAATACCTAAATTAGCTTTCTCATCAGATGACCAGTGACGGAAAAAGTAAAATAACAGTCTCTAGCAAAGAAAGCATAAAAAAATTATAAATCTAAAAAAAACATATAAATTTATATTATACCTACCATGCTTTGCCACTGGTTCATAATTATTTTAAAATTCTTTTCCAGAAACATTTTCCCTCACAGTTAACTAGGCTCAATCACAAACAAAAGCAAAGGTCAGCAAGATGTTTAAAGTCCACATGTGTAGTCAAGGTTTTTAGAACATCATTCCAATGCTTCCATGCTTACATTCTATTCATAGAGCCCTGTAGGAATGAAATGCTATCTTTATGTCTGAAAATACCTGAAGTAAAGGCACCAACCTAACAAAACCCCACAATTTTTAAGGAATATTCATCAGCAGTTCGATTTCCTAAAAATGGGTAAGGTGGAATTATCTATACATGAGTATTCCAAACATACTATCAGGGTCATACAATGGAATGCCCACAAGTTGTAGATTTTGATCTATGAGGAAAAAAGAGAATTGAAAAACTAAGTTTTAAGAAAACCCCATTTGTAAGATAAACAAAATAGGTTAGACTAGCAATGTCTTTACATATTAAATTGAATAAAGAAAATTAGACTTAACTGTATGCGTGTATGCATGCTCAGTTGTGTCTGACTCTATGATGCTAAGGATGGTAGCCTGCCAGGCTTCTCCATCCATGGGATTTCCCAGGCAAGAATCCTGGAGTGGGTTGCCATTTTGGTCTCCAGGGGATCTCTCTGATCTAGGGATTGAACCTTCGTCTTCTGCATTGGCAGGCAGGTTCTTTACCTCTGAGCCACCAGGGAAAGCCAATGAAACATGAGGGAAGCAGAAAAAACAGGAGTATCTATTACGGAAATAATGTGTAGTCTTCTTAGGTGTACCCTTGAAATTAGATAAAGTGGACATATAAATGGAAAAAAAAAAATCCAAGACATTTACATGGATTTGTTGTACTGTAAAAACTTTAATCTATTATAGACCTGCCCCAAACACAAGATTCCTCTATTTTAATTCATAAAAGCCTAGGACAAAACCAACAGCTCAGCAAGATTTTAAGTAAGTGAACAAAGACCTAAATCTATTATACATTTTCAACAGCACTCTTAATCTTTGATACGTTATTAAGGTCCAGATGCACCCAACTGTAGCTTCTCAGTTTCTTTTTTGAATAGTTTTAACTATTTGTAAAGGTTGATATTTCATGGTTTTTATTCTTGAAATAGCAATCTTTACAAACAGTTATAACTGATTTTAAGATAGTCTAAAGTCGGTAACTTTGCCTAATAGGTCTTGCATGATCTGATCTGCTCCTACCTCCCTCTTTAGTCTTAACTGGAGCCATTTTTCTTTTTGCTGAGATCTAGTTCCTGGACATACTATCTTCTGCCTCATGGCTCCTTTTGCCTCAAATATTCCCCTACTGCTCTCACCACCTAGTTAACTCTTATTATCTTTCAGATAAGTAAACATCACCTTTCTCAGGGAATCCTTCCATAAGCTTCTCCCCATTTCCTCTTAGTTTGGAAAAGAAAACACAAGATGGCAATCTCAGTTTACTAGTTCTCAAGACTCTTTATTCAGTTACAAGGATTACCTTTAACAATAACAAAATAACTAACATTTGAGCTTTTCTCCTGGGCAAGGCAAGTACTTCTAAGTACTTTAATATACTGACTCACTTACTCCTTTAATTACCCAATGAGGTAGGAACTCCTATAATTTCACAGGCACATAGAAATTAACTTGCCCAAAGTTACAAAGTTAGTGCCAGACCTGTGATTAAGAAAATGTGTTAGTAGCATAGGGAGAAGCGAAAAGACCAATGAAAGCACAAAGAAACAAGAACCAGGCTCAAGTATTCAACATGTGTGGAACTACTCTATACTCTAAAAGCATCATTACAAACCAGTGTAGAAAGATCTGGATATACATACATGGAAAAAATTAATTAGAGCTCTACACCTCACATATATAGTCAGTACTACTTGAGAAAGTTTAAGAAAACCTGAATGTGTTAAACAGGACTGATATAAGGGAACAGTAACACAAAGTCTGCGTATGCTTAAGTACTACTTCACTCTATACAGTGCGAGGACTAGGGTAAAGCAAGTGTGATGCCAAGGGACCCTAACAAGGAGTGCATCCTTTTACACCCTAGGAGGCTTACTTGTCTCAGCCTAGCCCTAACTCCAAAACCAACACTAGATAAATGTAGAAAACTACCCAGCTATACTGAGTTGCACAGGTATGCACAAAACATAAATTTTTACATCTACTTACAGTCACCATGTGCATTATGAACTACACACTCCACATCTGTTACAATTTCTTGGTGCATTTTGGATAACCTTCCTTCTATCATTTCACAAAAACTTACAGGCTGCAATGTTTTTGAATCCCACTCCAAGCAAATTTCCTCTTTTTCAAAATAAAAACGGCATATTTTTGTGATATTAGTGTATTTCTTAACCTTTAATAAATGTAAAACTATGCTACCATTTTTATTAGGTATCTTTTTTAAACAAATGGGTCACTGCCAAGAAATTTTCAAGTGCTGTGCCCCAACACTGTTTTCCCATATGCCCTGTGGGTTTTACTGCAATATAGCACAGTGATTTTTAGGAACACATGCTCTGTTACAGCAGAAACTGAACAAAAATAAATCATAGTTGGATTAAAAACATAAATGTGAATGCAAAAATATAATTTTTTAAAAGAGAATGGAGAAAACTCTTGTTACTTCAGAATATAGGAAGAGTAAACACAAAAAACAAAAACTCTTAAAAGTAAAGATTGATAAAATTGCAAGGTTAAAATGAAAAGCTTCTGTTTAACAGAGGCACCAAGTAAAGAAAGACAGAGATTGGGAAAAATACTGCCTATAACCAACAAAGGATTAGAATACATGGAAAAACTCCTTTAATTTAAAAAGAAAAAGAGGACAATACACAGGACATCAGAATGGCCTCGAGACAAAGGAGAAAGTGTTCTATACCATTAGTAATGTAAATTGGTGAACACACAAGCACATGTATATGTGTCAATAATATTGTGTGGAGAAGATGTGTAGTAACTACAGCTCATGTAAACTAGAATCCTCATTTTGGAGAATAATTTGGCAAATTTATAAAAGATGAAGATGTGCATACTGCAGAATTGCATATTGTCATTGCTAAGTCTTATAAGAAACTCTTGCACATATTTACAAGAATACAACTTGTAATGCAGTTACATTACATATAACGCAACATAATTAGCAAATGGAAAACTAGAAAAGCTCCCTAATATCCAGTCTTCCTATCATGAAATATTATACAAAAACTGAAGTGAAAAATACAGCTGCCAAGTATTAACATGGATAAATCTCAAAACTGCAATGTTAAATAAAAAAAATAGAAGCTGCAAAAGGATACATGTAATATAACACAAATATATTAAGATACAGATATGCACACACAGTACAACTATAGAAAAATTTTAAACATGCCACAAATAACAATATTCATAGATTCATGTATACATATTGAAAATATAAGTAAAGGGAATAATAAAAATCCATTTCTGGATGGTGGCTCCCCGTGGCAAGAGAGGGAAGGGGTTAGGATGAGCGAAACAGGTACAGGGAGATTCAATTGTATTTGTAAAGCTTTTTTTTTTTTAACTAACACAGGTTTACACAGGGGTTTTGTTACATTTTCCTTTGTATTCTGTTTTCTGAAGTAGTATACTTAATATGATCAATATGTTTCCTAATTAATACAGAATAACAGTTTATATGGGCTTCCCTGGTGGCTTAGTGGTAAAGAATCTACCTGCCAATGCAGGAGATACAGGTTTGACCTTTGGGTCGTGAAGATTTCCAGAGAAGGAAATGGCAACCCATGCCAATATTCTTGCTTTGGAAATCCCACGAACAAATTGGACACAACCTAGCAACTAAACAATAACAATGGTTTATGTATAATCTTCATATACATGCACAAAATGAAAGAGTCAAAACACAGACTATGAATAATGTTGCAGTCAAACAAGCTGATAGCAAATAAGATTTCAAACATAAAAACGGGACAAAAATATGTACAGAAAAATGTATAAAATGCATAGCTTTAGTTTTATTACTATTTACTTTTTTAAAGAAATTCACTATTTTCTATTATTATTATTTTCTATTACCTCATATTTATTTTATACTATCTCTTCCAAAAGAAAAGACCCTGATGCTGGGAAAGATTGGAGGCAGGAGAAGGGGATGACAGAGGACGAGATGGTTGGATGGCATCACCAACTTACTGGACATGAGTTTGAGCAAGCTCCAGAAGTTGGTGAAAGACAGAGAAGCCTGGCATGCTGCAGTCCATGGGGTTGCCAACAGTCAGACACAACTGAGTGACTGAACAACGACAAATCTCTTCCAAATCCAACAGATGAATCTCCATTCAGTTCAGTTCAGTCACTCAGTCGTGTCCAACTCTTTGCAACCCCATGAATCACAGCATGCCAGGCCTCCCTGTCCATCACCAACTCCCGGAGTTCATTCAGACTCATGTCCATCGAGTAGGTGATGCCATCCAGCCATCTCATCCTCTGTTGTCCCCTTCTCCTCCTGCCCCCAATCCCTCCCAGCATCAAAGTCTTTTCCAATGAGTCAACTCTTCACATGAGGTGGCCAAAGTACTGGAGTTTCAGCTTTAACATCAGTCCTTCCAATGAACACCCAGGACTGATCTCCTTCAGAATGGACTGGTTGGATCTCCTTGCAGTCCAAGGGACTCTCAAGAGTCTTCTCCAACACCACAGTTCAAAAGCATCAATTCTTCGGTGCTCAGCTTTCTTCACAGTCCAACTCTCACATCCATTCATGACCACTGGAAAAATCATAGCCTTGACTAGACGGACCTTTGTTGGCAAAGTAATGTCTCTGCTTCTCAACATGCTATCTAGGGAGTAAGCGTCTTAATTTCATGGCTACAATCACCATTAGATTTTAACAAAAAGTTACATAAACCTTGAAGAATTTTCTTTAGAAAAACATGACTTGTTTCCAAATTGATCAAATTATGAATCTGATATATAGTAATGCATTCATTTTCAAGAAATTATTTCCTTTTGTTAACTAGAGCAGCTACTAACTAAGCCAGAAAGGTGAAAATGATTGGTTGACATCTCATAAGAAAAGAAAAGCACAAAGGACAAAAGTACAGTTTATTACCCTTGTTATCTGGGAAGATATGTAATCCAAACAATCAAAAAATTCTAAAACTGATATTATACTGAATTTAAGCTGATCAAGCTTTGGTACCAAATATTAAACTTACCAAATATTAAACTATAGACTTGCAACCATCCTAGGTTTAACTAAATACTAATGTGCAAACATCTAGATAGTCCAGAGTAATTATTAACCTCTTTATGATAAACTAATTTAAGTTTCTTACACAAGGAGTCAGTATCATACAGATGAAACTGAGGATGAAATATTTCTGAATAATATTGAGCCATCTGACTGTGTTCCTATATAAAAAGCTATGAAGTAAATGTACCAAAATATGCTTAAGATCATTTCAGCTTTGGGGTGAGGCTTCAGACTGTGGCTGAATCACTATCATTCCCTCTGCTTCAGTGGATTAGTGAAAAGTGAAAGTGAAAATTGTCCAGTTGTGTCCAACTCCTTGCGACTGAATGGACTATACAGTCCATGGAATTTCCGAGGCAGAATACTGGAGTGGGTAGCCTTTCCCTTCTCCAGGGGATCTTTCCAACCCAGGGATCGAACCCAGGTCTCCCACATGCAGGTGGATTTTTTAACCAGATGAGCCACCAGGGAATACAAGGGTCTTTAATGATGATGCCTCAGATTTGTCACTACCCAAAAGGCCTGTTTTCGTTCCAATCCCAAAGAAAGGCAATGGCGAGGAATGTTCAAACTACCACACAATTGCACTCATCTCACACACTAGTAAAGTAATGCTCAAAATTCTCCAAGCCAGGCTTCAGCAATACGTGAACTGTGAACTTCAAGACGTTCAAACTGGTTTTAGAAAAGGCAGAGGAACCAGAGATCAAATTGCCAATATACGCTGGATCATCGAAAAAGCAAGAGAGTTTCAGAAAACCATCTATTTCTGCTTTATTGACTATGCCAAAGCCTTTGACTGTGTGGATCACAACAAACTGTAGAAAATTCTGGAAGAGATGGGAATACCAGACCACCTGATCTGCCTCTTGAGAAATCTGTATGCACGTGAGGAAGCAACAGTTAGGACTGGACATAGAACAACAGACTGGTTCCAAATAGGAAAAGGAGTACGTCAAGGCTGTATATTGTCACCCTGCTTATTTAACTTATACGCAGAGTACATCATGAGAAACGCTGGGCTGAATGATGAAACACAAGCTGGAATCAAGATTGCTGGGAGAAATATCAATAGCCTCAGATATGCAGATGACACCACCCTTATGGCAGAAAGCAAAGAGGAATTGAAGAGCCTCTTGATGAAAGTGAAAGAGAGTGAAAAAGTTGGCTTAAAACTCAACATTCAGAAAACGAAGATCATGGCATCTGGTCCCATCACTTCATGGGAAATAGATGGGTAAACAGTGGAAACAGTGTCAGACTTTATTTTGGGGGGCTCCAAAATCACTGAAGATGGTGACTGGAGCCATGAAATTAAAAGACATTTATTCCTTGGAAGGGAAGTTATGACCAACCTTGAGAACGTATTAAAAAGCAGAGACATTACTTTGTCAACAAAGGTCCGTCTAGTCAAGGCTATGGTTTTTCCAGTGGTCATGTATGGATGTAAGAGTTGGACTATAAAGAGAGCTGAGCACCAAAGAATTGATGCTTTTCAACTGTGGTGTTGAAGAAGACTCTTGAGAGTCCCTTGGACTGCAAGGAGATCCAACAAGTCCATCCTAAAGGAGATCAGTCCTGGGTGTTCATTGGAAGGACTGATGTTGAAGCTGAAACTCCAATATGCTGGCCACCTGATGTGAAGAACTGACATCTGAAAAGATCCTGATACTGGGAAAAACTGAAGGCGGGAGGAGAAGGAGATGACAGAGGATGAGATGCTTTTATCGCATCACCGACTCAATGGACATGAGTTTGAATAGGCTCCGGAAGTTGGTGATGGACAGGGAGGCCTGGCGTGCTGCAGTCCATGGGGTGGCAGAGTCAGACAAGACTGAGCGAGTGAATTGTACTGAGTGATAATTCTCAAACACTAGTACATCAATATGAAAATGTTTCTATAATGATATTATGAGTTCAAAATTACTAAAGAAAATTTCAGAGATTAAGTATCTATGGTCTTCAATCGATCTCAAGTCCCTTAAAAACATCCGACAATCCTCCAGCATATCTCCAGTTTAGCCTTCTTTACTTCCAATAATTATTTCAAACCTTTTCAAAACATTAAGTCTCTAATCCATTAGGCTGAATAGACAGCCTTGCTGCTTACTTTTCAAAGAAGTAAGCCCCAACTTTCTAACTCTCTTACTCCACACCTTTATCATCAGTGATTCCCTTACATACCCGTGGAGTATATAACTCTCCTTAAATCTAAGGCTAATAATTTTTGTTCCTATTCTTTGGATCTAATTTCCTTCTGCCTCCTTGGAGACTTAACTCATAAACAGCCCCTACCATCTTTTTTTTCCCCCTGTATCTATTCTGTTTTTTTTCACTTAGCATGTAAGAAGATCCACTCTTTTCCCCCTTCTGCCCATATGACTGCCCTACTCACATACTCATTTCCTCTTCTATCTGCTCCCATTTTTCTGATTTGTCCTTGCAGCCAAACTTCTCCTTCCTCAATCTTCACTTACTCTTCAGCAAAGCACAACAGATCTTGCTATCCCACTGTGCCCTCAAAAAGGTCCTCATGAAGTCACCAATGGCCACCCTACCAAATCTAAAGGATTCATAATTTTGTTACCGTATCAACTGCTTTTAAAAATAACCTCAGTGACTATACCTTTCCGGAGGGCAGGAATATATCTGTATCTAAATATATTTAGCTATTTTACAAGACTCCCTACTTCTACCTAAATGTTAGTAGTCACAGAGCTGCTCTTCAATTTCCTCTTTTCTCACAGTCAACAGTCTCCGTGATATCATACCTTCACCAGGAGTCTAAAATCTGCATGCTAAGACCAATCCTCAAGTTCTTGAATATTTCCAATTTCTACTCATCCATATCAACTTGGATTTTTTATAGAATTTCAACTTCAAGTTGTCAATTGTCTTTACATCCCCAAATGTACTCCTTCTCTAATATCTCTTTAATAAATGTCATCAGTAATTTAGTTTCCCAAACCAGAAACCAAATTATCCTATATTCCTCCATGACCCCTTAACATCTAGCAACCAAGTCTGTCCCTCTCTTCTTCATGCTCAGAGAAGTCTCTTAGTTCTGTAACTCACCCTCCTCATCAGTCTTAAGTGGCACAGAGTACTATAACAGCTGCCCAACTTATACCTGCTTTAAATTTGCTTGCTTCCAATTTAGCCTCCATTCTGCTGCCAAACATTTTAAAAACACAAATATGATCAATCACTACTGCTAAAATTAAAATTTAGTGTCATGTAACAGACCATCTTACCTGTCTCCTGAGAAACCTGTATGAGGGTCAAGAAGCAATAGTTAGAACCCCGTATGGAACAACTGATTGGTTAAAGATTGAGAAAGGAGTACGACAGGGCTGTCTGCTGTTACCCTGTTTGTTTAATCTATACCCTGAGCACATCATGAGAAATGCTGGGCTGGATGAGTTACAAGCTGGAATCAAGATTGGTGGGAAAAACATCAACATCATCAGATATGTGGATGATACCACTCTAATGGCAGAAAGCAAAGAGGAACTAAAGAGCCTCTTGATGAACATGAAGGAGAGAGTGAAAGAGCTGGCTTAAAACTAAATACTAAAAAAACTCAGATCATGGCATCCAGCCTGATTTGCTTCATGGTAAATAGAGGGGGGAAAGGTGGAAGTAGTGACAGATTCCCCTTCTTGGGCTCTAAAATCATTGCAGATGGTGACTGCAGCCATGAAATTAGAAGACATTTGCTTCTTGGCAGGAAAGCTATGACAAACCTAGACTGTGTTGAAAAGCAGAGACATTACTCTGCCAATCAGGTCTGTATAGTCAAGGCTATGGTTTTCCCAGTGGTTACGTACAGTTGTGAGAGCTGGACCATACAGAAGGCAGTGCCAAAGAATGGATGCCTTCGAACTGTGGTGCTGGAGAAGGCTCTTGAGAGTCCATTGGACAGCAAAGAGATCAAACCAGTTAATCTTAAGGGAAATCAACCCTGGATACCTGGAAGTACTATGATGCTGAAGCTGAAACTCTAATATTTGGTCATCTGATGTGAACAGTTGACTCTCTGGAAAAGTCCCTGATGCTGGGAAAGATTGAGGGCAGAAGAAGAGAGGGTCAGAAGATGAGATGGCTGGATGGCATCACTGATGCAATGGACGTAAACTTGGGCAACTTCGGGAGATGGTGAAGGACAGAGTGTCCTGGCATGCTGCAGTCCACGGGGTCACAAAGAGTCAGACACAACTGGGTGACTGAACAACAACAAGAGAATAGAAATGTTTTCTATTTATGTAAAGATTTTGTATAAAGTGTTTTCAAATTAATCTTTAGAGTAACTTTTTCCCCTCTTTTTTTATTTAGCTGATGGGGAAACCAAAACTCAGAGAAGCTATGTACCTTAACAAGGTCATACAACACTGAGTGTGTAGGGCCTGTTTTCAGTATGCACTCTAGCTTTCAGACTCTGAAGTTTAGTGTTCTTTCTACTGTATTAAACTTTACTTCATAAGCCATTTACTAACAGAGAACTAAGGCTTCCCAGGAGGCTCAGTGGTAAAGAATCCGCCTGCTAATGCAGGAGATGCAGGTTCAATCCCTGTTTTGGAAAGATCCCCTGGAGAAGGAAACGGCAACCCACTCCAGCATTTTAGCCAGGGAAATTCCATGGACAGAGGAGACTGGTGGGCTGCAGTCCATGGGTTGCAAAGAGGTGGACACAATGCAGTGACTGAGACACATTTAGAATAAACAAAATCCTTTTTGAAAAAATAATATCTTAGCATATGAACAGGAGTTATTTCATGAAGAATAAGATAAAAAGCTATCTAGATTGAAGGAACAGCACATGCTAGATGCAGAACAACTTCAGGATTCAGGTATACTGGAAGAGTTAAATGCAGTTGGAGTTTATGACAAAGGGAGATGAGATGCTAGATAAGGGAGGCTGGGGCCACACTACAGCACCTTTAAGGTAATCAAAGATTTTCTCCTAAATGCAAGGAAAGCCACTGACAGATTTTTAGAAGAGATATAATCTGATTTACATTTCATGAAGATCACTGGGAGTATCTCACAAGAGTGTTGGGAGGTTTAAATACAAGTGAAATGTTTAATAAATCAAAACTTACCTAAAGTTCTGAGTACTTCAAAAAGGCCTAAACTGTATGGTGCTACATATTCTAATGGCATCCAGACAGACAATTTGTAATGTGGTCTGAAAAGAATAATTTTCAATGGCTACAGAGAAGCAGGATCAATTTTAGGACCCAAAACAAATCAATTTAAAATGAGTCAATTTTAAAACAGCCCTCAAATGCAGAAAAACTACTATAAGAACTAAAAAGGCCAGGTTGTAGTTTTTTTTGCTGTTATTTGTGGGGGTTTTTTTTGGTGGGGGGTGGTAGAGAAGAAAGGTAGGAGTCTCAAAAGCTGGCTAGTGTCTCTGTACACACTAAAAGAAAATTTAAGAAACACATAAAGGGACCAATGAATGATTCAGAACAGTCGTAAATAGAAAGACATTTAAAAGCAGTACAGGGAAATGGGGAAATCCCAAGAGCTGGATTCAGAAAACCATGGGGCTAGTGAATGCATGGTTCTGTTTTGCTTTTTTGGATTAGTATATGTCTATGCTGACAATTTTCAAATAAGCAGCTGAGAAGACACACAAAAACTTCAGCCTAATTCAATGTAGCACACTTACTCTGAGAACAACATGTATAACTGTTGTGTGTAAAATTAACAGCATAAAGACTTTTGGATATTAATTCACTCTATGACTAATCATCTCATTGAATAAAATACTATTTAAATTACATTTAAGTTGCAACAGCATAAGCCGTTTTTAATACTAAAAGAGATATTTATAGTATCTAGTACTTTAAATCATTATAAAACTAGATACCTGATTTTTTTTCTTAAGTACCACAAATGAAAACTCTTCAGTAAAACATAATCAAGGAAAGCTATTAAGTTGTTCAAATATACCAATGGTTTGGTTAATCATCCCTTTATATCTTAATTTTCAGGTATGAAGCATTTCCAACCTATTTTTTGCTCTACACGTTAAATTAATCAGTTGGCAAGAACTAATTTTTATGACCTCTTTTACATCTAAACTAAAAGACAAAGAACTCAGGAAGGAGGCCAAGTAAGATTGTGAAAGTGAAAAGAAACACACAGAAGTGGAGAAAATGTTGCATATCATCTCTCTGATAGGCGATCTGTATCTAGAATATATATATAAAGAACTCTTAAAACTCAATAATGAAGAGAAAATTGCCAAATGAGAAAATGGGCAAAGAATGTAGACGAGCATTTTGCCAAAAGGGCTAATAAGCATATATGAAAAGATGTGCACCAACATTTGCCACTATGAAAATACAAATTGAGCCTCCAATGAGATATCATTTCACATCCCCTAAGATGGCGATAATCAAAAAGACAGATAAGTTGGAGAAGGCAATGGCAGCCCACTCCAGTGTTCTTGCCTGGAAAGTCCATGGACAGAGGAGCCTGGCGGGCAGCAGTCCATGAGGACATGTGACTAAGCACGCGTGCATGAGGGTGGAGGGAGACGGGTTGGCAGCAATGAACTGATAGAACTAAAAAAAAAATATATATATCCCTTTACCTCCAAAAAAAAAAAAAAAAGACAGGTAAGTATCACAACGATGCAGAGAAACTGGACCCTTATACATCGCTGGTGGCAATGGAAAATGGCGCCACTGCTTTGGAAAAGAGTCCATTAGTTCCTCAAAAAATAAACACAGAGACTCAGCAATTCCATTGCCAGATATGCACCCAGGGAAATGAAAACTATGTCTAAACTAAAACTTGCACATAAGTGTTCATAGCAGGATTATTCATAACAATCAAAAAGTGTGAACAAGCCAAAAGTCCATCAACTGAAGAAGGAATAAACTGAATGTGGCATCCCTATACAATGGGACATTTTGTGGCAATAAAAAGAAATGAAGTACTGATATACACTACAAAATGGATAAATCTAAAAAGCATTATGTTAAGTAAATGAAGTCAGAGATAAAAATCACACATATACGATTCTATTTACATGAAATATCCAGAAGGCAAATTTATAGAACAAGAAAGTAAATTAGTAGCTGCCAAGAACAGCAGGATGTGGGTAGAAAAGGGGGTGGGGGAAACTGCTAATAGGTATGCGGTTTCTTTTAGGGCTGATAAAAATATTCCAAAATTGATTGTGGTGATGGCTGCACAATTCTATGAATATACCCAAATTGAGTGAATTGTACACATAAAGTGATATGTGATACCATTCACCGATTTCTTCTCTCTGCCATGTTCCTTTCCTCCAGAGACAGTATGATATGTTAATTATACACAATAAAGCTATTATCTTTTTTCAAAAGTGTGAAAGGGCCATAAATCTGGATGGAATTACTTGGGATAATTTTACAAAAATTGGTTTTGAAGTAAGTGAAAGTCAAGACTTAGTAAAATGTACTGGAAATAACATGAATGATGTATAAACTCCTATAAGGAAGGAATAAGTAAAGAATCTGCAGGAAACAATACTTGTATCAAAGAGCTATATTAGTTAGAAATGAGACTGCTAAGACTACAATACTAAACCAGAAAGACCTAGAAAGTTCTGTAGGTTCCTCATAGATAATAGATGAACATGGTATTTTACTAATATGACAAAACTGCCACTTCTTAATTCTAATACTTTCAAGTAATCATCCCTCAAAGAACCGTTTCCCATAAAATGGGTATGGCTATCACTCAAAGGCAGGCAGTGGCAGTGTATTTTATTTTTATTTTTATTAATTTTTTTTAATTTAATTTTAAAATCTTTAATTCTTACATGTGTTCCCAAACATGAACCCCCCTCCCACCGTCAGTATATTTTAAAATGCAGGTTTCAGAGATGACTGCCTAGATCAGAATCTCTGCTGCACCGTATCACCATGTGCACTTAACTCTGTACTTCAGTTTCTGAAACTGTAAAAGAGAACACTATCACTTACTTTATACATACAAAAAGCTCTTAAACTTATATGAATGGTAATATTTGTAATCATAGCCACAACTGCATGGTACATATAGATACTTAGCTATACCTTTTCTAAGATTTGAAAAGCTTGAAATTCATTCAAATTTATGAAAATAAATTTTCCATCTGTATCACAGATAAATCACTTGATTAAACTGTTAAACTTCATCAAGTTGCTATGACATATTGCTAAATAATATAAAGCAACCCAAATTATCAGATCTCTTTAACCATGATCATTTAACCCTTATCATTCTTTTTTCTTTCTTCTAGTTTTATTGATACAATTGACATACAGCACTATAAAAGTTTAAGGTGTACAGCGTAATGATTTGACTTACATACATCATGAAATGACTACCACAATAAATTTAGTGAACACCCATTATCTCATATAGATACAAAATTAAATAGAAAAAAATTTTCCTTATGATGAGAACAGTGGCCACAGGACTGGAAGAGATTCAGATTTTACTTCAATCCCAAAGAAGGGCAATGCCAAAGAATGTTCAAACTACAGTACAATTGCACTCATTTCACGTGCTAGCAAAGTAATGCTCAAAATCCTTCAATAGCATGTGAACTGAGAACATCCAGATGTATAAGCTGGATTTTAAAAAGGCAGAAGAACCAGAGAGCAAATTGCCAACATTCACTGGGTCACAGAAAAAGCAACAGAATTCCAGAGAAACATCTACTTCTGCTTCACTGACTAGGCTAAAGCCTTTGACTGTGTGGATCACAACAAACTGTGGAAAATTCTTCAAGAGATGGGAATATCATACCACCTTACCTTCCTCCTGAGAAACCTGTGTGCAGGTCAAGAAGCAACAGTTAAAACTGGACATGGAACAGCAAACTGGTTCAAACTGGGAAAAGAGTATGTCAAGGCTGTGTAGTGCTTATTTAACTTAATGCAGAGTATATCAAGTGAAATACCAGCTGGATGAAGCACAAGCTGGAATCAAGAATGCTGGGAGAAATATCAATAACCTCAGATTGCAGATGACACCATCCTAATGGCCGAAAGCTAAGAGGAACTAATGAGCCTCTTGATGAAGGTCAAAGAGGAGACTGAAAAATCTGGCTTAAAATTCAACATTTGAAAAACGAAGATCATGGCATTCAGTCCCATCACTTCATGGCAAATAGATGGGGATAAAATGGAAACAGTGACAGACTTTATTTTCTTGCACTCCAAAATCACTGTGTATGGTGACTGCAGCCATGAAATTAAAACATGTCTGTTTCTTGGAAGAAAAGCTGTGACAAATGCAGACAGTGTATTAAAAAGCAGACATCACTCTGTCGATAAAGGTCTGTCTAGTTAAAGCTATGGTTTTCCAGTAGTCATGAACTGATGTGAGAGTTGGACCATAAAGAAAGCTGAGTGAGGAAGAATTGATGCTTTTGAACTGTGGTGCTGGAGAAGACTCTTGAGGGTCCCTTGGACAGCAAGGAGATCAAACCAGACAATCCTAAAGGAAATCAACCCTGAGTACCCACTGGAAGGAGTGATGCTCCAATACTGTGGCCACCTGATGAGAAGAGCCAACTCAGAAAAGATCCTGATGCTGAGAAAGACTGAAGGCAGGAGGAGAAGAGGACAAGAGAGGGTGAGATGGTTGGATGGCATCACAGATTCAAGGATATGAGTTTGAGCAAACTCCAAGAGACAGTGAAGGACAGGGAAGCCTGATGTGCTATAGTCCATGGGGTGGGCAAAGAGTCAGACACAACTGAGTGACTGAACAACAATGATGAGAATTCTTAGGATTTACTCTAACAGCTTTCACATATAATATTTAGCACTGTTAATTATATTACAATGGAATATTGTTTTTGTTGTTTAATCACTAAGTCATGTCCAACTCTTTTGCAACCCCACGGACTATAGCTGGCCAGACTCCTCTGTCCATGGGGTTTCCTGGGCAGGAATACTGGAGTGGGTTGTCATTTCCTTCTCCTTCACCACTGAGCCACCAGGAAAGTCCCACAATGGAGTATTACTCAGCCATAAAGAAGAATGAAATCTTGCCAGGTGCAACAACATGAATGGACATGGAGGATATTACGCTAAGTGAAATAAGTCAGACAGACAAATATGTATGATTTCACACATATATGGAATCTAAAAAACAAACATAAAACAAACAGTCACAGATACAGAAAACAAACAGGTGGTTGCTAGAGAAAAAGAAGGGAGGCAGAGGAGAGAAATAGGTAAGTGAGATTAAGAGGCACAAACTTACAGTTGCAAAATAAATGAGTCCCAAGCATGAAATGTACAATGTGGGAAATAGAATCAGTTATCATGTAATACCTTTGTATGGTGACACACAGTAACTAGACTTATCCTGGTGATCCTTTTGAAATGTATAGAAATATCGAATCACTATGTTCTATAACAGGAAGTAACAGTGTTACAGGAGAACCAACCAACCAAACTCACAGAAAATTAGATCAGATTTGTGGTTACCACAGGCAAGGGCATGGGAGGAGGAGGGCTTGTATGAAGGCAGTCAAAAGATACAAACTTACAGTTAGAAGATAAGTACTAGGGAGGTAATGTACAACATGATAAATGTAATTATCACCCTTAACCTTTTTGTTTTTTACTACAGGAACTTGATGCTCTTTTCATTCAAGCAAAGAATTTTTTCTCTAATGCTCCCCAGTTTTGATTTCACTGGCTAAGTGAAATAAGTCAGACAGAGAAAGACAAATATCATATATTACTTTTATGTGGAATCTTAAAAAAAAAAAGATACAAAAAAAAAAAAAAATGAACTTATTTCCAAAACAGAGACTCATAGACACAGAAAATAAACTTTTGGTTACCAAAGGGGAAAGTGGGGCGTGGGGTGGGGGGGTTAATTAGGAATTTGGGATTAAAATATACACACTACTATATATAAAATACATAACTCACAAGGACCTACTGTATAGCATAAGGACCCATATTCAATATCTTGTAATAGCCTGTAATGGAAAAATCTAAAAAATATGTATCTATATCTGAATCACCTTGCTGTACACCTGAAACACAACATTGTAAATCAACTGTATTTCAGTTTTAAAAACAAAAACTGGCTCTCTAAAACTTAGACTAGCCTGGTCTCAGAGACACTCTGGACTTGTTTGTGAGAGAGCGTTTGATGCCTTTCACTAAAAAGTCTTTTCTAAGGCTACTTCTGCTAAATCATTTTCCTGAATTATGAGGAATTATCACACTAATACCTGGACCTTCTCAA
This sequence comes from Capricornis sumatraensis, assembly GCF_032405125.1. Lineage (NCBI taxonomy): Eukaryota > Metazoa > Chordata > Mammalia > Artiodactyla > Bovidae > Capricornis > Capricornis sumatraensis. The sequence goes on from NC_091072.1 coordinate 95,637,008, forward strand.
AGCTAAAGGAAGAGTGGAAGGGACAGCATTTTTAGCATTCTTCCTCGTAAAGAAGAAAAAGTAGTCATTACCCTCCTTTTCTTTTTGGAGAACTATAAGAAAACCAAGTGGAATCTTACTGACAGAAGCAGTATTCTAGGCATAACCAAATATAGGTTAACCCTACAGAGGTTTTCTGCCTTATATTAGAATCTGAGCTTCTTTCTTTTTGAGGAGCTGTTCTTGACTGTTCCCTCAGATACATCATTTTAATCTGCATTCAAAACTGAGGTCACTTACTACCACTCAGTCTTACTCTAGGTTTCTTTGGTAGTGGCTTCTGTGTACAATGGATGGTGAGGCTAAACGAACTACATTTCCCTTTCTAAAGAACAGATGGAGAAAGAATCTGAAAAAACAACTTCAAAGGAATAAATATAAGATACAGAGTGTGAATTACAGTGGTAACTGAGGAAATGAAAATAAGAGGCACAAACCAAACTGACATTACTCAGGGAGGGGAAAAAAAACAGCACTGCGGACAAATTCTATACGGAGATTATGAAGAAACAGTTTAATGGTTTATGAAATACTGTTTGAATTACACCTGAGTAGTGACAACACAAAACATTTTAATACCGAAAAGATACTAATGGGATTTAGTATTTTAAATGATTATAAACCAGGTATGTAAGTAATATTTTAAAAACCAGCTCTGAAACCCTCAAACATCTATAAAATGAGGTAAATAAAATTCTTGCTTTAATAGCTGCATGAGTATAAAGCATTTAGGGTAGTGGCTAGAAGAGAGTAAGTATTCAATACATGCTCACTAGTGGTGGTACTATTACCTGTGAACCACATGCAAACCAACTGATTTCTCTCAACTCAGATTTCTCATCTACAAGAACAGAATACACACTTATTTTGAGAATCCAACCAGATGTATACAAACACCTTCACCAGTAATTCTCAACTTTCCCTTTATCTCCTTGCCAATATAGCTGATGGTTTCAATTCACTTTTATCAATAATCATAGTTTTTCAGTGAAGTTATTCTCACAGTGAGGTAAAGAAAAATCACTCTAAACTCTTGTCCAACTTAATGGACATGAATTTGAACAAAATCCTGGAGACGGTGAAGGACACAAAAACCTGGTGTGCTGCAGTCCATGGGGTCACAAAGAGATGGACATGCCTGAGTGACTGAACAACACGTAATAAAACAAATATATCTAATGACTAACAATATGGCAAAACTCATTTTATCAGCAGTGATACTACATGGACTGTCAGTTTTCAGATGTTACAGAGGTATCAATATGGTTATGTACCTTCCACTATCTTAAGTGTGGTTTGACTTTGAAAATTCACAAGAAGTTGGTAACCATGGAACATAAAATACCTAACTTTCACGTTTGCATTTTCTGGGCTATTTCTATGGATTCTTAGTGGGGAAAAAAAAAAGTCTTATATATTTGTGATTTATACTTTTAAAATATGGGTTAAAGTACTAAAACAAAATATCCTACTCTTACTACAAGCTCTTACTATCTGCTTGATACACTGTTTCTGTAAAACTATACGTAAAGGGGCCATATGGCCTCGCTTATGATTACTAATAAACAAAATCCCAAATCTAAACATATACATGAGCCCAATTGCTTTTGTTTAAATGTACTTTTGGACTGAAATAATATTTGTTTTACATATTCAGTTAATAACCTACTAATCCTTAAACATATTTTTTTTCTCCAAAAGCAGTATAAGATTTTCCATCATATCAAAACTAAACAGTCACAAGAAACAAGTGTGGGATAAAATGGTAGAATTCTCTTCCTAAATATAAATTAGATTCCATTTAAAGAGAAAAGAATGTCCATTTAAAAAAAACAAGTGGAACACTTTAAAATGCATCTTTAAAAGGCCTGATTTAAAGCCCCAAACTACTTGGGTCCAAATCTCAGACGTATCACTGTGTGAACACTTCTTCTACCCTATCTGAGGAAACTCCTATTCTGGCCAGTGTGAACTGGCACACATTCACATTCTGGTACCCTAGAATCATGGTAATGAAGAACTAAGTGATTCAACAACACCTAGCACAGTGCCTTTTTAATGTAATATCATAGGTCATAGCCTGACAATTCTTTTCTCATCATACTTACATCCAAGCAAGATTAGTAACAGTTACAAAATTATTTTCTAAAACATCTATTTAATACTTTGTATGTGCTAATGAAAAAAGGTGGTATGATTTAGGAAAAAATAAAATCTGAATGTCACTAAGTAGATGCTAAAGCTCTGGATATGCTTGGCCAAATTAATCTTGGCTTCACTAACAACTTACAAGTGATTTTAAAACTTATGAAAAAGATTAAGGAAAAGCTACTTTTCTCAGTTTTAAGCAATTAAAATGTGAAAAATATGCTTTAACGTCCCTACTTCTGTTATGTTCATCAATTGACCAACACTAAAAAACAGTTTGGCTTTCTGGTTTCATTTGATGCAAATGATATAACACATATCCTATTTCCGAGGTAAACACTTTGATACAATTAAAGCTAACAGTAAGGGTAATATAAAAACTTGTTGGCAAGTACACACTAAACGATCTGGAGTTCATATTGATTAATAGTTTCCATTTACATTATTAACTGATCACCTAATTTAAGATTATTTTGTTAGTGTGAATCAAAGTTGCAAAAACATAAGGGACTACATAAAATAAAGATTGCTATGTAAAACAGTAGGAAAGGAAAGCTCTAAAATTGAAATTAATGCCTCCTCTATCAAAAAAACTTGATTGGTCCAATTCCTCTGCAGTGTGAGACAAAAACATCACACATGACTATATGAGTACATTTTAAAATGACTATAAATGAAGTTACTCTTCAAAGTTACCTTAAATCTACTAATTTTATTAGAATTTATACAAAAATGACATGTGAGATTTAATCTGTAAAGTAAGCTTTGAACATACTTGAACATAAAAATTAGTGGAAATGATTGGTAGATACATAACATTTAATGTAATAAGGGAATACAGCAATGATTTTGGTGACTTATAATCATCTATTTATTTACTTACAATAAATCTATTTTAAAAGAAATCACCTAAGAGAGTACATAACCCACATGTATTTGTATATTTGTATACTTATTTAACTATCATTCCCTTCAATAGGTTCTTCCATCCCTGATATACTTAATGCAATGTACTTTAAACAAATTTTCCTTTTATTTTATTAGAAGAAACTACCATGTACCTAAAAATTAAGCTGTCTTTCATTCATCCTAAGCCAAACAGTTCTAGTTCCTTTACTCCTTCTCTATGGTTTCTGAATTCTAATAGTGTTGTGCATGGTTTTCTGAATCTCTCCCTGAAGCTTAGCACAGTTGAGGAAACAGCATAAAAGATTACGGCTTCTAACGCAGATACCTGTTACTTTTATACCCGACCTTTTTAAGAAGTATCTCTCTTTTACATCAATTTTGACATTTTTGTCACCACAAAATTTAATACCAAACATATCATAAAGTTTGCTTCTCATCTCAGACACGTGTAGCTTATTTTCATCTCTAGAAAGTTAGTTGCCAGATAAAAATCATCCACTATTTACAAATAAACAGAAATTCTAGTATCCACATAGAAGCAAATCTGTATCCTTGGCCAGGTGTTAGCATTAATTACCAGAGTAGTAAGAGGCAGTCCTTTTCTGCAAAGTGCTCACAACCTAATTAATGATCTTTACTTACTTGAATGTATTTGACTATAACATGAAATGCTACTATTAAAATTTCAAGAATAAACTCATGGTAAATCTATCATTTTTTCTTAACAGTCCAATCAGTCTTTTCAAGATGGTAACATACATATGCCAAGAAAATGTTTCATTTGCATATGGCCCATTTCAGCTATTAAAAAACAAACATAATTTGCCCACCCATAAATGACTAACCCAAGGCTTTTTTAAGACTTTAAAAAGAGAAATAACTGTTTAACAAGTTTTAATGAGTACCAAAAACATGAACCTAAGCTACAACTAAACCATTAAATATCTTTACGAATTCTGTACTCATGAACACATTATCAAATTCATACTTAACAAATTATTCTCCTTAAAATTCTGAATTAAACTTTTGCTAATTCCTTTTTTGATAGGTTTCACTTGCTAATTCCAAGTAAACTGGCTCACATATAAACCAAATTAGTTTCTGGAGCATCCCAGTACCATCTTTTCCTGTATTTTTTTCCTGTAAATGAGAGGGGAAATCAATTGTGAGGATAAAAGTTCGCATATTCTGCTGTTAATTAAATGTCTGGGCCTCAGTTTTCTTTTAAGATGGAAGCACTAAAATGCCTCAAATTTATGAACTTCCTGTATTTACTCTTATAAATATCAACAGATCTTTAAAATGATTTACAGTAACTTTGTCAAAAATAAAAATGCTAAACTTTAATGGTCACAATATCCATACTGCTTTGGTCATCCTTTATGGTTAACACCACTAATTATTACTCAGTATATCAAAACCACAACAACAGTAACAAGAAGTAATATACATAAAAGTAATATCTATATATTAAATTAAATAGCATCACCAACTCAATGAGCATGAGTTAGAGCAAACTCCAGGAGACAGAGAAGGACAGGGAAGCCTGCCGCACTAGAGTCCATGGGGTCACAAAGAGTCAGACACAACTTAGCGACTGAACATCAACAAATATATTAAATTGTAGACTTGTATTTCATGAAAATCCACATTTACCTTTGTATAAGGTGGTATTAGGCAAGGTAAATTAAGAATGTTAAAATGTTCTTTAACAAACAAGAAGAAGGATTGATTTCATTTTTTACAATTCACAGGAAAAGGTAAATAAAAATGTCCTAGGAAATGTCCAATTTCCCCACAGTAATTAACATCATAGGAACACTCCCTTATGAACAAAATGATTATTAAACCATATTTTTTGCTGTAATCCAACACGTGTATGTTTACACAGGGATTTTTAATCATATAAAACTTACAGTGTGGCCTAACCAAACAAGAAAAAGTACCAAAACTTGGACCAAAGTATTTAAATTCAAATCCCAAGTCTGTCATCTACTAGCTTACTTGACAGTGATTCTAGCTTACTTGACAATGATTCTAATACCACAGCATTTTAACAGAAATGGTGGTGATAAGAAGGTAACTAAAACTTAATGTTATATCAAGGCAGAAAATCTTGTAGACTATTTCACTGAATCAGGATAAACCCCTAAATGAAATTATTCTGTCCATTTCGTAGATGAAATCATTGAGATGCAATTTGAATTAACTTTCCTCAAAGTCACACTGCAAGCTAAGTGGTGGAAAGGCTAACCTAACGAGTCTAAATCTTACGCTCCTTCCACTAAGCCATAATGAGGAAATGAAAAAACACGCTGCATATCATACACAACTGTTATGGTGACGATGGAAAAGTGAAAATAACTTTTATTATAATAAAGAAGCACATGATCTTTCCTAATGAAACAGAGCATTTTAGGTTACATATTCACATACTTAAGTTATTTTGATTACCACTTGATATGGCCCACAAATATTAAAATCTACAAATACTTCCTTCGATATTTTAAGTATATCCCTTGGTATTTTATAAGTTTGAATGTTAGCAAGTGACTAAAGCTTCAAGTGGACTTATCTACTTCTTGCAGGCCTAACTTATCCTTCCAATGAGAGGGAAGGGCTGCACTTCTAAGAGAAACGCTGCCGGCGTCTATTAAGCCTCCACTAAAGCACAAGACCACGTGGTACCACTCAGAAGCCTAAGGTTCAGTACTCCTCTCCCTCCTTTTGACAAGGAACTAGGAACTAGGTTCCTTTCTCTTAAGTGGCGCCCTGACACATGCCACCTGTGTAGTAAGAACCGCAAACATCCTGCAGCCGGCCTCCCGGAAGAATACGAGAATCAGAATAGGGGAACTTGGATGCCGACAATGCAGGGAAAGGAAATGACTAAAGAAGTGAAGCGGGTGAGATCGTGATCAGCCGCGAGACCAGGACCTGTCAAACATTAAGTGAGAGTCTCACACCGAACGAGAGTAACCTATCGTTCGGGAAGGCCTGAAGTGGGAGCGGCACAACCAGAGGAAGAAGGACGAGGAGAACCGCACGAGCCGCCGCCGCCGCTCCCCGCAAGCCTTTCAGCATGCCTCGACGAGCCATGAACCGTGGCCCTCATTTCGGGTCCAGTCTTTGCCCCAACCTTGCGGAAGCGGCCAAAATCCTGCTGCCTGAGGCGGCCGCCGCCGGACCTGCCCGCACCTGTCACCAGCGAGACACCAGCCCGCAGTTCCCACCGAGTTCCCCACCACCCTCGGGCAACCGCAGCCACCTCAACCTCTTTCCCTCACCAGGTGTCCCCTTTCCGGAGCGAGGTTTTGAGCAGCGTCGCGATGTCAGATCGCTGGATGTCCAGATCTGCCGCTCCGCCTTCCGCCATCTTCTTCCACTAGCGGTAGCGGAGGCGGCAGCGACGGCGGCGGCACGCCCCAGAGCATTGTGGGAATGGCGTCCCGCGGCCCCTCCCAGTCGGCAGGTCGAAACCAAAAGAGACGTAAGGCGGGGGGGAGTGCGCCTCCGGACCGGCGTTGGCCCCGGGCGGAGTGAGTGCTCCTGCGTGGTCGGCTGCCTCGCATCGGCCCCCGCCCGTCCAGCAGCTCGCCTCGGCCTCCTACGACCCGGGAACGCCTGGTTTTAACTTTCGTCTGTGGGGCCTGGATCCTGTCTCATTTGAGCGGTGCCACCGCCCTGTCCATCCTGCCTTCTGCCGTCCCCTCCGTCTTTCCCACAGACGCCTGAAAACCCTTATTTGCGCATTCACTCACGCTTGAGGGTGGGGCGGGGCGGGGGGCGTGGGGACGGCTAAAATATGGCAGAAAATTTGTAACAGGTCTGTGACTCGAGTGTTTCCGTTGCGAGTCCCAGAACCTAAACTCGGTGAAGATTGGACCAAACCTAGCGACCCGAAGCCGAACGCTTAGCCGCAGTGCTCTTTCTGGGCTTTCTTGCGCTCCTACTCCTGCTGTAGGTGGAGACCTTTTATAGGCTCTTTGTGACGCCTCCCCAGGCACACCCAGATGGCTAAGCTGCAGTGAAAAACATGTTCCAGTTCCTCGGTGAACAAGGTGTAAAATATGTATCGAATAGTGCCAGGTACTAAAGTAAAGGAGCGAAAACAGGCAAGAAACCCATTCTCCTAGATACTGTGAAGTGACATATCCTAGCCACACCTTCTCATGGTGTGTGCACCTGAAAGTAGCTGATACCAGCAATTATTTGAAGCCGATTATGTCAAAAAGGGGAAAATCGAGTCTCAACAATCAAATGCCAAGGTCACACAATAAGTGGAGAGGCCAGTTTATAATCCAGCTTCACGTGCACACTGGCTCGCTGTCCAGTATAGTACACTAATTACCACTCCTTCAGTTCAGCTCAGTCGTGTCCGACTCTTTGCGACCCCACGAAAGCCTAAACTAACATAGAAACTAGGCTGCACTAATTCATTTAAAACAAACAAAAAACAACTCCTTTGTACACCTAGTGGCTAGCGCTTTGTACACCTAGTGGCTAGCGCTTTGTACACCTAGTGGCTAGCGCTTTGTACACCTAGTGCTGCCTAACATAAGAATGACCTAAATACGTGTTTCAGAAATGAATTGTGGCAAAACTGCGTAAGTAATTCCAAGCATGAAGATGTCCAGCGATTTGACTGTAAGATAACATGATGTGAAAAGTCTAAAGGATGGATAAGAATTCCAGCATGATCTCTCTTGTTTAATTTTCAGCCTCTATGCTAACTCATTTGGTGGGAATGCAGAAAATGGGTGTAATATACTAATAAGTGTTGAACCCTTCCAAGTCAGGGTAGTATAAGTTGTGTGTATCAGCATTAGGATTGCTTATTTTCTTTGAAGTAATACTATTTTGTATTCTTGTATCCTTGATTTGAAAGTCTGAAAACAGCTTCCAGTTCCTGCTATTTCTTACACCATTTGACTTTTGACAAGTTAAAAATTAGTTTAACTATGAGTACTATCAAAGAGTTAAGTTTCCCTCCTTTCGCACCTAAACTCTGAAAGAGGACTAAGTAATTTTTCAGAAAGAGGCCTATGGATATGGGAAAAATAATGGAATCATATGAACGAATATGAATTCAAACCTCATGTTCATGCCTCAACCTCTAGCTGCAAAGTATTTAGCTATAGTTTAATCATTAAATTGAGAAAGATAATACCTGTGTTAAAGAATTTTTTATGAAGATTAAGAAAACAATGTATGTGTATTACCTGGGACACAGTAGCCAATCAATAAACACTAATGTTCTCTATTGATGGGATTATTTGTAATAGTGTATTAATTGTATCTCAGTAAAGTTATTGGGAAAAAAAGTTACAGGTTTGAAGGCAAAGATCCTCTCCATCATTTTATAAACACAATAACTGAGAAGTGATGCCTCATGCATACCCTGCTATCTAGTTTGGTTTTTTTTTTTTTTTTAAAGAAAGGGCATTGCTGATATGTTGAACTCTGTATCCATGCAACAAAATGAAATAACATTTTATTTGTTTGCATCATGTTCAAGGCAATGAGTTAACTGAATATAGATGTGTAAGTTCAATGTCAATTTGAATTATAAGTCAGATTGATGAGGTCATTTTGTATACCTAATTAGTTGCCTTCAGAGTCAAGAAAGAAGAGTCACAGTATTTTATTTAACAAGCACTGATACAGTGCCAAATCAAGTTCTAAACGCTTTAAAGTGTTATTTTGATTCTCCTAACAATTCTATGAGGCAAGTATTATTACTACTCTCATTAGGTAGTTAAGGACTTCCATGGTGGCTCAGACCGTAAAGCGACTGCCTACAATGCGGGAGACCAGGGTTCAATCCCTGGATCAGGAAGATCTCCTGGAGAAGGAAATGGCAACGAACTCTAGTATTTTTGGCTGGAAAATCCCATGGACAGAGGAGCCTGACTCTTTGGGACCCCATGGACTATAGCCTACTACGCTCCTCCATCCATGGGATTTTCCAGACAAGAGTACTGGAGTGGGTTGCCATTTCCTTCTCCAGAGAATCTTCCCGACCCAGGGATTGAACCTGAATCTCCCTCATTGTAGGCAAACACTTTACTGTCTGAGCCACCAGAGAAGCCTATTAGGCTACAGTCCATGGGGTCGCTAAGAGTCCTACTCAACTGAGTGACTTCACTCACTCACTCACTAGGTAGATAAGGAATTGAGGCAAGCAACAGAACCCAGATTTGAAACCAAGCAGTCTAGTTCCAACATCTAGAAGGTTTGGGTAAATTTTATTTTTCTACTGGCCTTTACAATCTTGATAATAGCAATCAGTTGATTGTTATAGTTAGTAAACTTAAATTGCTTAAATTAGTAAGCAAGTTTACAAATTTATGGAAATTCTGCTTATCATACTTCTACTCTCATTTATGAAGAGAAATAAGATACTGTTTATAAATACTAAATTGGTTAATGTTCACTACTGAATATCTTTTTTCTCTGCTGAATAAGTAGATAATTGATGAGAAATATTACTTTCCTTTGACCCACACAGATAACTGAACCAGGTGTTACATTGGCTTGTTTGGAATAAGTCTCTTCATTGATGCTTCCTTAGTTAACTTTATAAAAAATGTACTATTTTCTTGATGATTGCTGTTACCTTCTCAGACTCTGCACCTTTCTTACCTATTAAAAATTTAACCTAGGACTTTGAATAGGGAAAAGAGGTATCTGAGTACTTTAGATTTTAAGCTTGATATGAATCAAGTGCATTTTATCTAAAAGCAGGATTCCTTCATCTTCAAATAATTCCCTATCTGCTTACTGATGTTTAACTGATCTCTTTCAGAAAGGTTATTATATTCAACAATTAAAAGGTAGGATTTCAAATGTCAACAATCTGGAAGAGTGTAAGTCTTAAAACTAAGGTGTCAAGTGAGTGCTTGATAGACCTCAGATGGACCAGAGAAAGAAGAAAAAGAACTGCATCTTTAGATAGAGTTGAATGCAAGAAAGTACAAAGAATTCAAAAAGGAACTTTGAATGCTTCACAATTCTGTTTGGTGTTGGCCACATGAGCCTAAGGAAAAATCTGCTAGAATCAGCACATTCCCTAAAGGGACAATGATTGATGACCTAGCAGTTTTTATTTCTCAGCTCTTCCTAACTCGGGGTCTTCAGGAAGCACTGCTTCACTTTTTCCTTCTTCCTTGTCCTTCTACAGTTATTCCTTTTGATAACTCCCCACTCCCCCATGCCTGTTCAACTCTCTAAACCCTTCATTATTTTCTCTTTTGTTATAAAGTTACATTTCCCCCTTTACTAGCTCTCTGAACAGCTAAAAAGCAGTGGAAAGGAGGGAGAGTAGTGCAAACACCAAAGCAGCATGTAGTAATATGCTTAATCTGTTAATGATATTTTGAAACAAGATATGAATAAAAATTGTAAGTGCGACGATGCAGTTTTTAAAACTTAAAAAACCCACAGTCTTCTTATTTCAGATAAATGCTATGTTCTGATGAAGAGAAAGAAAAAAGTAGTGAAATGAATACAGTGTCTTACACAAAGGGCCAGTGTACTTGGATTTTGACTCTGGCTCGGTGCCACTAACTAGCTTGGTCACCTTGGCCAAGTTATTTAATCTCTGTGAACATTGCTTTTTTTCATAAAAAATAAGGTGATTAGACTCTTCTGGGGCTGAAACTCAAATGCTTGCAAGGGTTTGATAATAGCTAATGTAAATGAGTGAAGCAAAACTGTTGTTACGACAGTGAGGAGTTGTGTGAACTCTAATGAAAGATCTGCCCTAACTAAAGTTATTTAAATTAAAAAAAGAGAGAACAAACAAAATTATACCTTCTATCCTAAAGAATCTAGAAAGTTTAATTTTAAGATGGGCGTGAAGTCTGCCAATGGATTATTCGGAGCTGCTACTTTAAATTCTCTGTTTTGGAAACATAACCAAAATGCTGTGAAAGCTGACACTACTCTGGAGGTTGATGTCAGTCTATGGTAGATACTAAATGATTAGAGAACTAAACTGAGTTAAATCAATGAACAAATCAAATATTCTTATAGATCTAGAATTACAGCCAAAAAAATTCTTAAGATATAGTATATTCTGTGGGTCCTAGATATTTCAAAATGAAATGTACCTGTATAGCGCAAAACTTTTCCAAGAAAAGAGTTTGGTTATCCTATCCAACAGAGTGGTTGGTGGTGGTTTAGTCATTAAAGTCGTTTGCAAGTCTTTTGACCCCATGATGGTAGCTTACCAGGATCCTCTGTTCATGGGATTTCTCAGGCAAGAGTACTGGAGTGGGTTGCAGTTTCGTTCTCCAGGTGATCCTCCCGTTTGAAGGATCAAACTTGGGTCTGCTGCTTGGCAGGGGGATTCTTTACTGCTGAGCCACCTGGGAAGACATCCAACAAAGAGTGATATAGATTAAATCAAGATTAAGAGGAGGGAAATCTGCCCATTTTATTTTTTCTTTATTTGCTGCTTATATTTATTGACATATTAAAGGTTAAATGTGCTATATTTATAAATAGAATTCAAGGTTCATAAATGACCACTTCATGAAAAAATAGATATGTTAAACAGCCTCTGAGTCCTTTTCCCAAGCTTCATAATAATAGATGGATTTTAGAAAGCTACATCATTTCAAAGATGCTGATCTTTTGTTTTAAAAGACAAGTTAAACAAAATATTGATCTTAACATATACTTGATCATTCTTATTTTATATCAGTTTTGTTTAAGAGTTTAAACATGTTTTCTTTTATGCCCGCGTATCTTAGAAATCTAAACATCTAAAGTGAGGTAGAGACTTGTGTAACAATCCAGTGATTCTGCAACTATATAAATTCCAGAGAGATTAACTTTGTTTCCTCCCAAGAGAGAATCAAATTATTCAGATTTTCTGTTTGGACACTCCTTCTCTTCATTTTGGCTTAGATAGCAAGAAGGTTTAAACTGCTGACAAAGAGTTTTAGAACAATATATTTTATAATAGCAGGTCTTAAAGAGTACATCTATATTCTGGGAGTGATGCAAACTTTGCCGTGAGGCATTTTTTCCATAATGTTGTCTTCCAGGTATGTCTAAGCAATAGGGACACCATAGACCATATGGAAGGTTTAGTCAAGTTAGAAGACATCAATAGTGAAGGTAAAACAAGTCAGGTGATTTAATGAAAATATTTACTATCGATTTTTGCTGCTAGCCAGGATGCTTCTCTCTAGGCGTTTTTGAACTGTCATCAGTTGTGCATTTCTAAAATTATTAGTGGCCCAAGACCACTATGTAACACAATGAAAGTAATTTGTATAGCATGAGGGATTCTTGATATGTGCAGGAAATAACAATATACCTCCACATATAACTTGATTTACTTAATGTTTATGGAAATTTAATACAATATAGAGGGAAGATTACATATTTTAGAATTAGAAAGACCTATATTTGAATGCCCCACTCTGCTACTTACCAGCTTTGTGATACTGGAAACTTTTGTTTCCTCATCTGTGAAATGAGAATAATAGAATATAGCATTCGGTCAAAAAGAGCATGAAGTATGTAAAACTCATCATAGAGCTTAAAATAATAGTAGCAATTCTTAAATTGACGAACTATCTATCCCTGTTAGACTGGAGCATCTACTAAATGTCTAAAAAAAATTCACTAAGATCACAAAGTTGCTATGCAGTAATATAAACATTTATATTAAAATTAGCAGTATCCCATGTCAAAGAAACCCAATCATTACAGGGGCTAAGATGGATAATATTGAAAGTTCAGCTTTACTCTCAGTCTTTTCTGTGAAGGTGTTCTTAAGAATAAAACAATGTACTTAGAAGCCAATAGTGGAATAATATACAAAAATATTGTCGTATGCATGGGAATCTCCTCTAATTATACACATAATAGATCAAATACATTTGTTATAGTCATCTTGGCTTCCCTGGTAGCTAAAATGGTAAAGAATATGCCCCCTACGTGGGAGACCTGGGTTTCATCCCTGGTTGGGAAGATCCCCTGGAGAAGGGCATGGCAATCCACTCCAGTATCTTGCCTGGAGCATTCCAAGGACAGAGGAGCCTGGTGGGCTCCAGTCCATGGAGTCACAAAGAGTCAGACAAGACTAAGTGACTAAGTAGATGACTAAGTGACATCTGAGTGACTCAGTAGTCATCTTACCTGTGGATTAAGACAGGTAACGCAGAAGAAAGTGTAGTGGCTGGATGTCCACTTCGTAATCCTGGAACCTGTGAATATGTTACCATGTGTGGCAACATGGCAGAAGGGACTTGGTCGATTTGATTAAGGTTGAGGACCCTGAGGTGGGGAGATTATCTTGCATTATCCAGTTGGACCCAAGCTAATCAGGTGAATCCTTAGAACTTGAGAACCTTTTCTGGCTATGGTCAGAGGTAGATATGACAATGGAGGAACAGTTTTGAAGATGGAATAAAGGGACCACAAGCCAAGGAATGTAGATGGCTCCTAGAGGCTGGAAAAAGGCAAAGAAATGAAGTCTCCAGAAAGGAATGCTGCATTAATGGTTTTCTTTCAGCTCAGTGAAATCTGTATTCCATTTCTAACCTACAGAAATGTTACATAAAACATGTGTACTGTTTCAAGCCACCAAGTTTGTGGTGACTTGTTATAGTAGCAATAGAAAACTAATACAGATTGGTGGGAAAACAGTCTATCTGGAGGAAATAAAAACAATGCAAAGTATTTTCAGACCTAAAATTGGCAACTGTATCCACCTATTATAGCACTACATGGATATGTTATATCATGGTCACATAAGAAATTGGTCTCAATAAGGTTTATTCTCTGGACTGCTGGTTCACAAAAGTATGGAAGATATTTTTAGCAATGAACTATAAAAGTGACTTCCCTGATAGCTCAGTGGTAAAGAATCTTCCTGCATTGCAGGAGACTGCCTGCAAAACAGGAGATGTGGGTTTGATCCCTGGGTCAGGAAGACTCCCTGGAGAAGAAAATGGAAACCCACTCCAGTTTTCTTGCCTGGGAAATCCCATGTACAGAGGAGCCTGGCAGGTTACAGTCCATTGGGTCGCAAGAGTCAGACACGATTAAACCACCACCACTGATATAAAAGTGACACAATACAGAAAGTAATAGCCATACTAAAGTCTTTGGTGATTATGAGATTATTTTAACTTTTTAAGCAATGTCGCTAAAATCTTAACATCAAATTTTAATAAATATTCATCAAGAATGAGGACCTGGAGCTTGAGAATTATGCTGATTACATTTCCACTGGGTCAGCTATAAGCCATGAATAGATGACAATAGATACAAAGCTTCCAGACCAGTTGTAACAGAGTTAATTATTGTCATACTACACAGGAGAAATGCTATAAAGACTCACTAATAGAGATTCTGAAACAGTTCAGGGAAGCAAGAGCAGCAGTTAAGCCAACATCATGTATTACAATCAGAGGAAACAGAGTAGAGATGAATTATGAGGAGCAGAGCTGTAAATACACACGAGCTGGATAATACATATAACTGCTAGTTAAAGTAGATTACAAATCAACACTTTTGGTCAAAACTTGGTTTCTTTCCTTCCTTCTACCCTCCTTCCCTGCCTGCCTACTTGTCTTCCTTCTGATCTCCCAGGGTATTTGGTACAGGTCTATGTGGACAATGGTTCCTGGATAAGTACTTACTGAATGTAATGGCTTTGCAGGCAAGTTAAAACTAAGAATAAAGCCCATGTCCACTGACTACATAAAGTGGTTAATGGAAAACAGAAGTAGATCAAGGTAAGGAGGAAAGTATCTTGTTTTTAATAGAGCAAGAGCTGAGTGGTTTTAAGTAATGGCCTTTAGACTCTCTAATCCTCTAACTGCTTTTGAATGGTTCAGGTATTGTAAATGGTGCTATACAGCAAGTTTCTTTTAGTCCTTTCAGAGAAAAATGAATTTCAAGATTTTTTGTCTTGAAGGGGAAGTAAAAGAAATGTGGCAAATTAAATGACAGTTTGAACTGTCAGACTTCCAAAGTAAAGGAAGTTTTCTCCAAATTCTTCTACTGTTTAAGAAGGTTTGCATTTGTAAGCTTTCTCTTTACATATTGCATAAATGAATTCAGAAAACAAATAATAACTTATAAAGATGTGAATACTTTTAAAATTAGTTTTAACTGGAGGATAGTTGCTTTATAATGTTGTGTTGGATTTTGCTGTGCAACACTAAGCAGCTATAAGTATACATATATCTTCTCCCTTTTGAGCCTCCCTCCTCTGCATCCCACCCCTCTAGTATGAATACTTATTTATTTATGTATTTTTGACCCTGCTGCATGGCTTGCAGGATCTACATTTCGCCATCTGGGGATAAATCTCATAGTAGAGGGACGTAGTCTTAACCACTCAGTTCAGTTCAGTCGCTCAGTCGTGTCCGACTCTTTGCGACCCCATGAATTGCATCACACCAGGCCTCCCTGTCCATCACCAAGTCTCGGAGTTCACTCAAACTCACGTCCATCAAGTCAGTGATGCCATCCAGCCATCTCATCCTCTGTTGTCCCCTTCTTCTGCTCCCAATCCCTCCCAGCATCAGAATCTTTTCCAATGAGTCAACTCTTCGCATGAGGTGGCCAAAGTATTGGAGTTTCAGCTTTAGCATCAGTCCTTCCAATGAACACCTAGGACTGATCTCCTTCAGAATGGACTGGTTGGATCTCCTTGCAGTCCAAGGGACTCTCAAGGGTCTTCTCCAACACCACAGTTCAAAAGCATCAATTCTTCGGCACTCAGCTTTCTTCACAGCCCAACTCTCACATCCATACATGACCACTGGAAAAACCTTGACTAGATGGACCTTCGTTGGCAAAGTAATGTCTCTGCTTTTCAATATGCTATCTAGGTTGGTCATAACTTTTCTTCCAAGGAGTAAGTGTCTTTTAATTTCATGGCTGCAGTCACCATCTGCAGTGATTTTGGAGCCTCAAAAAATAAAGTCTGGCACTGTTTCCACTGCTTCCACTGCTTCCCCATCTATTTCCCATGAAGTGATGGAACCAGATGCCATGATCTTAGTCTTCTGAATGTTGAGCTTTAAGCCAACTTTTTCACTCTCCTCTTTCACTTTCATCAAGAGGCTTTTTAGTTCCTCTTCACTTTCTGCCATAAGGGTGGTGTCATCTGCATATCTGAGGTTATTGATATTTCTCCCAACAATCTTGATTCCAGCTTGTGTTTCTTCCAGCCCAGCCTTTCTCATGATGTATTCTGCATATAAGTTAAATAAGCAGGGTGACAATATACAGCCTTGCAGTACTCCTTTTCCTATCTGGAACCAGTCTGTTGTTCCATGTCCAGTTCTAACTGTTGCTTCCTGACCTGCATATAGGTTTCTTAAGAGGCAGGTCAGGTGGTCTGCTTTTCCCATCTCTTTCAGAATTTTCCACAGTTTCTTGTGATCCACACAGTCAAAGGCTTTGGCATAGTCAATAAAGCAGAAATAGATGTTTTTCTGGAACCACTAGGCCACCAGAAAAATCTCATGAATACTTTCTTTCAAATCTGAAAGAACTTTATGTTAAAGAGAATAAATTAGCTTTTTTAAAATATAGAAAGATTCATCTAAGGGAAATGATAATTCACTGAAAAGGAAAATTTCCCTGACAATGATTTTATTAAGTATTTGCTATCATGATATGGAAGAACATTTATGATGAAATCAACTTAGGAATTAGGTGTTCCTTTAAAAGCTATAGAAATAGTATTATCTGATTAAGAATAGAATTGGGCACCTCCAATTAAATTTTAGGACTTGTCCTTCAAAAAGGAGCTCTTAAGGAGCAAGGAATCTAAGAAGAGAATGCAGCTCTTCATCTGAGCTTCAGAAAGGGATAATGGAACTCATTTGGAATTTGCTCTTCCTCTCCACCACCAAAGGTATGTTATGTATCCAGTGGACTGTTAATGCCTGGAGAGTTAAAAAGGAAAAATCATTTCAGCCTCAGGTAGTATTCGTGAAAATGTGGCCTGTGAATTAGCTATATCACAAACAAGGTGCATTTAAAAATGTGGATTATTAGGCCCAACTCCAGATAGAGTGAATCAGAATCTCTCGAGTATCAGGGTTAGAAGCCTGCACATTAACAATATCACAGGTGATTCTTGTGTTCTCCAGAATTTGGGAAGCATTAGTGTAAAGAGATGGAGAAAGCAATGGCAACCCACTCCAATGTTCTTGCCTGGAAAATCCCATGGACGGAGGAACCTGGTAGGCTACAGTCCATGGGGTCGCAAAGAGTCAGACATGACTGAGCGACTTCACTTTCCCTTTTCACTTTCATGCATTGGAGAAGGAAATGGCAAGCCACTCCAGTGTTCTTGCCTGGAGAATCCCAGGAACGGGGGAGCCTGGTGGGCTACCGTCTATGGGGTTGCAGAGTCGGACACGACTGAAGCGACTTAGCAGCAGCAGCAGCAGCAGCAGTGTAAAGAGAGAGGTTGGCTTCTGAATTAATTTTGCCCAAATACAGACAATGACCTTGTGATAAGGGCAAAGTTTTTTCTAGCTGTAAGGCTGGATTGTCAGTTCTTGATAGAACAATTTCCATCTCTAGCCCTCTAGGAATATTCAGTCTCAGTAAATTAAATAAACAAACCCTAGTATAACTCTCATATACTGTAACAGGCATCACTTCTCCTAGGATGTTTTTTCTTCTTAAAAATTATGACAATTTCTTTAATAAAGATGCTGGCTTGTATCAATGGACTGATATTATACTCAATAATTTCTTCTATTTGATGTCTCTATATTAATCTTTTATAGTCCATTGGGTTTCTTTTTTAGTAGATAAATCATATTTCAGTTAAAACACATAAACTAAGAATTGTGTATCCAACTGATGATAAATATTTTTAGTAAGTGGCCTTCCCAGATGGCTCAGTGGTGAAGAATCCTCCTGCCAATGAAGTAGACACAGGATATGCAAGTTCGAGCCCTGGGTTGGGAAGATCCCCTGTAGGAGGAAATGGAAACCCACTTCAGTATTCCTGCCTGGGAAATCTCAGGGACAGAGGATCCTAGTGGGCTACAGTTGCAAAGAGTCAGACACGACTGAGCAACTGAGCATGTGTTTTTAGTAAGCAATGTGAAAGTTATTTTTATATTAAAAATATAGCCTATACAAATAGATCTAACTTAGATATTAAGCCCGGTTACAATATAAATATAAATGTAATACAAATATATGCTATGTCATATAGTTTTTAAAAATATGTTGTATATTATATTTTTATATGTGTATATACTTAGATAACGTTTAAGCAGAGGCAATAAAGTACTTGTATAAAAGTGTGCCATATATTATATGTGTATACCACATATTTATCTATGATAACTTAAATGTGTGATAATCTGCAGACTGTAGGTAAAACCTGTTTGCTTCAGATTTGTAAGGATCATAGTATTCATTACTGCATTTAAAGATCATCACACTAGAAAATCTTATTAAAAATGGAGCCTATTTTGAAAACACTGAAAAGAGAAAAAGGTCTTTTTGTAGGCTGCTGTCATACTCAGACTTCTATGTATGTAAGACGGTATGAGATATGTAAAAGTGGCACATTATTGGTTACCTCTCAAATCAGAAAATCAGGAGGTCAGAACTAGGAATCTGATGTGTTAAAAGCCCCCTAGATGATTTTATGAAGTTAAATAGTCCTTTGAGAAATCTCAGCTATATAGAGGAGACCACAACATATGTTAGAAATGAAAGTGTCAGTAATTATTCTTTTTAGTTCCAAACATTCTGCATTTTGTATTGTGGCAGTGGACATCCACCCCTATCCAACCTCACCCTACCCCCACGTGAGTTCAAAATCATTTTTTCTTCCTGGACCCATGTCTCTTCAATGAGTACAGCATGCCTAGGGAGCAGCTTAGGGATGGATGGGACTGAAAACATGGCTTCCTTGAAAAGTACTGAAAGTGCCTATATATTGATTTATACAACTAACTCCTTAGGACTCATATTTTGACAGGTAAGAGATAATACAACATGAGATTCAAAGGCGTCTTGAATAGGTAAACTTTTATACAACACAGAAAGACGATGGCAATATGATGATGGTTTTTAAAATAACTAAAAAAGATTAAATATTTTTAAATTTACTGCAAGGAGATCCAACCAGTCCATTCTAAAGGAGATCAGTCCTGGGTGTTCTTTGGAAGGAATGATGCTAAAGCTTAAGCTCCAGTACTTTGGCCACCTCATGCGAAGAGCTGACTCATTGGAAAAGACTCTGATGCTGGGAGGGATTGGGGGCAGGAGGAGAAGGGGACAACAGAGGATGAGATGGCTGGATGGTATTACCAACTTGATGGATGTGAGTCTGAGTGAACTCCGGGAGTTGGTGATGGACAGGGAGGCCTGGCGTGCTGCAATTCATGGGGTCGCAAAGAGTCAGACACGACTGAGCGACTGAACTGAACTGAACTGAAATTTAAGAGCAAAACATCAAGACAAATGCTATTTAGAAATACATTTCCCTTAATTGAAAACAGAAACGAAAGGCTTGGGTTAGCTGTAACTAGGATTTTTTTTATTTGGAAATTATTGCCAAATAATTCAAGTCTTTACTAACAGTTTATAGTTGTTATAATCTCCTTTACTTACAATTATAATCGAATATTTTCCTGTTTAAAATCGGGGTTTCGAATTTGTTACCTTGATTTAATTTAGCCTTGAGTGTCTATAATAAATATTAGGGAGAAAAACTCTCATTCACTTTCAGTACCTCAAATAGTAAAATACAAACTCTTGAAAGGAAACTTAAAGAACAACTATTTGAGAATGAGAAGTAAATATTATGGAACAGTATTTACAGTGGTCAATATACATGAAGGGGGCTCCTGGGAACACTAAACAAGTTCTTGACTCTTGAACTGACAAATGAGGAGGAAACAATCTGTGAAAATCTCCACTTGTAGAGACAAAAATCAGATGTTCTTAGAACTCAAGGACCTAGCAATCATCTCATTTCATCCTTACCTTTTGGATGAACAGTTTAATAAGTGAGGTTGTGACCTTCCAAGGTCATAAAGCTAGTGAAAGTGTAGGTTTAGGACTAGCAGCCAGATAACCTGACTGTTACTTCATTACTTTTGCATAATGTCACACGAATTCAGTAAGTCACTATATTAATGATATTGGGCATTCTTAATATAACAGGATTTTCTGCTAAATTGGAAACTTGTGTATGCCAAAAGTCATAGTACTCCCTATGGCAGAGATTGCTTATGGTCTCCAAACATATACTCTCCTTTTCTTCCATAGCAACAAAAGTTTCAGCTGAACACATGGCTACACAATTAAACACTCTGAATGTGTTTTCTTTTTAAAAATCGCTTTGAGATATAATTCCACATGCCATACATTTGACTCCTTTGAAGTGTGCCATCTAATGTCTTTTAGTATATTCACAGAGTTGTGCATCTATTGCCGCAATCAATATTAGAATATTCTCATTACCCTCCCCCAAACTCCACACCCCTGGGCTGTCACCCCAAAGCCCTCAGCCCCACAGCCCCAAGTAGTCATGAATCTACTTTGTATATGTTGTATGCTCTAGTCCCTCAGTCACGTCCACTCTTCGCGACCCCATGGACTGTTAGCCTGCCAGGTTCCTCCGTCCATGGGGATTCTCCAGGCAAAATACTGGAGTGGGTTGCCATGCCCTCCTCCAGATCTTCCCAACCCAGGGATCAAACCCAGGTCCCCCACATTGCGCACATTCTTTACTCCCACATTCTTTACTGTCTAAGCCACCAGGGAAGCTACTTCCTATATAGATTTGCCTTTTTGGACCTTTCATTTAAATAGAATCATACAATATATGCTCCCTTGTGACTGGCCTCTTTGATTTTGCATAATGATTTCAAGATTCATCCATGCTGTAGCATGTATCCATGCATCATTTCTTTATATTGAATAATAATAATTCTATTGTATAGATATACCACATTTAATTTAATCTACTCATAGTTGATGGACATTTGGGATGTTTTCACTTTTGGACTACTATGAATGATGTTGCTGTGAACATGGTGTAAAATTGCTTGTGCTTGTATTTTCACTTTTGGGGGGTATATACCTGGGAGTGGGATTGCTGGGTCAAATGGTCACTCTGGGTCTAGTCATTTGAAGAACAGGCAGACTGTTTTCCAAAGTGACTGCACCATTTTACATTGCCACTAGCAGTCTCTGAGAGTCCCAATTTCTCCAACTCTGAGAAACCCTTGTTATTATCTGTCTTTTTGACTATAGGCATTCTTGTGTGTGTAACGTGATATCTCACTGTGGTTTTGATTTGCATTTCCCTAATGGCTAATGATGTTAACATCCTTTTTTTTTTTTTTTTTTTGCTTATTGACCTCTTGCATATCTTCTTTGGATAAATATCTATCCACATCCTTTGCCCATTTTGTACTTGGATTATTTATCTTTTTTATTATTGAGTTGTAAGTGTCCTTTAGATATTTTAGATACTAGATCTTTATTATATAGACAATTCTCAGAGTCTTATAGTTTGGATCTTACATTTAGTCTTCGATCCATTTTGAGTTAAATTTTGTATGTGATGTGAGGGATGGGTCTAATTTAACTCTTTTGCATGTGGAAATTCCAGCACTACTAGTTAAAAATATTATTCTTTCCTCCATTTGTCTTGGTGCCTTTTTGAAAAGTAACTAACCAGAGCTACAAAGACTCTTCAGTTCTATTTCATTCACCTCTATGTTTATCCTTATGGCAGTATCACATTGCTTTGATTACTCTAACTTTGCAATATGCTGTGAAATTGAGAAGTGTGAGTTCTTCAGCTTTATTCTTCTTTCTTAGGATTGTTTGTCTATTCTGAGATTCTTGAAATTCCATAAGAATACTAGAATTAGCTTCTCAATTTTTGTAGAGTAGTCGGCTGGGATTTTTATAAAGATTGCCGAAATTTGTAGATCAATTTGGTGAGTAATGCCATCTTAACAGTGTTGTCTCTCAATTTATGAACAAGTGAATACACCATGGTTACTTAATCTCCCTTGCTAATACATGTGGTCATGTTCTAGGTTGTGGTCAATAGAGTGTGAGCTAAAGTAATGTGTGAAATGTCTTATTCGTTCTTGTATAAGGAAGGATCATGTTCATCACTCCAGCATTCCTGTTCTTCCTTTCTGGTGGCTAACAATTGGAGGTGATAGTGAGAGCTAAAGTTACTATGTTTTCTGTAAACTGGAGTCAATTTCCTGTCTCTCATTACTACAAGGACTTTAATCCCATCCCGAGGACCCCATTTTTATGACTCACTCTATCTCTAATCACTTCCTAGATGTCCCACTTCCAAATACCATCACATTGGGGATTAGAGCTTCAATATTTGAATTTGGGGGGTGATGGTACACAATAACATTCAGTCCATAGCATTCTGTCATTGGTATTCCAAATTTATATCCTTCTCACAGGCAAAATACTTTCACTCTATCTGAACAGGCCCGAAAGTCTTGACTCATTCCAGGATTAATTCTAAAGTCAAGTTCAGTACAGTTCAGTCACTCAGTCGTGTCCGACTCCTTGCAACCCCATGAATGGCAGCATGCCAGGCCTCCCTGTCCATCACCAAGTTCACCCAGACTCACGTCCATCAAGTCAGTGATGCCATCCAGCCATCTCATCCTCTGTCGTCTACTTTTCCTCCTGTCCCCAATCCCTCCCAGCATCAGAGTCGTTTCCAATGAGTCAACTCTTCGCATGAGGTGGCCAAAGTACTGGAGTTTCAGCTTCAGCATCATTCCTTCCAAAGAAATCCCAGGACTGATCTCCTTTAGAATGGACTGGTTGGATCACCTTGCAGTCCAAGGGATTCTCAAGAGTCTTCTCCAATACCACAGTTCAAAGGCATCAATTCTTCAGCGCTCAGCCTTCTTCACAGTCCAACTCTCGCATCCATACATGACCACAGGAAAAACCATAGCCTTGACTAGACGGACCTTGGTGGGCAAAGTAATGTCTCTGCTTTTCAATATGCTATCTAGGTTTGTCATAAATTTTCTTCCAAGGAGTAATTGTCTTAATTTCATGGCTGCAATCACCATCTGCAGTGATTTT
Organism: Capricornis sumatraensis; assembly: GCF_032405125.1. Classification (NCBI taxonomy): domain Eukaryota; kingdom Metazoa; phylum Chordata; class Mammalia; order Artiodactyla; family Bovidae; genus Capricornis; species Capricornis sumatraensis. The sequence goes on from NC_091072.1 coordinate 95,660,222, forward strand.
GGAGCCCCCAAAAATAAAGTGTGACGCTGTTTCCACTGTTTCCCCATCTATTTGCCATAAAGTGATGGGACTGGATGCCATGATCTTTGTTTTCTGACTGTTGAGCTTTAAGCCAACTTTTTCACTCTCCTCTTTCACTTTCATCAAGAGGCCTTTTAGTTCCTCTTCACTTTCTGCCATAAGGGTGGTGTCATCTGCATATCTGAGGTGATTGATATTTCTCCTGGCAATCTTGATTCCAGCTTGTGTTTCTTCCAGCCCAGCCTTTCTCATGATGTACTCTGCATATAAGTTAAATAAACAGGGTGACAATATACAGCCTTGACGTACTCCTTTTCCTATTTGGAACCAGTCTGTTGTTCCATGTCCAGTTCTAACTGTTGCTTCCTGACCTGCATATAGGTTTCTCAAGAGGCAGGTCAGGTGGTCTGGTATTCCTGTCTCTTTCAGAAATTTCCACAGTTTCTTGTGATCCACACAGTCAAAGGCTTTGGCATAGTCAATAAAGCAGAAATAGATGTTTTTCTGGAACTCTCTTGATTTTTCCATGATCCAGCGGATGTTGGCAATTTGATCTCTGGTTCCTCTGCCTTTTCTAAAACCAGCTTGAACCTCTCGAAGTTCACGGTTCATGTATTGCTGAAGCCTGGCTTGCAGAATTTCGAGTATTACTTTGCTAGAGTGTGAGATGAGTGCAATTGTGTGGTAGTTTGAACATTCTTTGGCATTGCCTTTCTCTGGGATTGGAATGAAAACTGACCTTTTCCAGTCCTGTGGCCACTGCTGAATTTTCCAAATTTGCTGGCATATTGAGTGCAGCACTTTCACAGCATCGTCTTCCAGGATTTGAAATAGCTCAACTGGAATTCCATCACCTCCACTAGCTTTGTTTGTAGTGATGATTTCTAAGGCCCACTTGACCTCACATTCCAGAATGTCTGTCTCTAGGTGAGTGATCACACCATTGTGATTATCTTGGTCGTGAAGAGTTTTTTTGTACAGTTCTTCTGTGTATTCTTGCCACCTCTTCTTAATATCTTCTGCTTCTGTTAGGTCCATACCATTTCTGTCCTTTATTGAGCCCATCTTTGCATGAAATGTTCCCTTGGTATCTCTAATTTTCTTGAAGAGATCTCTGCTGCTGCTGCGGCTAAGTCGCTTCAGTCGTGTCCGACTCTGTGCGACCCCATAGACGGCGGCCCACCAGGCTCCCCCGTCCCTGGGATTCTCCAGGCAAGAACACTGGAGTGGGTTGCCATTTCCTTCTCCAATGCATGAAAGTGAAAAGTGAAAGTGAAGTCGCTCGGTCATGTCCAACTAGTAGCGACCCCATGGACTACAGCCTACCAGGCTCCTCTGTCCATGGGATTTTCCAGGCAAGAGTATTGGAGTGGGGTGCCATTGTCTTTCCCATTCTGTTGTTTTCTTCTATTTCTTTACATTGATCACTGAGGAAGGCTTTCTTATTTCTCCTTGCTATTCTTTGGAACTCTGCATTCAGACGCTTTGATCTTTCCTTCTCTCCTTTGCTTTTTGCTTCTCTTCTTTTTACAGCTGTTTGTAAGGCCTCTCCAGATAGCCATTTTGCTTTTTTGCATTTCCTTTCCATGGGGATGGTCTTGATCCCTGTCTCCTGTACTATGTCACGAACCTCAGTCAAAGTCTCATCTAAATCCCATGTGGGTGAGACTCCAGGTATGATTCATCCTAAGGGAAAAATTCCTCTGGAGCTGTGAACCTGTGTAACCAGACAAGTTTTGCACTTGCGTAATTCAATGTGAGATAGGTATAGGTTAGACATTTCCATTCTCAATGGGAGAAGTGTGAGAGAAGGAAGGGTGTGGGTCCCAGCAAGTTAGACTCTAGCAAGGCAATTCCCATTGGATCTTAAGGTGAGAGAATAGTCTTGTTTAGATGCTCAAATCTTCTGGAGTGGCAGTATCTCCCCAGTGGCTCAGTGGGAACACACAGTCTTCACCTCAGCTCTGACAGTGGGCGTCATGCCTCCACAGCTCCAGGCAGTCTCACTCTGGCTTCCCCTGGTGGCTGTCTAGCCTGTTGAAAATGTGGTAGTGGCCCTGATGATTTCTGAATCACCCCCAGGGCCATTCTTCCCTTATCTTGAAAAATAGCACCTGTTCACAGATAAACAGCATTATGGTTTGGGTGATTTAGGGTGTAAAAACTCTGACAGCTTTCTTTGGTTTTGTCCCCTCTCCATTCCTTTCAGTTCAAACTGGCAGGGTTGCAGGGGTGGTTGATTAGATCCGTGATTCACACCCATGGTAAACTCCTAATTGAATGGTCAGTCAGCCATACCCTTAGCATTCTCTTATGAATACACTTGGTTATGTGTGTGTGTGTGGGGGGGCAGGATCAGAATTTTCCAAATATTTAAGTTCTAGTTCCTTTTTGCTCAATAGCTCTATCTTCAATTTAAATATGTCTTATATGCAATCAGAGAACAAAGCTACTCCTAATTCTTCACACTTTGTTTAGAAATCTCAGCTAAAAATCCAGTGTCATCATTTGCAAGTTCTACCTTCCACTATACATTAGAACACAGACACAAGTCAGCCAAATTCTTGGCCACTTTTTAACAAGGAAAGCCTTTCCTCCAGTTTCCAATAGTCTGTTCCTCGTTTCCATCTGAGATTTAATCAGAATGACCTTTACCATCCACATTCCTCCTAACATTCTGTTCATGATTATGTATTTTCTAAGAAGGTAGACGCTTTCTCTCTAGTTCTCCTCTTTCCTTTCTGAGCTCTCACCAATATCACCTTTAGCATTCCCTTATGACAACATAGCTTTTTCTACCAGGCACTTCAAAATTCTTCCAGCCTCTTCCCATTACCCAGTTACAAAGCTGGTCCACATTTTTATGTATTTGTTACAACAGTATCTTACTTCTTAGTACCAATTTCTTTATTAGTCAAGATCCTTCAAAGAAACAGAAGTAATAGGACATATATATCATATGTATATATATACTATATATTTGTATATATATCCCATATATATGTATCCTATATACACACAAATGTATAGGACACACATGTACATATATAGGATGTACATGTGTGTGTGTGTGTGTGTATTGGCTTAAGCAGTTATAGAAGCTGAGAAGTCCTGTGATCTTCTGTCTGGAAGCTGAAGGGCTAGGATAGCCATTGGTATAAATTCCAGTCTGAGTTTGAAGACCTGAGAACCTGCAGAAGTTGCCGATTGTGTAAGTCTCAGTCCAAAGACAGTTGGTAACTGATGGCTGAATTCAAGTAGTCAGTCAGGGTGAGAGAGCCATCTCCTGTTTCTTCCTTTATTTTGATAAGGGCACACATCCCATCATGAGGACCCCACTCTCATAATGTAATCCTAATTGCCCTCCAAAGACCCCACTTCCAAATAACATGGCACTGGGCATTAGGGCTTAAAAATATGAATTGGTGTTGGGTACCACATTCAGGTAACAACAACAGGTCAAATTACAAATAAGATGCAAATAAAGAAGCAACTCAGAAATTGGGTCCTTTAAAACTTTATTTTTTATTGAACTATAGTTGCTTTATGGTATAATATTAGTTTCAGGTATACAACATATTGATTTAATATTTTTATATATTATGCTCCATTTAAAGTTATTACAAAATAGCGTATATATTTCCCTATATTGTATAATATATCCTTATTGTTTATTTATTTTATACACAGGAGTTTGTATCTTTTAATCTCCTGTGTGCATGCCCAGTCACTTCAGTCATGTCCAACTCTTTGTGACCCCATGGGCTATATAGCCCACCAGGCTCCTCTGTCCATGGAATTCTCCAAGCAAGAATACTGGAGTGGGTTACCATGCCTTCCTCAAGTGGATCTTTCTGACCCAGGGATCGAACTCATGTCTTCTGCAGCTCCTGCCTTGCAGGCGGATTCTTTACTGCTAAATCACCGGGAAAGCCCTGTTAATCCCTAACCTCCCCCTCCTCCACCTCAAATTGAATTATTTATCTGAGAAAAATCTGCTTATATTACTTGGCTTTTGCTGTGTAGCCAATCATCCAAACACTTGTGGCATACAGGGAATAAACGTTCATTTATTTCTTGCAAGTCTATTGTTACTAAGGTTTGAGAAATCTTATTTAAACTCAACTGACTTTGGCTCTAGCCACAAGTTCGGTATAAGTATGCCCTACATGTCTGTTACCATAAGAATCAGTATACCTGAGGGATATTCTTCTGATGTGAAAAGCTGGAATGCAAGAAATAAATCTTAGTCATGTAAGCACACTGCAAGCCTCTGGTCTTGTCGTGTCTATTAACATTCATTTGGCCAAAGGACATTATATAGCCAAACTCCACATTAAATAAGGGCAAAAAAGTCCTCCTCTCCAGAGGAGGAAGGGGACAAATGACTCTCTGTTGAACAATGTTTTAAATCTAATCTACTACAGTCTTCTTTTACAGTCATAAATATTCTTTCACCAACCATATGTAATATACACTCTCTTTCATCTCAAGACACCCCCAAAGTCTCATTCAAGCATGACATCAGATTTAAAGTTTAGGATCACATGAAGTTTTAGAGTATCTCTTTGAATTCAAAGACCTAGAAACTTATAGGATAAAGTATCTGCTCTCAAATATTCAGTATATGATGGTGGAAAAGGGAAAGGATAACTATAAAAGACACTTCCATTTGAAAAGGAGAAGAATGAGATACAGATAGGAGTCACTGACTGGCTCATACCAATTTTGAAATCCTGCTAGACAAGTATTTCCAAATACCTCCACCTTGAGGAAGCATAATGTTCTTTGGTGAACATCGTTCCCATCCATGCTTCTTCAGGGCTCTTTGCTCTGTCCTCTGGTGAGGTGGAAGGATCTTTGTTTATTTATTTATTTTATACTCCTCCCTAGTCACTTCTGAAAAGGGCTCTTCTTGGTGGCTAAGATGCTTTCACGGTCTGGTCCCTGCCTGTAGAAAGTTGGGGCCTAAAGGTCTTTTATATCTGTAGAGCCTCAGTTTCTTTCAGTTCAAACCTGTGGTGCCTTTTGCTAGAACAGCTTTAAGAAACAGTCATGGATTTCCTTTGTATTGATTCCAGTCAATCCTACATACCAAAAGGCTCACTCACAGTTCTTTTTGAGATATGATACATGAACCGTGAAATTCCTGATGTTCAAACTGGTTTTAGAAAAGGCAGAGGAACCAGAGATCAAATTGCCAGCATCCGCTGGATCATGGAAAAATCAAGAGAGTTCCAGAAAAACATCTATTTCTGCTTTATTGACTATGCCAAAGCCTTTGACTGTGTGGATTACAATAAACTGTGGAAAATTCTGAAAGAGATGGGAATACCAGACCACCTGACCTGCCTCTTGGGAAATCCGTATGCAGGTCAAGAAGCAACAGTTAGAACTGGACATGGAACAACAGACTGGTTCCAAATAGGAAAAGGAGTATGTCAAGGCTGTCTATTGTCACCCTGCTTATTTAACTTATATGCAGAGTACATCATGAGAAAGGCTGGGCTGGAAGAAACACAAGCTGGCATCAAGATTGCCGGGAGAAATATCAGTCACCTCGGATATGCAGATGACACCACCCTTATGGCAGAAAGTGAAGAGGAACTAAAAGGCCTCTTGATGAAAGTGAAAGAGGAGAGCGAAAAAGTTGGCCTGAAGCTCAACATTCAGAAAACGAAGATCATGGCATCTGGTCCCATCACTTCATGGGAAATAGATGGGGAAACAGTGGAAACAGTGTCATGCTTTATTTTGGGGGGCTCCAAAATCACTGCAGATGGTGATTGCAGCCATGAAATTAAAAGACACTTACTCCTTGGAAGAAAAGTTATGACCAACCTAGATGGTATATTCAAAAGCAGAGACATTACTTTGCCAACTAAGGTCCGTCTAGTCAAGGCTATGGTTTTTCCAGTGATCATGTATGGATGTGAGAGTTGGACTGTGAAGAAGGATGAGTGCCGAAGAATTGATGCTTTTTAACTGTGGTGTTGGAAAAGACTCTTGAGAGTCCCTTGGACTACAAGGAGATCCAACCAGTCCATTCTGAAGGAGATCAGCCCTGGGATTTCTTTGGAAGGAATGATGCTAAAGCTGAAACTCCAGTATTTTGGCCACCTCATGCGAAGAGTTGACTCATTGGAAAAGACTCTGATGCTGGGAGGGGTTGGGGGGGAGGAGAAGAAGGGGACAGCAGAGGATGAGATGGCTGGATGGCATCACTGACTCGATGGACGTGAGTCTGAGTGAACTCCGGGAGCTGGTGATGGACAGGGAGGCCTGGCGTGCTGTGATTAATGGGGTCACAAAGAGTCAGACACAACTGAGCGACTGAACTGAACTATCTTACTTTATAGACTTGGAAATACTTTGGGTACTGTCAAGACTTTGTTAAACCATATCCTTTATCTTTATAGATCCCTTCCCTGGTGGCTCAGATGGTAAAGAATCTCTCTGCAATGCAGGAGACCTGGCTTCAATCCCTGGATCAGGAAGATCCCCTGGAGAAGGAAATGGCATCCCAGTCCAGTATTCTTGCCTGGAGAATTCCATGGACAGAGGAGCCTGGTTGGCTACAGTTCATGGGGTCACAAAGAATTGGACACAACTGAGTGACAAACACTTTCACTTTCTATCCAAGTGAGAAGATTTAGTAGGTAACACGTGTAGTAGACACCTACTACCTAAACTCATCTCTATGGCTGCATGATGGATACCTAATGACTAGTTTCCTGATAAAAGGAAATGTTTGAGCTTTATTTATGAATGATTCAAATCAGTATGTGGGTGAAAGTCAAGAAAGGGATGGTAGTTGCCCTACAGATCCATTCATGGGTGGGTTTAAAAAAAACGAGACCAGGATAAATTCTCTCAATGAGCAGAATTTGGTTGGTACACCTAGTCATCCATTTTGCATGGAAAGACAAGTTTGTTCAGGGACCTGAAAGGAGAAATATTGTTAGTTTGAGGGCCAGAAAGTCTGAGGTAAAGTTATATGGATGGCCCTAGGGAGATGGGCAAAAGTGTCAAGAATTTTGTATTGTATATGAGCACCAACCATCAATCATATACCTCAGAATAATATTGGAACAAACAGACTGAATGACTCAAACAGTTGACATCAGATAGCCTCTATCCTCAGAGCTGTAACAACGAACACATGAATATCATAGCCACAGTTGCAGGGACGATGGCTATACAAGGGGACTGCAGCACAGTCTCCTGCTTATCAAGACTCTTCTATCTGTTACTGCTGCCAAACATCCAACTTATTGGGAGCAGAGATCAATCCTGAGCCTGTAATATGGAATCATCCCTAAAGGAGAAACAAATTGTGTCATGTTAAAGACATTGGACCCTAATTCTGGAAAAGGCAATGATTTATCTTGATTACAGGTATGAATTTTCCTTTCCTGCCAGCAGTATCTCGAACATCTCCACTAACAAAGGGCTTACAGAAGGTTTGGTGTTATTCCCAGGTAGTGCTAGTGGTAAAGAACTCGCCTGTCAGTGCAGGCAACAGAAGACACACTGGTTCGATCCCTGGGTTGGGAAGATCCCCTGGAGAAGGGAATGGCAATCCATTTCAGTATTCTTGCCTGGAGAATCCCATGGACCGAAGAGCCTGGCTGGCTACAGTTCGTACAGTCGCACAGAGTCAGAAACGACTGAAGCGACTTAGCATGGCACATAATATATTAAACAAAAGGCTACCATCTCTAGGAGATACTCCATTCCAGGGAGCATCCAGTATGTAATGACTAGTTCAGTATAGTTCAGTGGCTCAGTCATGTCTGACTCATTGCGACCCCATGGACTGCAGCATGCCAGGCTTCCCTGCCTATCACCAACTCCTGGGGCTTGCTCAAACTAATATCCATCAAATTGGTGATGCCATCCAACCATCTCATTATCTGTCATCCTCTTCTCCTCCTGCCTTCAATCTTTCCCTGCCATAGGGTCTTTTCTAATGAATCAGTTCTTTGCATCAGGTGGCCAAAGTATTGGAGCTTCAGCTTCAGCATCAGTTCTTCCAGTGAATATTCAGGACTGTTGTGCTTTAGGATGGATTGGTTGGATCTCCTTGCAGTCCAAGGGACTCTCAAGAGTCTTCTCCAACACCACAGTTCAAAAGCATCAATTCTTCTGTGCTCAGCTTTCTTTATAGTCCAACTCTCACATCCATACATGACTACTGGGAAAAACATAGCCTTGACTAGACGGATCTTTGCTGGCAAGGTAATGTCTCTGCTTTTTAATATGCTGTCTAGGTTGGTCATAACTTTTCCTTCCAAGGAGCAAGCATCTTTTAATTTCATGGCTGCAGTCACCATCTGCAGTGATTTTGGAGCCCCCAAAATAAAGTCTGCCACAGTATCCACTGTTTCCCAATCTATTTCCATGAAGTGATGGGACCAGATGCCATGATCTTCGTTTTCTAAATATTGAGTTTTAAGCCAACTTTTTCACTCTTTTCTTTCACTTTCATCAAGAGGTGCTTGATGAAAGAGTTCCTCTTGAAACCAGAATTGAAAAAGACACATGTACCCCAATGTTCATCGCAGCACTGTTTATAATAGCCAGAACATGGAAACAACCTAGATGTCCATCAGCAGATGAATGGATAAGAAAGCCGTGGTACATATACACAATGGAGTATTACTCAGCCATTAAAAAGAATACATTTGAATCAGTTCTGTTGAGATGGGTGAAACTGGAGCCGATTATACAGAGTGAAGTAAGCCAGAAAGAAAAACACCAATACAGTATACTAACACATATATATGGAATTTAGAAAGATGGCAATGATGACCCTGTATGCAAGACAACAAAAAAGACACAGATGTGTGTAGCGGACTTTTGGACTCAGAGGGAGAGGGAGAGGGTGGGATGATTTGGGAGAATGGCATTCTATCATGTATACTATCATGTAAGAATTGAATCACCAGTCTATGTCCGATGCAGGATACAGCATGCTTGGGGCTGGTACACGGGGATGACCCAGAGGGATGTTGTGGGGAGGGAGGTGGGAGGGGGGTTCATGTTTGGGATCGCATGTACACCCGTGGTGGATTCATGTCAATGTATGGCAAAAGCAATACAGTATTGTAAAGTAAAATAAAGTAAAAATAAAAATTAAAAAAAAAGAAAGAGTTCCTCTTCACTTTCTGCCATAAGGGTGGTGTCATCAGAATATCTGAGGTTATTGATATTTCTCCTGGCAATCTCGATTCCAGCTTGTACTTTCTCCAGCCTGGCATTTCCCATGATGTATTATGCATATAAGTTAAATAAGCAGGTGACAATATGCTACCTTGATGTATTACTTCATAATTTGGAACCAGTCTGTTGTTCCATATCCAATTCTAACTGTTTCTGCTTGACCTGCTTGACCTCCTGATTTCTCAGGAGACAGGTCAGGTGGTCTGGTGTTCCCATCTCTTTAAGAATTTTCCATATTTTGTTGTAATCCACACAGTCAAAGGCTTTGGTGTAGTCAATAAAGCAGAAGTTTTGGAGTTCTCTTGCTTTTTCTTTGATCCAGTGGATGTTGGCCATTTGATCTCTGGTTCCTCTGCTTTTCTCAATCCAGCTTGAAAATCTGGAAGTTCATGGTTCAGGTACTGGTGAAGCCTGGCTTGAAGAATTTTGAGCATTAATTTACTAGCATGTGAGATGAGTGGAACTGTGTGGCAGTTTAAGCATTCTTTGGCATTGCCTTTCTTTGGGATTGGAATGAAAACTGACCTTTCCATTCCTGTGGCCACTGCTGAGTTTTTCAATTTTGCTGGCATATTGAGTGCAGCATTTTAACAGCATCATCTTTAAAGATTTGAAATAGCTAATCTGGAATTCCATCACCTTCACTAGCTGGTCCCATCACTTCATGGGAAATAGATGGGGAAACAGTGATTGCAGCCATGAAATTAAAAGATGCTTACTTCTTGGAAGGAAAGTTATGACCAACCTAGATAGCATATTCAAAAGCAGAGACATTACTTTGCCAACAAAGGTCCATCTAGTCAAGGCTATGGTTTTTCCAGTTGTCATGTATGGATGTGAGAGTTGGACTGTGAAGAAGGATGAGTGCCGAAGAATTGATGCTTTTGAACTGTGGTGTTGGAGAAGACTCTTGAGAATCCCTTGGACTTCAGGGAGATCCAACCAGTCCATTCTAAAGGAGATCAATCCTGGGTGTTCATTGGAAGGAATGATGCTAAAGCTGAAACTCCAGTACTGTGGCCACCTCATGTGACGAGTTGACTCATTGGAAAAGACTCTGATGCTGGGAGGGATTGGGGGCAGGAGGAGAAGGGAACGACAGAGGATGAGATGGCTGGATGGCATCACTGACTTAATGGACGTGAGTTTGAGTGAACTCCAGGAGTTGGTGATGGACAGGGAGGCCTGGTGTGCCGCGGTTCATGGGGTTGCAAAGAGCCGGACACGACTGAGCGACTGAACTGACTGACTGACTGACACTAGCTTTGTTTGTAATGGTGCTTCCTAAGGCCCACTTGACTTCACATTCCAGGATGTCTGGCTCTAGGTGAGTGATCACACCATCGTGGTTATCTGGGTCTTTAAGATCTTTTTTGCACAGTTTTTCTGTGTATTCTTGCCACCCCTTCTTAAAGCTGCTTCTGTTAGGTCCATATCATTTCTGTCCTTTACTGTGCCCATCTTTGCTTGAAATGTTCCCTTGGTATCTCTAATATTTTGAAGAGATCTCTAGTCTTTCCCATTCCATTGTTTTCCATTATTTCTTTGCATTGATGACTGTGGAAGGGTTTCTCTTCTCTCCTTGCTATTCTTTGGAACTCTGCATTCAAATGGGTATAGCTTTCCTTTTCTCCCTTGCTTTTAACTTCTCTTCATTTCTCAGCTATTTGCAATCCCTCCTCAGACAACCATTTTGCATTTTTCCATTTCTTTTTCTTGGGGATCGTCTTGATCACTGCCTCCTGTACAATGTCAAGAACCTCTGTCCATACTTCTTCTGGCACTCTATCAGATCTTATCCCTTTTTGGCCTAGTGGTTTTCCCTACTTTCTTCAATTTAAGTCTGAATTTGGCAATAAGGTGCTCATGATCTGAACCACAGTCAGCTCCTAGTCTTGCTTTTGCTGACTATATGGAGCTTCTCCACCTTTGGCTGCAAAGAATAGAATCAATCTGATTTTGGTATTGACTTTCTGGTGATGTCCATGTGTAGAGTTGTCTCTTGTGTTGTTGGAAGAGGGTGGTTGCTATGATCAGTGTGTTCTCTTGGCAAAACTCTGTTAGCCTTTGCCCTGGTTCATTCTGTACCCCAAGGCCAAATTTGTCTGTTACTCCAGGTATCTCTTGACTTCCTACTTTTGCATTCCAGTTCCCTATGATGAAAAAGACATCTTTTCTCGGCATTAGTTTTAGAAGGTCTTGTAGGTCATCATGGAACTGTTCAACTTCAGCTGTTTCAGCATTGGCGGTTGGGGCATATACTTGGATTACTGTGATATTGAATGGGTTGCCTTGGGAATGAACAGAGATCATGCTATCATTTTTGAGATTGCAGACCAAGTACTGCATTTCAAACTCTTTTGTTGACTATGAGGGCTATTCTATTTCTTCTAAGGGATTCTTGCCCATAACAGTAGATATAATGGTCATCTGAATTGAATTTGCCCATTCCAGTCCACTTTAATTCACTGATTCCTAAAATGTCAATGTTCACTCTTGCCATCTCCTGTTTGACCACTTCCAATTTACCTTGACTCATGGACCTAACGTTCCAGGTTCCTATGCAATATGGTTCTTTGCAGCATTGGATTTTACTTCCATCACCAGTCACATCTACAAACTGGGTGTTGTTTTTGCTTTGGCTCTGCCTCTTCATTGTTTCTGGAGTTATTTCTCCACTCTTCTCCAGTAGCATATTGGCCAACTACTGACCTGGGGAGTACATCTTTCATTGCCATTTCATGCTGTTCATGGGGTTCTCAAGGCAAGAATCCTGAAGTGGTTTGCCATTCTCTTCTCCAGTGGACCACATTTTGCAGAATTCTCCATCATGATCCGTCTGTCTTATGTGATCCTACACAGCATCGTTCATAGTTTCATTGAGTTAGACAAGGCCATGATCCATGTGATCAGTTTGGTTAGTTTTCTGTGATTGTGGTTTTCATTCTATCAGCCCTCTGATGGAGAAGGATAAGAGGCTTATGGAAGCTTCCTGATTAGAGAGACTGTGGGGAAACTGGGTCTGATGGCCAAGGCCATGTTTGGTAAATCTTTAATCCAATTTTCTTTTGATGGGCTTTGTTCTCTCCTGGTTGTTTGGCCTGAGGCCAAACTATGGTAGGGGTAAGGAAGGTAATGGTGAACTTCTTTAGAGATTTTGTCTTTATCCCAGGTCAAGTATCACTGGCAATAGATTAGACGTGCTTCTTCTCTGAAGTTGGAATGTAGTGATAAACAATTTCTGTTTTAATCCTGTAAGTTTCAGAATTTCTGGACTCTTAAGTTTTTCTCAACTCTATAATTCAGGCAGTTCCTTTAAAGTTAATATCTTTCTTTTTTTAATTTTTAAAGAAGATTTCTTTATTTATCTTGTTCAGTTATGGCTGTGCTTTGTTGCTGTGCACGGGCTTTCTCTTGTGGCAAGCAGGGGCTGCTCTCTCTAGTTGCAATGCACAGGCTTCTCACTGCTGTGGTTTCCTTTGTTGCAGAGCACTGGCTCTAGGCAGATGAGCTCAGTAATTATGGCTCATGCGCTTATTTGTCCTGTGGCATGTGGGATCATCCCGGGCCTGGGGTCGAACCTGTGTCCCCTGTATTGGCAGGTGAATTCTTTACCACTGAGCCACCAAGGAAGCCTGAGTTCATCTCTTTCTTATGCCTTTGCAAGTGGCAGCTAGCAGCCCACTTTTTAACATTCTGCTTTTAAATAATCTCACCTAATTTCACAAGTTTATTAAATACATGTTCTGCCTTCCATGTTATGGCAGGTGACAATTGCCATTACATAACAATGTTGCCATTTTTCAACTCTCCAGTGACAATTACATCATTGCCTGCTGCCCATTCCCAAGGTTAGTGCTACATAATTTAGGTTTTTGTTACAGCAGCACTTTAAATACCAAATTTTGTATCTGTCCAATTTTTCTGCCTTTCAAAACACCCTCAATCCTAGTAATGCACAATAATCAGCATGTATTTCTCATCTTGCACTTGTGAGTGGGATGGAGTTTGGCTGATGTTGGCAGGGCTCAGCTGGTCTCCAAGCTGCAGACTGGGACTAAGCCTGCTTCACAAATATCTCATCTTCAAGGTAGACCTGTTGTCATGCAAAAAGCAGAAGGCCAAGAAACAAGTCCAACTATGCAAGCCCACATCAGTAGCAGAGAAATGTTATTTCCCTTGTAGGGCTAGGGAAAGGCGGTGATCATTTGCTGAAAAATCCTCTGTCTACTGTATTACTAGAATGTAGAATAGATAAGGTATAGAAAATATGAAAGAATGACTATTTAATGGAGAATAGACAAAAATCAACATTTGTCTAATAAGAGTTCCAGAATGAAAAATAACCAATATTAAAAGAGAAAATGATGATCATTTTTTTTCCAGAAATAGAGTCTTCAGATTCAAAACTTAAAATGAACTTTATGTAAGTAAAGTGAGTGTCCAGGAGTCTCCAGCAGAGGTGTGGTTCAGTGGTGGCCTGCTGCAGGGTTGGGGGCACTGAGTGTAGCAGTAGTACATGCATGGGATCTTTTGAAGGAGGTCACCATTATCTTCATTACTTCCACCATAGTTTGGCCCCAGGTACAGCTGGTACCATCACTTCATAGCAAATAGATGGAGAAACAGTGGAAACAATGGCAGACTTTATTTTGGGGGGCTCCAAAATCACTGCAGATGGTGACTGCAGCCATGAAATTAAAAGATGCTTGCTCCTTGGAAGGAAAGTTATGACCAACCTAGACAGCATATTAAAAAGCAGAGACATCACTTTGCCAACAAAGGTCCATCAGGTCTAGGCTATAGTTTTTCCAGTAGTCATGTATGGATGTGACAGTTGGACTATAAAGAAAGCTGAGCACTGAAGAATTGATGCTTTTGAACTGTGGTGTTGAAGAAGACTTTTGAGAGTCCCTTGGACTGCCAGGAGATCAAACCAGTCCATCCTAAAGGAAAGCAGTCCTGAGTGTTCATTGAAAGGACTGATGTTGAAGCTGAAACTCCAATACTTTGGCCACCTGATGCAAAGAGCTGACTCATTTGAAAAGACCCTAATGCTAGGAAAGATTGAAAGCAAGAGGAGAAGGGGACAACAGAGGATGAGATGGTTGGATGATATCACCAACTTAATGGACATGAATTTGACTAAACTCTGGGAGTTGGTGATGGATAGGGAAGCCTGACATGCTGCAGTCCATGGGGTTGCAAAGAGTCAGACAGGACTGAACTGAACTGAACTGAAATAGCAGAGAGGGAACACAGCTCCACCCATCAACAGAAAATCAGATTAATATTTACTGAGCATGGCCCCGCCCATCAGAATAGGAACCAGTTTCCCCCTCGGTCAGTCTTTCCCATCAAGAAGCTTCCATAAGCCTCTTATCCTTCTCCATCAGAGGGGCAGACAGACTGAAAACCACAACCACAGAAAACTAACAAATCGCATGGACCATACATAGCCTTGTCTAACTCAATGAAACTATGACCCATGTCGTGTGGGGCCACCCAAGATGGTGGAGAGTTCTGACAAAATGTGGTCCACTGGAGAAGGGAATGGAAAACCACTTCATTAATTTTGCCTTGAGAACCCAATTAACAGTATGAAAAGGCAAAAAGATAGGACACTGAAAGATGAACTCCCCAGATCAGTAGATGCCCAATATGCTACTGGACATCAGTGGAGAAATAACTCCAGAAACAACGAAGAGACAGAGCCAAAGCAAAAACAACACCCAGTTGTGGATGTGACTGGTGATGGAAGTAAGGTCTGATGCTGTAAGGAGGATAGGAACCTGGAATGTTAGGTCCATGAATCAAGGCAAATGGAAGTGGTTAAACAGGAGATGGCAAGAGTGAATGTCAGCATTTTAGGCATCAGCAAACTAAAATGGACTGGAATGGGTGAATTTAACTCAGATGACCATTATATCTACTATTGTGGACAAGAATCCCTTAGAAAAAATGGAGTAGCTATCATAGTCAACAAAAGATTCTAAAATGCAGTACTTGGATACAATCTCAAAAACAACAGAATGATCTCTGTTCATTTCCAAGGCAAACAATTCAATATCACAATAATCCAAGTCTATGCCCTGACCAGTAATGGTGAAGAAGCTGAAGTTGAATGGTTCTATGAAGACCTATAATACCTTCTAGAACTAACACCCAAAAGAGATGTCCTTTTCATTATAGGGGAATGGAATGCAAAAGTAGGAAGTCAAGAAACACCTGGAGTAACAGGCAAATTTGGCCTTGGAGTACAGAATGAAGCAGTGCAAAGGTTAATAAAGTTTTGCCAAGAGAATGCACTGGTCATAGCAAACACCCTCTTCCAACAACATAAGAGACGTCTCTACACATGGACATCACCAGATGGTCAATACCGAAGTCAGATTGATTCTATTCTTTGCAGCCAAAGATGGAAAAGCTCTATACAGTTAGCAAAAACAAGACCAGGAGCTGACTGTGGCTCAGATCAGCTCCTCATTTCCAAATTCAGACTTAAATTGAAGAAAGTAGGGAAAACCACTAGACCATTCATGTATGACCTAAATCAAATGCCTTACGATTATACAGTGGAAGTGACAAATACATTTAAGGGACTAGACCTGATAGACAAACAAACAAATGCCTGATGAACTATGGATGGAGGTTCATGACATTGAACCGGATACAGGGATCAAGACCATCCCCAAGAAAAAGAAATGCACAAAATCAAAATGGCTGTCTGAGGAGGCCTTACAAATAGCTGTGAAAAGAAGAGAAATGAAAAGCAAAGGAGAAAAGGAAAGATATACCCATTTGAATGTAGAGTTCCAAAGAATAGCAAGTAGAGATAAGAAAGCCTTCCACAATGATCAGTACAAAAAATAGAGAAAACAATAGAATGGGAAATACTAGAGATCTCTTCAAGAGAATTAGAGATACCAAGGGAACATTTCATGCAAAGATGGGCTCATTAAAGGGCAGAAATGATATGGACCTACAGAAGCAGAAGATAAGAAGAGGTGGCAAGAATACACAGAAGAACTGTACAAAAAAGGTCTTCATGACCTAGATAATCACGATGGTATGATCCCTCATCTAGAGCCAGACATCCTGGAATGTGAAGTCAAGTGGGCCTTAGGAACAAAACTAGTGGAGGTGATGGAATTCCAGTTGCTCTATTTCAAATCCTAAAAGACGATGCTGTGAAAGTGCTTCACTTAATATGCCAGCAAATTTGGAAAACTCACCACTGGCCATGGGACTGGAAAAGGTCAGTTTTCATTCCAATCCCAAAGAAAGGCAATACCAAAGAATGCTCAAACTACTGCACAATTGCACTCATCTCACACGCTAGTAAAGAAAATTTTCCAAGCCAGGCTTCAGCAATATGTGAACCGTGACCTTCCAGATGTTCAAGCTGGTTTTAGAAAAGGCAGAAGAACCAAAGATCAAATTGTCAACATCCACTGGATCAGCGAAAAAGCAAGAGAGTTCCGGAAAAATATCTGCTTTATTGACTACACCAAAGGCTTTGACTATGTGGATCACTACAAACTGTGGAAAATTCTGAAAGCAATGGGAATACCAGATCACCTGACCTACCTCCTAAGAAATCTGTATGCATGTCAGGAAGCAACAGTTAGAACTGGACATGGAACATCAGGCTGGTTCCAAGTAGGAAAAGGAGTACGTCAAGGCTGTATACAGTCACCCTGCTTATTTAACTTCTATGCAGAGTACATAGTAAGAAACACTGGGCTGGATGAAGCACAAGCTGGAATCAAGATTGCCCAGAGAAATATCAATAGCCTCAGATACGCAGATGACACCACCCTTATGGCAGAAAGTGAAGAGAAACTAAAAAGCCTCTTGATGAAGGTGAAAGAGGAGAGTGAAAAAGTTGGCTTAAAGCTCAACATTCAGAAAACTAAGATCATGGTTCATCACTTCATGGCAAATAGATTGGGAAACAGTGGAAATAGTGACAGACTTTATTTTTGGGGGCTCCAAAATCACTGCAGATGGTGACTGCAGCCATGAAATTAAAAGATGCTTGCTCCTTGGAAGGAAAGTTATGACCAATCTAGACAGCATATTGAAAAGCAGTGACATTACTTTGCCAACAAAGATCTGTCTAGTCAAGGCTATAGTTTTCTCAGTAGTCATGTATGGATGTGAGAGTTGGACTATAAAGAAAGCTGAGCACAGAAAAATTGGTGCTTTTGAACTGTGGTGTTGGAGAAGACTTTTGAGAGTCCCTTGGACTGCAAGGAGATCCAACCAGTCCATCCTAAAGGAAAACAGTCCTGAATATTGATTGGAAGAACTGATACTGAATCTGAAACTCCAATACTTTGGCCACCTGATGCAAGATCTGACTCATTTGAAAAGACCCGGATGCTGGGAAAGATTGAATGCAGGAGGAGAAGGGGATGACAGAGGATGAGATGGTTGGATGGGATCACCAACTCAATGGACATGAGTTTGAGTAAACTCTGGTAGTTGGTGATGGACAGAGAGACCTGCCATGCTCTAGTCCATGGGTTTTCAAAGAGTCAGACATGACCGAACAACTGAACTGACTGATGTACGTAAAACTAAACAAAACCAACTCTCTCTCTATAGACACACACACACACACACACACATTCTCTTTTTCTCTCTAAAGATATGCAAACACATACCTATGCGTACAGAAATCAAAATGAGTTTGATAAGAAAGATAAATCCATACATATTCATACCTACAAATATATAGGCTCTTTTTCATGAACATAAAAAAGAAATCTGAGAAAATCTTAAATACTAAGGGAAAAGACAGTTCTCTATTAGAGAAATGCCATTTAGATAGAAGACTTCCTGTCAGTTATAGTATATGCAAGAAGACATTGAGAAAATATCTTAAAAGTACTGAAAGGAGAATTGCTATCAGCTTAAAATTGTGTACTCAATTGAATTATTCAAGATGAAGATGAGGGGAAATTGAGAGATTTTTAGGAAAAGATTGAGTATGCAACACATTGAACTTCTCAGTTTCTCACATCATGTATTTTAGGAAGATGAAAATTGAATATAGAAGTGGATGTAAGAAGCCATTTTGAGCAAAGAAATAAATACATATAACTATTGATTAGACTGATTTTAAGAAGGGGTATTTTAAAGAGTAATTGTGTGAATGAACCTTGAGAATATTATGCTGAGTGAAATAAGCCAGTCAGAAAAAGAATATAGGATTCCATGTATACAAGGTCCCTAGAGTAGTCAAATTCATAAAGACAGAAAATATAATGGTGGTTATAAAGGGCTCAGGAAAGAGATGAATGGGGGAGGGGGTTGTTGTCTAATGGGTTTAGAGTTTCAGTTTTGTAAGATGAAAAGAGTTTTGGAAGTTGAGTGCATAACAGTTTGAAAATATTAACATTACTGATCTGTACACTTAAAAATGGTTAAGATAGTAATTTTGTTTTGTATATATTACAGTTAAAATAAAGAAGTTGAAATAATTTTAATAAGTACAGCAAATGGTCTAAGTATTAGCAGTATCCATTAACTTTAGAACAAGTGTGTTAAAACTGTAAGGGTAACTATCATAAAAAGAGGAAAAAAAAGTAAATTAAACCACTTCACTAGAAGGAAGACAAGGAGAACAGCAAGGAGATCAGCAACAATACCAAACAAGGAGAGATTCAAAGAAGCAGGAATGGAAAGCATAGCACATAGAAAGCACAGCGTATCTTGAGTAGAAAGAAGGCCAAATATAATCACAGTAAATATGAGTAATTGGACTTGTTAAAAACCAGAGGGTTTATAGTACTTAAAAAATAAAACACCCTTAAGCAGTTTATAAGAAGTATCTGAAACATGAAGACATATAGAAATATTGAACGTAAAAGGATGGAAAATAATATGCCAGGAAAATACCAAAGACAGTTGGTTTTGCTGATATATCAAAACCTATTTTGGGTTGTCTTACCATCTATTATCAATCAGATTTCTATCAATATAGACTTTGAGGCAAAAAAAAATTTATTAGGAAAAAGTCACCGTTTAATGATTAAAGTAACAGTTTACAAGGGAAATTTAACATCTCGAGTCTTTCTGTAACTAGAGGCAAGATCTCAAAACATATAAAGCAGAAAGTCTAAAGAATTATAAGTAGAAATTGAGAAACTCTTTTAAAAATGGCAGAACAAGCAAAAATCAGTAAAGACAGAAAATATCAGGACATCTTCAGAAATATGCTTGATCTAATAATCATATATAGACTCTTCTGGCCAACAGTTAGAGAATACAGATTATTTCAAACAAGGGTAAGGAATTTATAGAAAGCAAGCAGTACAAAGCCAGAAAGATTTCAGAAAATATCAATCCATGTCATAAAGAGCTCCTTTTCTGAGCAAAATTAGAACTCTAAAGAGAAAGATGGCCCCAAATACTATGTGTTTGGAAACTAACTGGGTTCATGGCTAAAATATATAGAATTGGAAACTGAATAGCATTTATAAAGTAATAACTGAGAATAGTCTGGTGCTAAAATAGAACTGAGAGTGACATGTAAGGTCTAAATGCATAAATAAGAAAAAATGATAATTAGGGAGCTAGATTTTAATTTTTAAATGTTGAAAAAAGTACAACAGCGTAAGTCACAGAAATTAATAAAATAGAAACAAAAAGAGTAAAAAAAAAAAAAAAACGAAAGCCAAAATCTGGTCCTTTGAAAAGGCAGGTATATTTTATAAAATGAGAATGATGCCAGTGCATAACGAATGTTAAATAATAGCTATAATCATTAAAAAAAGATTGCTACTGAGCCATCATCTTAGTTTTTTGGATTTATACCATCTAGATAGGTTTTGCTGGTTCAAGTCTCTGGCATTTAACCATACAATAAAATAACAACAAAAAATCAGTCCATAAATGATAGCCTTTACAAATAATCATGATTGTATATTGTAGCTTGGTTTAATCGACTGCATAATGTTTTATAAAAATTACTTCATTTACTTGATAAACTGAAATGGCTATGGGGCTTGATTCCAGCCCAAAGGTACATGATATGCATTTATAAATATGTAATTAGGCAGCTCTTACAGCCAAATTTGCTACTGCTACACTGCAAGTCCAGCATCATAAGCACTAAAGCGTTTTCCTGCCATGCTTCCTTTATCAACTTTATTACTAAGTGGAGAAGCTTGGTATTTGAATGTAGTCTCTGTATGGAAGTATGTAATGGAGAATCAATAGCCTGTGTATATCCTATATAATATTCTCATACTATACAAATATTTCACAAATAAGGGTGTTTTCATTTTCTTAATATCTTGAGTATCATAATATTTAAAATATAATAGCTTAAAATCTTAATAATTTTGCCTGTAGTTTTCAACACAATTTTATGTAAAATACAAAGTTACTGTCTACATTTCAGGTCAGTGACTCATTTAAAATGACTTTTAAATGAATATAACTTTTGGGCTTTCCCTGGTGGCTCAGATGGTAAAGAATTTGCCTGCAGTGTAAGAGACCTGGGTTCAATCCCTGGATCAGAAAGATCCCTGGAGAAGGGAATGGTTACCCACTCCAGTATTCTTGCCCAGAGAATTCCATGGACAGAGAGAGGAGCCTGGCGTGTTATGGTCCAGGGAGTCGCAAAGAGTTGCTTTTGAGAAGAAATGTGCTTATTTTTAAATAAAAGTTTTTGATTAGAGTTTTACAAGTTGGTTAGTTACTACAGATTACATTCATATAGGGTATGTAAATTTCAATCTGTGTGAACTTTACTCCAGTCAAAGTATTGTATTTCCTCAGATTAAGAAGACTTTGCTTTTTAATCTTTAGATGTATAAAGCTAAGTGTGTGTGAAATTCAATTTTAGAATTTGGGCAATTAAATTTTAAAATTTGAAATATTTGAAAAATACAGGAAATTACAGAAATAAAACATACACCTGTAAAATGACCATAAAAAATTCTCAATAGTTAACATTTTATCATATTTGCTTTATCCTTTTATAATATAGTGACTCAAACATTTGGAATAAATTGGGAGTCATCGTCCCTCCAATCTAGTCTCATTCCCTTCCCCTTTCACTCGTAAATTCAGTGTGTCTTTTCATTCAAATTTTATGCTTGTGCATATGTAAAAATAAAGTTAGATAAAATTTAGAGTACAGTTTAATGTTTTAAGCGCTACTTAAATGAATTCATTCTGTATATATCATTCTGCAACTGTTTTTTATGGACAATATTGTTTTTATAATCCACTATTTAAACACACACACACACACACACATATGTAATTAGTGGGTTGCTTTTACTTGCTATATGATGTTCTGTCATTTAAACATAGCACATTTTAGTTATTTTCCATCTGATTGACATTTCACTTTTGGTCAGTATTTTGAATACATATCCTCTTATAAATATGTGTGAGAGCTTCTCTAGAGTATGTATCTAGAAATAGAAATGTTGAATTTTACAGTACATTCATGTTAAACTCAATGTCCTTCATTTACTTTCTGCCGAAGTATTATATCCAAATAGTTAAAAATTCAATGGGCATTATAGAGTATAGCATAAAAATCGTAGTCCCTATTTCTGCCTTCTCTCATTCTTGTCCTTGGATGTCACCACTTTCAACTGTTCTAAAAGTTTATTCTGATACTTACCCCATTATATAGAATATGCACATGCTTTCATCATAAACATTTATTGTCTTCTTGCTTTGGAACATAAATGCTTTATTTAGCTCATTCATAGCTTCTTACTCCTTTCTTCTATTTTTCTGTATAATTTTGTCTCAGTTTTTGATTATTAAACCTCTAATTGTGTCTGTATCTTTTGACTCCATAAATATTGATCACTCCTGAACCATGTGTTAACAGTATTCTTTTGTTTCCTATTGTGTTCTTTTTTTCTGAAGCTGATAATTGCTTGATTTTTAAATTATTACTTTTCTTTGAAAATTTAAATAAAGTTTTCCCATAGCTCTAAAACTTCCATAGAATATATCTCAATCTAATTTTCATAATTTTCATCAGGCCTAAACTTTAAGACAATTATTCTATTGCCCCCTCCCCCTGAACACAACACTGGACTTATCTGATACCCTTGCCAATCCGAATTGGTTGCATTCTCAGCTTTGATGTTCATTGTTATTTTGGAACTTTTTTTTGTCATCATTTTTGGAATTTTATTTACTTTCTTTCTGTCTGCTTTCTGGAGCTGAAAAGAGGAAAGAGGAAGAGAAGCATCCCACTGCTCAGTATGAACTCTTTTCACGACTTTTTCATTTGCCTGGTAATCTCCAAACTGGTACCTCTCTGTTATTTCCAGAGAACACTTATTTCCCTGTGGTGACTGGGGACGTTGCCTGACTTTTTTGAGAATGAGGAATTTGGAGTTTTGTTACAAGCTGTACAGTTTTACAAGCAATATCTGTTTTCAGCTTCTCTGCATCATGGCCTCCAACTCTGGAGCCATTCAAGGGTTCTGAGGGCCAAGGCAGCTTGCTTATATTTGCTTCTCCCAGTATAGGCAAAAATGTGTTTGTTTCTTGTTATTTGAAATAATTTCCAAATGGGGGAGCAATCAGAAATGTTTTCTGTTCTTTCTGCCACGGTATATTGCTTTTTCAGAGGACCCAGAAGTTAGATTTCCACATTCCCAATAACTACTGTGGCAGCAGTTGCTAGAACCAAATTAGGAATTCAACTGAAACATCAGTAAATTAGACTGAAATTAACCTGGAGAAAACTAGATAAAATGCCTGCATCAGTCAAGATAAGGACTTAATGTTGTAAAATTAAATTGAATGCCAAAAAGAAAGGAAAAGGTAGCCCCTTTTCAAGATAACAAAGGTATTTCTCAGTCCTCCTTTCGAAAATTCCTTCAAAACAAACAGAAAAATGAAACAGACTTTATCTCTAAAGAAACTTGGAGACATGTGTATCTCTGAACCACAGTACATGAAGACAAAAAGGAAGTAGGTCAGATCTTAGCGTCCTTACAACAGAAGTTATCAATGTGAGGCAAGTTTGCATGATCTGACCCCAGTCTAGTGTATCTTTTATCACTTTCTTGTGAGCATGCTAAGTCGCTTCAGTTGTGTCCGACTCTGCAACGCTATGGACTGTCGCTTGCCAGGCTCCTCTGTCCATGGAATTCTCCAGGCAAGAACACTGGAGTGGGTAGCCATTCCCTTCACCAGGGGATCTTCCCAACCCAGGGATTGAACCCACGTCTCTTACTCTCTGCATTGGCAGGCGGGTTCTTTACCACTAGTGCCATCTGGGAAGCCCTTATCACTTTCTTATGTTTAAACAGAAACAGGTCCTTCAGTTTCCTAGACTACATTTACATTTCATATCTTCTTCTTATGTAGGACACATGCTATTCTCTCTGCATAAAATAATGGTTCTCAACCTTGGCTTGTGTGTGTGTGTCAGGAGGGGATGTTGAAAATTAAATATTCTCCTAGTGAGCTAGTGTTCACGTAACATTAGAAACCGTGGCACTGGAATGTCCTCACAATACCTTTTCTCTTCTGCCCTCAGACTCTTCTGTAGCAAAACTCTGCTCATTTTTTCCGATCATCTCAAGGTCTACCTCAAACTCTTCCCGACCCTCTCACTCTCCATTGTCCTATCCAGATATTATTTCTTCTTCCGGTTATTCTCTGAGGCTCTTTATTTGTATACGTCTTCTGGCACATATTATATTCTTCACACGGAGGAATGACACTTGTTATTTGTTTTTGTCATCCCTAGACTATAAATCTATGGAAGGATTGAGCCTCTACTTATTCATTGTTACATCTTTTAAAACATCTAGCACAAGGGCTTTCATATAAATGGGTACTCAATAAACACTGGTTACACTAAATATTCAAAACCTTTTTTAAAAACACTTCTTATGGTTTTAATTTCTGGTTGCGTTGAGTGTTTCATTGCTGTGTGCAGGCTTTCTCTAGCTGTGGAGAGTGGGGGCTGCTTGTTGCAGTGCCCAGGCTTCTCGTTGTGGTGGCTTCTCTTGTTGCAGAGCACAAACTCCAGGCGCACAGGCTGCAGTAGCTGCAGCCTGTGGGCTCTAGAGTGCAGACTCAGTAATTGTGGCACACAGGCTTGGTTGCTCTGTGCCAAGTGGAGTCTTCCAGGACCAGGGATCAAACCTGTGTGCTCTGCATTGGCAGCAGATTATTATACACTGTTCCACTGAGGAAGTTCTTCAGAACTTTTGAATGAGGTTTTTTTTTTTTTTTTTTAATGGAGAAAATAGATTAGAAGTCTGTGGAATGTGAAAATAAGGGCATATTCAGTGTCAGGTCAAGATTAATGATTTTTTTCCTTCCATGTTTGAGTGTATGGTTTAAAGTACTAAAAGTCTGACGAGCTATAATGTTTCTAACACAAAGATAAGTAACATACAGATCTTCAAAGATTTACCCAAGTTTATAATTTCTAATTTTCTATGTCAGAAAACAACTCTGAAAAGAAAATCACCTTAATTATTATTTATTTCCAGGCCCAATAATTAGAAAGTCAGTTAAGTAGTATCTGCTGGCTAGAAAATTACACAACATAGGAAAGAGGAAATTATAGTGCAATATATCAATGTAACAGTATTTATAAATTCAAATTGCTTGTCAGTCAGCCTTTACCTGGTGTATCTTATATATTCATTGTTTGAAGGGCTAAGTAACACAAGATGAACTGAAGTAAAAGTCTGATGAGGCAGGTCAATGCTAAAGATTGGGGGAGGGAGCAAGAACATGGTCGTAGCTAAAGCTTAGAGAATAGGTGGGATTACTTCAGACAAGTATGTCAAGAGAAATGTATGGACCAAGAATGATATCCTAAGATGCAATAGCATTTAAGTGATGTCGTAGGCAGAAGAATTTATGAAAGTAAATGAGGAGGATAGGACAGAGAAGAAAAGGAAAAGCAGGAGGGAGTTGAATTTTAGAAGCCAAGGGGCTAGAGAATTCAAGGACTCGTGAGTACTTCTGGTTTGAAGATGGGAGCCTATGTAGTTGGCATTTACCTTTTCTCTTTCTAAAAATCATCTGAAAGCAACAAGGGGAATGAGAAAGTAAAAGAACACAAACCAGGAGACAACTAAAACCCCAGTCCACCAGATAGGTGGAAATGATGATGACAACTGTAGAAATTAAGCAACAGTATTTGTAAGAGGAAGCATAGAGAACACGCCATTATGAATACCTTAAAAAGAGCCAGCAAAGTAAACTTGCCAGAGGCAATAGGCATAGCCTTGGAGCAAAATCTAAATATGTTGTTTGGGAATAGGGTGTATGTTTGTTGCATGAGACCATCTGTAGGATAAGTTGCTAGAAGTGGAATTGCTGAGTCAAAATGCAGGAAACCTTGGAAATTTTGATAAATACTGCCAAATTGTCTATAGATCTTAAACTCATTTACACATCAACCAGCAATGTATAAAAATGCTGGCTTCTCTATGCTCTATTAAGTCTAATCTTTGCCAAATTTATAGGTGAAAATTGACATTTCAGTGTATCTTTATATACGTTTCTCTTCCTGTGAGAAAGCTGGCACAGTTTTTCTAATGACCAGGAACCCATGAAATGTCTCTAGATGTTCCCCCATTTTCCTTATTATCTTTGAAAAGTACTGATTTGGAGAAAATTTTACTATATAAGGGAAATTAAACATTTGTCAATGAATAAGTTGCAAGTTACTTATAGTTTTTCTCTTTTAAAAAAAACTTCTCTTGATTTTTCCATGTATTTTTAAAAATTATGAATAAATGAAAATTTATTTTATTTATTTATTTATTTTAAAATTTATTTATTTTAATTGGAGGTTAATTACTTTACAATATTGTATTGGTTTTGCCATATATCAACATGAATCCGCCACAGGTATACATGTGTTCCCCATCCTGAACCCCCCTCCCCACACCCTCCCCATACCATCCCTCTGGGTCGTCTCAGTGCATCAGCCCCAAGCATCCAGTATCATGCATTGAACCTGGACTGGCGACTTGTTTCATAAATGATATTATACATGTTTCAATGCCATTCTCCCAAATCATCCCACCCTCTCCCTCTCCCACAGGGTTCAAAAGATTGTTCTATACATCTGTGTCTCTTTTTAATGGAAGAAGGCACAGTTTTATGTACAGGGTAGGTGGGTCATTAGTCATAAGAGCAGTGAGGTTATATTTAGTGATTTAATTGTCCTAAATTTAGTGAGAAAATTCAACCCCTTATAGCAAATACTGTTTACAATTTTAAGTGAAAAAAAATTTTTGTTAGCAAATAAATGACTCATAAAAATATATATTTGCAAGTCAACAGTCCTAAAAATTTTACTATTAGAGTTAATTTCTGAATATTTAAGGAAAACTCTGTCCTTGGTATACAGAAATCTAGGTTTATATTGGTTTAGATTAAGGATAGATTTAATTTATTTTGTTGTTACCATTTGTACATGCTCTCTAGTCTTCTCTTGTATCTACCAATGCTTGGCATTCCCCACTGGTGTTAGCAACATTTTCAAATTTTCTATTAAATACAAGTAAACCTGTGACCTGAGGTTTCACTTATAATTTTAACTAAAGCTAATTCTTCATTTCACACTTCAGATAACCAAATTAATTTATTTTATATCTGTATTTGAACTCCTATAAAGAAACCTAGATTTTTGTTTTTAGAAACAGAGTGTAATTTTATTCATTGATTTATATAAGTATAATATTAATAAGAGGAACTTAAATATTGTGTCTTTTCAGAAATATTTTTCCATAATTTTTTTTCTTTTGCTATACCCACCTTGACGTTTTCATTCATAAAATGTTATTCTGTCCTCATCTTTTCTCATTTAGTCCAAATCACAGTTTTCATATATTGCCATTTTAATCTCATCATCTCAAATCCAAAATGCCAAAATGTCTAGCTATTTTGCAAGTATGATATTACTGAATGTCCTATGTAAATGTGTAACTGCTTGAAAAAATGTCCTTCAGGATATCTTTAGTAAATAGAAAACTATTCCAATTTAAATGTCCTTTTGATATCTATTCTGATTATCATTGCTTTATTGACTTTGTGACTTGCAATGAGGTATAAATGAAATGTAAAAGAGAAGGAAAGTAAGTAGCCAGGAATAGCATTATATCCAATAATATCTGAAATATCTATTTGGCTTATAGATTTAAGAGTGTACATAAAGATAATGCTACTATATTATAGAAATAGATCAGTGCTTGACATACTATAAATGCTAAATAACTATTTATTTAAAGTAAGTGAGTGAAATTCAGGATTTCACAGGAGGTAAAAACAAGTAGAGTTTGGGTTAAAATGTTTAGCTTCTTTGTTGAATAACAAATGGTAGTTTTTCTCTGGAGTAATGTTATTCTTCACTTCAGTTAACTTGTGAAGTGAAAGGCTACACAACTCACTACATAGCTTTTCAAGGAATAGGAAGGTGTGTTTATCAAACATGAGGAGGGGAGTCTCTTTTGCCTTTCCTCTTCCTCCCTGTCTTCCTTTCTTTCACTCTTTCTTCCTTAATAAATTAGAAATCAATTCAATTCACATTTATAAAAACCTAGAAGTAAAGTTTCTTTATTTCCCCTTCCCTCTTTTCATGTAACTGAATATAATTTTGGCATGTATATCTTAGGTAAGTTTTCTGGAGGAAAACATTCTCAATGCACATTTGTTTGCAAGAAATTTATTGAAATGTGTCCTTGAGATCAATATCCATGGGCAATCAGAGGAAGTAAGAATGGTAAGAGGGAGGAGTTGAGCTGTGATGCAGCCGTGACGAGGGCCTCAACCATCTCCAGGGGAACTCAGGAACTAGTATGGCCTCTCTGAGGTGCTCCATTTTGAAGGAAGTGCTGAGCGTTTATACCTTTGTATCTGGATATGACACCGGAGGTGGGTGGAACCCAGGGGAGGAATTCAGTTTTGGCCACATGACTCTCTTGAGCTGACTTAGGGAAGGTCTGGCAGAGCCCACCCCATAATGAGCAGTTCTGGCCCACTGGTCACCTGAGTCTCCACTGATCAGGCTCTGTGTCTTTATGAAGGTCCAATAGCACTCCAGAGACCTATTATTATTATGTTTTTAAATGCTGTACAACTCACTGCTACAGATGACATAATTTGATAAGAATCCGGAGGATGTACATTGTGATTTTACTTTGGGAGCTTGTCTTAAATTCCACATGGTATCTTTTCCCATCACTCATACCTTGAATACTGAAGGATCTGCCAAGTCATACGGTCCAAGCACTCAGCCTGGACCTGCTGCAAGTCTCTTTCCTGCTTTGAGCCCCACTCAGACTGTCATGCCACATGTTAAATGTACCAGCAGTCTTGTTAGTGTGTAATATGTTACTTTCAGAACCAAAGACAAATATTGGACATTATGCTTCCTTCTTTGAGCACAGAGAAAAGGTGCAATAATTTGTTCCTTAGTTTAGAAAGAATGTCGTGACTTGTCCCAGAGCCCTGGACTCTTGCATGTTACGTATATAGCACTTCCCTGAATTTTCGTATAGTTTAACTCCTACTTTTTGGAACACATATGTTATACCAAGGCCTATAATATGTATGGAACTTCTTGCTCATCCAGTTCGATTAACACGGTACCAGCAGCAAAGTGAACCAATGCTATATCTTGCCAAATGACCAGTTCAGATTTCAATGACTATATTGTCAGAAGGCAAAAGCATTAACCTAGTTTTGTTTTTTCATACATATATACACATATTTGCTTCAAGTAAATTCAATTTCTGATCTTTCCAGTAGGAATGGAAAATGACATGTTCATCAGATCAGTGATAGTATAACATGCACCCAAGGCCATCCCAGGTGGCACTAGTGGTAAAAAATCATCCTGCCTACTTTTTGACCCCTGGGTTGAGAAGACCCCCCCCCCCTGGAAATGGCAATCTATTCCAGTATTCTTGCCTGGAAAATTCCAAGGACAGAGGAGCCTAGTGGGCTACAATCCATGGGGCTGCAAAGAGCAGGACATGACTGAACACACATCCAAGGCCACAGTGATCTATTCTAGCAAAGAGGTCACTTCTGACATAGCAGCTGCTATTGGAGTTGCTTTCTGATTGAGGTTGCCTTATGCTGTCATTATCCAGGATACATCTGTTTTTTTCTTTTTTTAATATGTTCCAGGTTGGTTAATTAAATGGGGATATGATGAGAACTAGCAACCATGCAGCCTTAAGGTCTTTAATGGTGGCCCTAGTCTCTGCCATCAACTCCCAACCAGGGATGAAATACTTTCAGAAAAATTAAAATCTTGATGGGGTAGTTAGAAGTTTTTAATTGGCTTCTCTACTGCATAGGTCTTATCCCACAGTTGAAAGAACCAATATGGGGTTTCTGCTAATTACCAAGTATTGTTCGTAGTAATTATATGTTTGGGAACAAGAGAGGGAACAAATAGGCACTGGAGGGCTCTGTGAATCCACTTTTAGCAGGAATTTGACAGGCTTGCATTTGTGACTTCACCCTCATATTCTGGTACCCTAACAGAGGTAACATGTGATGTTTCAGTGTCAAATCAAACCCTGTGTCCAAAATCCCTTGGAAAGTGTGAATATTTTCTTTGCTGACTATATAGTCTTAGGTCCTTTGGGGAAAGATTAAGAACATCTTAAACTTACTCACTTGCCATGGTGATACAGGTCTTTGGGACTTGCTCTTTCAATGGGTAAAATTTGTAGTCTTCACAATGATACAATTTTATTTAATGCTCATCATGTGAATAGCTGACAATATATAAGTGCCCTCTCCCTATGGATAAAAACCAAGTTTCAGGGAGTTTAGACTACTTAAATAATAAGTTGCAAAACCTATGTCTGTACCCATAACTTTTATTTTGTTGATTTGTGAAACAGTGTTCTTTTTCTTAAGTCAAATACTAACCTGGAGAGGCTGTGGCTACAGTAAATTTACCCAGAGTAAGATTGTATTTATTCTTCATATCTGAAAAGCAAAGTTGAAAGGCAAAAATGTCAGTACTTCCCTAGGCTGTGGGATATGCTAGTAAATTTATCATTCTTGTATCCTAGGAAATGAAAAAAATGCTGATCTTTTTTCATTTCAGAATATTCCCACTGTTAGGACAACTGGGAAAATGAATGACCCAGGTCTAGTACACAGTGATTCTTTTGGTAACAATATCAGCAGGCAATTAATAAATACTTTATGAGAAAGTGACATCACTACTTAGAAAGTTTCAGTCTCTCATGTGAATATACATAGGTATCTTATACAAAAATGATTTAAGTTTTTAGTAATCTCTCTCAGATGAGCATTCCAAACCTTCCTTCCTTTTCTAGACATGCTCCTTTTTCACCGTGAAGCAGGAGACTGAGTCTTAGCACTGTTGAAGGAGTATGAGTGAACATTCTTGTGTCATTCCTGACCTTAGATAAAGGCTTTTAATTTTTCACCCCGGCGGTTCAGACAGTAAAGAATCTGCCTGCAATGTAGGAGACCTGAGTTTGATCCCTGAGTCGGGAAGCAGAAGGGAATGGCAACCCACTCTAGTATTCTTTCCTGGAGAATTCCGTGCATAGAGGAGCCTGGCAGGCTATACAGTCCATGGGGTCACAAAGAGTTGGACATGACTGAGTGACTAACACTTTCACTTTTATTGAGTATGATATTACCTGTGGGCTTGTCATATATGGTCTTTATTATGTTAAGGTATAATATACCTTCTATACCTAATTTGTTGAGAGTTTCTATCATGAAAGAAAGTTGACTTCTGTCAAATGCTTGTTCTGCTTCTACTGAGTGAAGTGAAGTGAAAGTCTCTCGGTGTGTCCAACTCTTTGTGACCCCATGGACTATACAGTCCATGGAATTTTCCAGGCCAGAATACTGAAGTGGGTAGCCTTTCCCTTTTCCAAGGGATCTTCCCAACCCAGAGATCAAACCCAGGTTTCCCACATTGCAGGCAGATTCTTTAACAGCTGAGCCAACAGGGTAGCCCATTTCTATTGAGATGATCATATAATTTTTATCCTTCATTCTGTTAATGTGATGTATCCTATTCATTGATATACTTATGTGGTACCATCCTTGCATCAGGGATAAATCAATCAGGGATAAATCCACCTTGATTATGGTCTATGATCCTTTTAATGTGCTGTTTTTAAATTTGACTTGCTGGTTTTTTGCTTGTTCTTGTTGGGGATTTTTGCATCTGTATTTATCAGGGTTTTTGGCCTGTAATTTCTTTTCTTGTAGTGTCTTTGTCTGGCTTTGGTATCAGGCCATTTTATCAGGCCAATTTTGGGGGAAGATTTTGAAAGGAGTTGGCATTAAATCTTATTTAATGTTTGTGTAATTCACTAGCGAAGCCATCTTTTCCTTGCCCTTATCTGCCCCCAGGTGTTCTAACTATGCTGGTTGCCTCAGCGCTCTGAATGAAGTGAGACAGAAATAAGTCTCTTGGGCAGTTCCTGAAAGGCTACATACAGATGCTAGGTGGACATGTCACTCATTCTTTCCCCTGAAGATCAGATTGCAGGCTGAGTGGTCTCAGCCCTGAACTGGTGGCTTGAGGGAGGGGCTGACATGAATAAAGCGAAACCATTTTATTTTCTTGGTTTTGTGCTCTTTTGGGGTGTTGCGAATTCTTACTTGGATACTGAAAGCCTCATAAAGGTATCTTGGCCCAAGTATTGTTGCTTTATTGATGTCTCTGTTGGGGGATCAAGAGGTGGGACTTTCTATTTCATCATCTTGTTAATGTCACTCAAATGTCTAAATCAGCCCTTCTGTTTTTTTTCTTTTCTTCTTCAAATGTGTGACTTACATTTCTTATTAATTTATTTGGCTGCCCTGGGTCTTAGTTGTGGCCTGTAAGATTGTTGATCTTCCTTGTGGCACGAGGGATGTTTTAGTTGGGGCATGTGAACTCTCCCCAACCAGGGATTGAACCCAGGTCCCCTCCATTGGAACAAGGAGTCTCAGCCATTGGACCACCAGGGAAGCCCGCCTGAATCAGCCCTTCTTAATGGGGGATTCCTGGGTGGTTCAGGGGATCACTGGACTCCTTGAAACTGTTATTTAAATTTTAGAAGTATGTTCTTTTATCAGGTTCTTATTAGTTCCCCCAAAGGTAAGAGTCCACAGGATGTTTACATTCTGATAGTAGTATCAGCTGGAAACTTGATTCAGCATCTCTTTGTTTAATGTCTTTTTTTTTTTAACTTTTTTATTTTGGTACCCAGTCTGGGAACCTACTCTCTGTTTTAATCATTGTTTTCACAGATGAGGACATTCTGAGTTTCAAATAACATATAGTGTCTTGAAAGACATCCCATTGTAAGTTGAAGCTCCCTACAGTTGAGATAAAGAATAAATGTTTTTGAAGGATTTCAGAGACTGACAAACATTTTTATTCTCTGAATTGGATTATAAATTCTAAAAGACAAGACCACGTATATTTAAAAAGCCCAGTACTACACAAAGGAGTACCTAATAGCAACCTGTACTTTGAATAATTATTAAACAAACTGAATTTACATTGTTTAAGTATTCATAAAGAAAACTAGACAGATTGTTTATAAACAGATTACAACCAGGGATTTCTCCTCTGAATTCTAACTATGACTTAGAACTGTTTCATTTTTCCTCTTATTGAGAAGAGAGAAATTTCCCCTCCCTACTTCTCTTGAGTTCTTGCGGGTGGACAAATAATAATATGGATACAAGAGAGATTAACAGAAGAAAAAGAAACAAATTTTAATTCATGTATATGGAGGTCTCATAGAAAGGGAACCTAAGAAGTGCCAAAGCAGGGACGCTTTCATACTTTCTAGAAAAATAAACAATACATTGTGAAGAACGGGCAGGACAAAGAAACATAACATTTGGGTATTTAATTAGTGAAGAATCTAAATAGAGTTTGGGCTTGCAAATTAAAGAAGTAACAAAGTTTGTTTACACAGGTTTTTTTGGCTCCCAATTCCCTATCTCTAGTGATGAGAATGTCCTTCAACCTCCAGATACAGGGAGTGTACCTTTCACATGACAGATTTATTTCCAGCTTTAGGGAGAGAAAGAGAAGAGTCAAATTGTCTCTCTTGCATTGTGCCAAGTTGCTTCAGTCGTGTCCAACTCTTTGCAACCCTGTGGACTGTAGGCCACAGGCTCCTCTGTTGATGGGATTCTCCAGGCAAGAATATTGGAATGGGTTGCTGTGCCCTCCTCCAGGGGACCTTCCCAACCCAGGGATTGAACCTGCATCTTTTATGTCTCCAGCATTGGCAGGAGGGTTCTTTACCACTAGCATCACCTGGGAAGACTCTTGCATTGGATGTTCCCTAAGTAGCTTTAATCCAAAATAATCAATATGCCACTGAGGCACATTTAGGGGCAGTGGGCCCTGGGCTCCAAGAGTATTCTGCTCTAAAACTTCCCTGGAAGTTTCACATATTAAAATTTGAGCGGGTATATTGTTCCATCTCATTGAACCAGTCTCTTAGCCTTGACAATAGGCTAGATCACTTAGACCCATTTGCGTAGGTGGTGATCCAGGTGAGTTCCCAAAATTAGGTCTATACTTCAAGCAGTTGTATATTTAATAAGAAGCATGTCCATGGAAACAAAAGAAAGACAGAGGTTAATGATTGGAGCAGATTATAAACCAGTTTCTGAGCCCAAAGGCCAGTCATTCAAGATGTTTAGATATCAGGTTTGAAGCATCTTTTACAGTTTGAAATGTCTCTAATAATATCATCAGTAAGCTTTTCTGATTGACTCATGCAGCAGGGCGTGAAGACTGTGGCAATTTCTCTGAAGTTTGTATCAAGTCATTTAGCATCAATTTGCAGGCCTTCAGGTAATAGGGCAGTTTTAATTCTCAGTGATATCAAATGAAAAGGATAGCAGAAACTTGGAAATGTTAGTTTGGAGAGTCATAGCCAGATATTAGAGGAAACTATCTTTTTGCCTTTTCATGCTGTTCATGGGGTTCTCAAGGCAAGAATATTGAAGTGTTTTGCCATTCCCTTCTCCAGGGCACCACGTTTTTGTCAGAACTCTCCACCATGACCCATCTGTCTCGATTGGCCCTACAGGGCATGGCTCATAGTTTCATTGAGTTAGACAAGGCTGTGGTCCATGTGATCAGTTTGGTTAGTTTTCTGAGTGTGGTTTTCATTTAAGGTTCTGTTTGTGCCCTCCAAGAGTCTGTTTCCCCTGTCCTGTGTAAATTCTGGTGGCTCTATGGTGGGGTTAATGGCGACCTCCTCCAAGAGGGCTTATGCCATACCCAGGTCTGCTGCACCCAGAGCCGCTGTCCCTGCAGCAGGCCACTGCTGACCCATATCTCCGCAGGAGACACTCAAACAGTTCTGGCTCAGTGTCTGCAGGGTCTCTGGGTCCTGGTGCACACAAGATTCATTTGAGCCCTCTGAGTGTCTCTGGTGAGTAAGGGGTTTGATTCTAAATGCGATTTCACCCCTCCTACCATCTTGCTAGGGCTTCTCCTTTGCTCTTGGATGTGGGGTATCTTTTTTTTTTTGTGGGACCCAGTGTTCTCCAGTCAATGGTTGTTTAGCAGAGAGTTGCAGTTTTGGAGTTCTTGCAGGAGAAGATGAGTGTAAGTCCTTGTACTCTGCCATTTTCCAGGTTGTTCTACTCAAAGTTCAGAAAACTAAGATCATGGCATCCAGTCCCATCACTTAATGGCAAATAGATGGGGAAACAATGGAAACAGTGACAGACTTTATTTTCTTGGGCTCCAAAATTACTGCAGATGGTGACTGCAGCCATGAAATTAAGACACTTGTTCCTTGGAAGAAAAGCTATGACCAACCTAAACAGCATATTATTAAAAAGCAGAGATATTACTTTGCCAACAAAGTCCATCTAGTCAAAGTTATGGTTTTTCCAGTAGTCATGTATGGATGTGAGATTTGGACGGACCATAAAGAAAGCTGAGCACTGAAGAATTGATGCTTTTGAACCGTGGTGTTGGAGGAGACTCTTGAGAGTCCCTTGGACTGCAAGGAGATCAAACCAGTCAATCCTAAAGGAAATTAGTCCTGAATATTCATTGGAAGGACTGATGCTGAAGCTGAAACTCCAATACTTTGGCCACCTGATGCGAAGAACTGACTTAATGGAAAAGACCGTGATGCTGGGAAAGATTGAGGGTGGGAGAAAAAGGGGACGACAGAGGATGAGATGGTTGGATGGCGTCACCGACTCGATGGACATGAATCTGAGTAAACTCCGGGAGTTGGTGATGGACAGGGAAGCCTGGCATGTTGCAGTCCATCGGGTTGCAAAGAGTCGGACACGACTGAGCAACTGAATTGAACTGAATTGAAAGGAAACCAGAATAATTCAGGATCCAGTTCAGTTTAAAAGTAAACAAACAAACAAAAAGAAACATAAAAGACAGTTTACAGAACCAGAATCTGGTATCTACAGTGTGTATTATAGTTTCTGATGAAAGATATTTTTCTCTCTACAATTACCCCATTTTTCACCAAAGATAGCCAAGTTAAGAATAATCTGTTTGCAAAATAAGTCTAGCTTCAATAAACTTGGCCTGGTTATTTGCATAACTACAGCAAGAATAGTGATTGACTACATAGCCTTTTTAAAATCTGCTTTGTTTTAATTTTATAAGAAATCTCAGATTGAAAATTTAATAGCCTCTCAAGACTAAGATGTCAGGCCAAATATTTCCCAACAGAATTTATTTGCAATAGGTATAGATTTGGATGAATTCCCTTCTTTACCAGGTCCTCAAAATATTTTGAGGATCCTGTATCTGCTGGGAAGAGACATTCCTTACTCACCGGGCAAGACTTCTGGGAGCCCTGTTCAATTCAGTTCAGTCATTCAACCACAGTTCAAAATTCTGTAAACAGGGTGAAAGTGAAAGTCATTCAGTCGTATCTGACTCTTTGTGACCCCATGGACTGTACCGTCCATGGAATTCTCCAGGCTAGATAACTGGACTGGGTAGCCTTTCCCTTCTCCAGGGGATCTTCCCAACCCAGGTATTGAACCCATGTCTCCCGCATTGCAGGCGGATTCTTTACCAACTGAGTGACCAAGGAAGCCACCAGGCTGTTTTTCCAAGGGGCTTTATTGGCTCCATAAAGTCAACCTCAGCTCCTTAAAGCTGTCTGGTCATATCTGAGTCTGTGCATGTATCTCTCAAATGTGACATTTCAGTCAAAGCTTTGGTAATGTAAACAATGGTGCCAATTGTGTCCATTTTAAGGAGAACAGGTTCTTAAGGAACATAAGCAAATAACTATACTGTCAAGAAAATAGGAATACTCATTGAGAGTTTCTGAATTCTGGAGAAATTAAGTAAAGAGAAATAGATAAATGTTTCAATTTGCTTACAAAGGTATAATTTGCCAATGGCTCTAAGTCATAGTTAGTTTAAGAGAAAAGAGAAAAAAACTTTATTTAATCTGGAGAAGCAAAATATTTGAAAAAATCAGCAATATCTCAAAAAACCAAAAAACCAGAAACATCAAATTATAAACAGCTTCCTCAGTTCATTTAGTCACATGTAATTAATTCCTGTTCTCCTAATCATTTGTTAGAAATTTTATGAAGGCATCAGTATCTCTATTAGTGTTCTGCAAATCTTTACCCAGTTCAGAGGTTTTTCAGTTCAGTTCAGTTCAGTTCAGTTCAGTCACTCAGTTGTGTCCAACTCTTTGAGACCCCATGAATTGCAGCACGCCAGGCCTCCCTGTTCATCACCAACTCCTGGAGTTCACTCAGACTCACGTCCATTGAGTCCATGATGCCATCCAGCCATCTCATCCTCTGTCGTCCCCTTCTCCTCTTGCCCCCAATCCCTCCCAGCATCAGAGTCTTTTCCACTGAGTCAACACTTCGCATGAGATGGCCAAAGTATTGAAGTTTCAGCTTTAGCATCATTCCTTCCAATGAACACCCAGGACTGATCTCCTTTAGAATGGACTGGTTTGATTTCCTTGCAGTCCAAGGGACTCTGAAGAATCTTCTCCAACAGCGCAGTTCAAAAGCATCAATTTTTTGGCACTCAGCTTTCTTCACAGTCCAACTCTCACATCCATACATGACCACTGGAAAAACCATAGCCTTGACTAGATGGACCTTTGTTGGCAAAGTAGTGTCTCTGCTTTTGAGTATGCTATCTAGGTTGGTCATAACTTTCCTTCCAAGGAGTAAGCGCCTTTTAATTTTATGGCTGCAATCACCATCTGCAGTATTTTGGAGCCCCCCAAAATAAAAGTCTGACTGTTTCCACTGTTTCCCCATCTATTTGCCATGAAGTGATGGGACCAGATGCCATGATCTTTGTTTTCTGACTGTTGAGCTTTAAGCCAACTTTTTCACTCTCCTCTTTCACTTTCATCAAGAGACTTTTCAGTTCCTCTTCACTTTCTGCCATAAGGGTGGTGTCATCTGCATATCTGAGGTGATTGATATTTCTCCCAACAATCTTGACTCCAGCTTGTGCTTCTTCCAGCCCAGTGTTTTTCATGATGTACTCTACATATAAGTTAAATAAACAGGGTGACAATATACAGCCTTGATGTACTCCTTTTCCTATCTGGAACCAGTCTGTTGTTCCATGTCCAGTTCTAACTGTTGCTTCCTGACCTGCATATAGGTTTCTCAAGAGGCAGGTCAGGTGGTCTGGTATTCCTGTCTCTTTCAGAATTTTCCACAGTTTCTTGTGATCCACACAGTCAAAGGCTTTGGCATAGTCAATAAAGCAGAAATAGATGTTTTTCTGGAACTCTCTTGATTTTTTCATGATCCAGCAGATATTGGCAATTTGATCTCTTGTTCCTCTGCCTTTTCTAAAACCAGCTTGAACATCAGGAAGTTCACGGTTCCCATATTGCTGAAGCCTGGCTTGGAGAATTTTGAGTATTACTTTACTAGTGTGTGAGATGAGTGCAATTGTGTGGTAGTCTGAGCATTCTTTGGCATTGCCTTTCTTTGGAATTGGAATGAAAACTGACCTTTTCCAGTCCTGTGGCCACTGCTGAGTATTCCAAATTTGCTGGCATACTGAGTGCAGCACTTTCACAGCATCATCTTTCAGGATTTGAAATAGCTCTACTGGAATTTCATCACCTCCACTAGCTTTGTTCATAGTGATGCTTTCTAAGGCCCACTTGACTTCACATTCCAGGGTGTCTGGCTCTAGGTGAATGATCACACCGTCGTGATTATCTTGGTCATGAAGGTCTTTTTTTGTACAGAGGTTTTTAGAAGATGTCAAAAACTTGTATTCTAGGGTATTTGTTTGATTCTTTTCCATGTTCTCTGAGGATTAAACACATTTGCAAGAAACTTTTGTAAAATCACGAGTAAAACAATAACTATAAACGAAAAAAAAGTAAAAATTATGTATCATTAAAGATTTGATTCATTATCATGGGATTAAGGAAATTTAATTATCATTGTGATACACACCTTAAGATAATAACTAGAATTAAGACTGGTAACATACTGGGACATACCAAATTTTTAAAATTTCATATATTTTCTAGACCATTTATAGCAATAACATTTACTCATACAGTATAATCTATGAAGGTTTATTATCATTTATTTAACAATGCTTCCTCTGTAATTAAATAGATATGTAATTTTACAAATAAGCCCAATTAACATATATTTTTTTTAATAAGAAAAGAAAATAAATCTTTTGAGTCATTCTAGGGATGTTTGGAAAACCCAGAAGTTACTCCCAGGTCAATGGTTCTTCACTTGGTTTTTGGGGAAGTTTGTCAAAAATATCAAACATTTAAAAAATATTTGGTTAAATAGGATCACAGATCACTGTGAAACAATGCTTAGTTATTAGTTACTCTTTTAATTGAAGTGGTAGATACTTCACAGGCAAATAGAGAAAGTTAAATAGTTATAAAAAGCCCCACTCTTTTAATATTGAGAAACTTCAGGTTTTTTTTCCCTTTTCTTTCTAATTAATCATATCTGTTAAAGACAAAAATAACAATCTTTGGGTTTTTTTTTTCTAGACAGATTATATTATAAAGGTAAAGAAAATCTTTGTCTACAGATTTTCATTCAGTCCAGACTAGTAATAATCTAAGAAAACTTAGTCTTTTTAACAGAGAGAAAAACCAAATTTTAATTTTGTACCAACTTACTTTCAGTATTAAAATTCATTTCCTTAATTAAATTCTTAGCCAACCTTAACCACAGTCCTTACCACAGATATAATTTATTTTGTAAGATTCTTTTTTTCCCACAGAAATCTTTATAATTTTTCATGCTCACTTTATTTATCACTTATTCTCTTTCCCAGTTAGAAATAACTAATTTCAAGGCAAAATCACTGTCTTTTTCCTTAGCAAAACATCTCCATAACTTATATGTTTTATTACCACAAAACATCATACTTCATTTATCATTTCTGGTAGCTTTAGATCACAAGATGGTAAACACCAATATCAGATTGATTATATTCTTTGCAGCCAAAGATGGAGAAGCTCTATACAGTCAACAAAAACAAGACCAGGAGCTGACTGTGGCTCAGATCATGAACTCCTTATTGCCAAATTGACTTAAATTGAAGAAAGTGGAGAAAACCACTAGACCATTCAGGCATGACCTAAATCAAATCCCTTATGATTATACAGTGAGAGTGAGAATAGATTTAAGGGACTACATCTGATACACTGAGTGCCTGATGACCTATGGATGGAAGTTCGTGACATTGTGCAGGAGACAGGGATCAAGACCATCCCCAAGAAAAAGAAATGCACAAAAGCAAAATGGCTGTCTGAGGAGGCCTTACAGATAGCTATGAAAGGAAGAGAAGTGAAAAGCAAAGGAGAAAAGGAAAGATACACTCATTTGAATGCAGAGTTCCAAAGAAGAGCAAAGAGAGATAAGAAAGCCTTCCTCAGCTATCAGTGCAAAGAAATAGAGGAAAGCAATAGAATAGGAAAGGCTAGAGATCTCTTCAAGAAAATTAGAGATCCCAAGGGAACATTTCATGCAAAGATGGGCTCGATAAAGGACAGAAATGATATGGACCTACAGAAGCAGAAGATATTAAGAAGAGGTGGCAAGAATACACAGAAGAACTATACAAAAAAGATCTTCATGACCCAGATAATCATGATGGTGTGATCACTCACCTAGAGCCAGACACCCTGGAATGTGAAGTCAAGTGGGCCTTAGGAAGTATCACTACAAACAAAGCTAGTGGAGGTGATGAAATTCCAGTAGAGCTATTTCAAATCCTGAAAGATGATGCTGTGAAAGTGCTGCACTCAATACGCCAGCAAATTTGGAATACTCAGCTGTGGCCACAGGACTGGAAAAGGTCAGTTTTCATTCCAATTCCAAAGAAAGGCAATGCCAAAGAATGCTCAGACTACCACACAATTGTACTCATCTCACACACTAGTAAAGTAATACTCAAAATTCTCCAAGCCAGGCTTCAGCAATATGGGAACCGTGAACTTCCTGATGTTCAAGCTGGTTTTAGAAAAGGCAGAGGAACAAGAGATCAAATTGCCAACATCTGCTGGATCATGGAAAAATCAAGAGAGTTCCAGAAAAACATCTATTTCTGCTTTATTGACTATGCCAAAGCCTTTGACTGTGTCGACCACAATGAACTGTGGAAAATTCTGAAAGAGACAGGAATACCAGACCACCTGACCTGCCTCTTGAGAAACCTATATGCAGGTCAGGAAGCAACAGTTAGAACTGGACATGGAACAACAGACTGGTTCCAAATAGGAAAAGGAGTACATCAAGGCTGTATATTGTCACCCTGCTTCTTTAACTTATATGTAGAGTATATCATGAAAAACACTGGGCTGGAAGAAGCACAAGCTGGAGTCAAGATTGTTGGGAGAAATATCAATCACCTCAGATATGCAGATGACACCACCCTTATGGCAGAAAGTGAAGAGGAACTGAAAAGTCTCTTGATGAAAGTGAAAGAGGAGAGTGAAAAAGTTGGCTTAAAGCTCAACAGTCAGAAAACGAAGATCATGGCATCTGGTCCCATCACTTGATGGGAAATAGATGGGGAAACAGTGGAAACTTTATTTTTCACTTTTTTTGCATGGGCTCCAAAATACTGCAGATGGTGATTGCAGCCATGAAATTAAAAGGTGCTTACTCCTTGAAAGGAAAGTTATGAGCAACCTAGACAGCATATTAAAAAGCAGAGGCATTACTTTGTCAATAAAGGTCCATCTAGTCAAGGCTACGGTTTTTCTAGTAGCCATGTATGGATGTGAGAGTTGGACTATAAAGTTGAGTGCCAAAGAATTGATGCTTTTGAACTGTGGTGTTGGAGAAGACTCTTCAGAGTCCCTTGGACTGCAAGGAGATCCAACCAATCCATCCTAAAAGAAATCAGTCCTGGGTGTTCATTGGAAGGACTGATGTTGAAACTGAAATGCCAATATTTTGGCCACCTGATGCGGAGAGCTGACTCATTTGAAAAGACCCTGATTTTGGGAAAGATTAAAGGCAGGATGAGAAGGAGACGCCAGAGGATGAGATGGTAGATGGCATCACCAACTCAGTGGACATGAGTTTGAGTGGACTCCAGGAGCTGGTGATGGACAGAGAGGCCTGGTGTGCTGCAGTTCATGGTATAGCAAAGAGTCAGACACAACTGAGTGACTGTACTGATACTGATACTGATTAACTGGAACTGAATTCTTTGAAACTTAAATTTTTAGTAATAATAAAGATGTAAACAGTTGTGAATTGTAGTAATATTATGTGGCTTGGAAGATCTTTGGATACGTTTTATAATTTCTAGAAACATAAGCTATTTCATAGTTCAGTCTTTCGACAAACCATTAAATACATTAACTATATAACCAAAACTGATTTTGTAGTTGTTGTTGGGCAATTGCTCAGTTGTGCCTGATTCTTTGTGACCTCCTGGACTGCAGCATGGCAGGCTTCCCTGTCTTTCACTGTCTCCCAGAGTTTGCTCAAATTCTTGTCCATTAAATCAATGATGCCATCCATCCAACCATCTCATCCTCGGTCGCCCCCTTCTCCTGCTGCCCTCAGTCTTTCCCAGCATCAGAGTCTTTTCCAACAAGTCAGCTCTTCTCATCAGGTGGCCAAAGTGTGAAGCTTCATCTTCAGCATCAGTCCTTCCAGTGAATATTCAGGGTTGATTTCCTTTAGGATGGGCTGTTTGGATCTCCTTGCTGTCCAAGGACTCTCAAGAGTCTTCTCCAGCACCACAGTTCAAAAGCATCAGTTCTTTGGCCCTCAGCCTTCTATATGGTCCAACTCTTACATCTGCACATGACAACTGGAAAAAACCATAGGTTTGAGTAGACAGACCTTTGTTGGCAAAGTGAAGTCTCTGCTTTTTAATGGACTGTCTAGCTTTGTCATAGCTTTTCTTCCAAGGAGCAAGCATCTTTTATTTTCATGACTACAGTCACCATTCTCATTGATTTTGGAGACCAAGAAAATAAAGTCTATCACTATTTGCGTTGTTTCCCCATCTATTTCCCATGAAATGATGGAACTGGATATCATTATGTTAGCTTTTTGAATGTTGAGTTTTAATCCAGCTTTTTCACTCGCCTCTTTCACCTTCATCAAGAGGCTCCTAGTTCCTCTTCACTTTCTGCCATTGGGGTGGTAATCTGCATATCTGAGGTTATTGATATTTCTCCTAGCAATCTTAATTCCAGCTTGTGATTTATCCAGCCCAGCTTTTCGCATGATGTACTCTGCAATAAATTAAATAAGTTTGGTAACATCCTTGGCATACTCCTTTTCTAATTTTGAACCAGTCTACTCTTTCATGTCCAGTTCTAACTGTTTCTTCTTAACCTACATATAGGTTTCTTGGGAGGCAGGTAAGGTAGTCTGGTATTCCCATCTCTTAAAGAATTT
This sequence comes from Capricornis sumatraensis, assembly GCF_032405125.1. Lineage (NCBI taxonomy): Eukaryota > Metazoa > Chordata > Mammalia > Artiodactyla > Bovidae > Capricornis > Capricornis sumatraensis. The sequence continues at coordinate 95,703,398 of NC_091072.1, forward strand.
TCTACAATTTGTTGTGATCCAAACAGCCAAAGGCTTTAGCATAGTCAATGAAGCAGAAATAGATGTTTTTCTGGAATTCCCTTGTTTTTCCTATGATTCAACAGATGTTGAAAATTTGAACTCTGGTTTCTTTGCCTTTTCTAAATCCACCTTGTACCTCTGGAAGTTCTCAGTTCACGTACTGTTAATGCCTCACTTGAAGGATTGGAGCATTATCTTGCTAGCATGTGAAATGAGTGCAGTTGTGTGGAAGTTTGAACATTCTTTTGCATTGCCCTTCTTTGGGATTGGAACTTTTTTGGTCTCTGTAATAAGAGGTCAAAAGTAAGTAAACTTAGACTTTTTCAGCAATAAATGTTTTGGTATTTTACCTTATTTGGAAGTGATCTAGACATTAAATGCATTGCCATCATTTAATTTAACTTTGCAAAACTCTAACGGTATAATTACTAAAGAGATTTAGGAAACTACGTTGACATATCATAAAGTAACTATTATTAAAAATTTAGTTTAAAAACTCTTATCTCATTGACATCTATTTAAATCATTTGTTTTTAAACAATATACTTAGATTACTCATGATGATTTGATGAGACAGTAAAGCATTTAGTCATTATCTTAAGTTTTGCTGTTATTGTTGACACACTGCTAGAGAGACTACATGAGGCCATTTGACTAGTATACCCAGGTAGAACAAAAGTTGTTTATCTGCACTATATTTAGTGCTGGCAACTCTGAAGACATACCTGTGTTAATTAAACTGAAAAGCTTCAGTCTAATGCTCCCCCAACTGAGTTATTTCAGCCATTTAGACCAACAAGCCTAAAGTTAGCTTTTATTCACCAAAGATTATTCTAGATTATGTGAACTTGAAAAATATTTGGATTAGTTTTTATTATATTTTTGAGAACTTTTATAAAAGCACTTGCTTGTTTAGGTCAAATACATAGAGCTCTTTTACAAATTAACTTTGTGAAAACATACGATGGTAGAAAAATAGGGTATCTACAATCACGTGTAGATATGTAGAAAGACACCACCACAGATCTCATAGTTATCATTTTAAAACTTTAGCCATTAATCAGGTAAACTAAAAAACTCACTAGTTGATAAATAACAGTTGGAATAAATGAAGTTTACTTGCTCATATGGCTAAATTCTCTTATTATTTGTGCAGAATAATTTGAGATCTTTATTTGCCCTTGACAAGCAATTATAAGGAGGCTGTGATTTATTAGAGATGCAGGAGCAACCTTTTAACAACTTGTATTTAAAAAGGCCTCTTTCCTTTTTTGTTTGTTGTTTCAGGTTCTACCAATGGAGCTAATATGGGCTCAATCTCAGGTAATGTGGGCTGTGTTTACATTTCAAAGATATAATAAGATTTATAACTTTAAGGGACAGAGAAAGAAAATTCAAGTTTTCTCCTAAGAGTTTTGGAGTATATTTCTCTATTATAAGTCTTGCTGCTGCTGCTGCTAAGTCACTTCAGTCATGTCCGACTCTGTGAGACCCCATAGACAGCAGCTCACCAGGCTCCCCTGTCCCTGGGATTCTCCAGGCAAGAACACTGGAGTGGGTTGCCATTTCCTTCTCCAATACATTAAAGTGAAAAGTGAAAGTGAAGTCACTTAGTCGTGCCTGACTCTTAGCGACCCCATGGACTGTAGCCTACCAGGCTCCTTCGTCCATGGGATTTTCCAGGCAAGAGTACTGGAGTGGGTTGCCATTATAAGTCTTAGGGTAATTATTATTAAAAAAATTTTTTTTAAGTATGGAAAATTTTGCTTCATTATTCTGATCTTTTATAGTATCAACAAGCATTTTGAGAGGAATAGGTGAAGTTTTGGGACTGGTAAAAATAAGTGGGCCTTGATTTGTTTCTAGAGTTGCATTTCTGGTGTTGAGAGTTGTAAGACAAACACAGTTGTTTCTAATAGTCCTTGAATATTGGTTTCCATATCATCTGTTTCTTGATTGTTTGTGGGAGAGCCTGGAGATGTTTTGTCTTGTTTTCTCCTAAGAAGAGGAATTTATGTTGAATCTTTAAGTCTAATTTTTGTTTTTTCAGAATAAGGGATCTTTGAGGCTAGACATTATACTTTTTTCCCTCTCTCAGTTTGAGTACAAATATGACAGTTGTTTATAATGACAGCTCTAAAAAATTTTCCTTTAAATATAACCAATTTAAAGGGTCCATTGTCTGGCCATTGATGAGTACGATCTTATATTAATTTCAAATAATGACTCAAACCAATAAGCCTCTTTTTTAATGGCCTAACTAAAGATGCAAGGAGGCCTCCCACATGAGAGCCTTCACAAAATCCAGAAAGCTCATTCCCAGAGTTCATCTAAGAAAGGGGATAAACTAGGAATTTGGAATTAACAGGTACATACTGCTGCTGCTGCTAAGTGGCTTCCATCGTGTCTGACTCTGTGCAACCCCATAGATGGCAGCCCACCAGGCTCCCCTGTCCCTGGGATTATCCAGGCAAGAACACTGGAGTGGGTTGCCATTTCCTTCTCCAATGCATGAAAGTGAAAAGTGAAAGTGAAGTCACTCAGTCATGTCCAACTCTTCGTGACCCCATGGACTGCAGCCCACCAGGCTCCTCCATCCTTGGGATTTTCCAGGCAAGAGTACTGGAGTGGGGTGCCATTGCCTTCACCAATAGATACACACTACTGTACATAAAATAAACAAAATGGGAAGTATATTCAGTATTGAGAGAGCTAATTATTAGAAAGAAAAGTGAAAGTGAAGTGGCTCAGTCGTGTCCGACTCTTTGCGACTCCATGGACTATAGCCTACCAGGCTCCTCTCTCCATGGGAGTTTCCAGGCAAGAATACTGGAGTGGGTTACCATGTCCTTCTCCAGGGGATCTTCCCGACCCAGGGATCGAACCCAGGTCTCCCTCATTGCAGGCAGATACTTTAACCTCTGAGCTGGGTTGATAAATAGTCCAGTAGTCATGTATGGATGTGAGAGTTGGACTATAAAGAAAGCTGAGTGCTGAAAAATTGATGCTTTTGAACTGTGGTGTTGGAGAAGACTCTTGAGAGTCCCTTGGATGGCAAGGAGATCCAACCAGCCCATTCTAAAGGAGATCAATCCTGAGTATTCATTGAAAGGATTGATGCTGAAGCTGAAACCCCAATACTTTGGCCACCTGATGCGAAGAACTGACTCATTGGAAAACACCGTGATGCTGGGAAAGATTGAAGGCAGGAGGAGAAGGGGATGACAGAGGATGAGATGGTTGGATGGCATGGCTGACTCAATGGACATGAGTTTGCATAAACTCTGGGAGTTGGCGATGGACAGGGAGGCCTGGTGTGCTACAGTCCATGGGGTCACAAACAGTCAGACATGACTGAGTGACTGAACTCAGTTGAACTGATAAGGAGTCCAGGGCCCTCAGGGAGGAAGGTGTCCAGGGCCCTCGAGAAGGAGAAAGGGGTCCAAGGCTCTTAAGGAAGAGAAAAGTACAAATGGGTCATATAACAATGTATCTTGTTCTAGGACATGTTTCTTCTTTTAACAAAAGCCTTCTGACTAATCTTTTTTATCTTAAGACTTGTGGGAGTGGATCTGGTAAGGCCTTCCTATTGTTAATTCTACTCTTGTTAATTTAAGATGCATGTTGTGGGAGTGGGGCTGGTAAAAGTCTATAAGGCCTTGGTAAGACTAGTGAGGGGGGCACTCTCTGTACCCCTTCTGATGTCTGTCAGAAGCTTTCTCTGTCCCTTTTCTTACTTTAATAAAACTCCGCTACACAAAAGCTCTTGAGTGATCAAGTGTGGTCCCTGGTCCCAAAGCTAAATCCTTTTCTTTGGAGATCACAAATCTGATATCGTTCATTGTAAGTTGTCAGTATTTTATAATGCTGCTGCTGTTAGGCGCTTCATGTCCAACTCTGTGCGACCCCATAGACAGCAGCCCACCAGGCTCCCCTGTCCCTGGGATTCTCCAGGCAAGAACACTGGAGTGAGCTGCCATTTCCTTCTCCAGTATCTTATAATAATTTTCCGCTCAGTCGTGTCTGACTCTTAGTGACCCTAAGGACTACAGCCTACCAGGCTCCTCCATCCATGGGATTTTCCAGGCAAGAGTATTGGAGTGGGTTGCCATTGCCTTCTCCAGTATCTTATAATAACTTTCCATAATATAATGGAGAAGAATCTGAAAAATATATATGTTTGTATATGGAAAACTGAATCACTTTGCTGTTCACCTGAAACTAACACAACATTGTAAATCAGCTATCTTCAATTAAAGGAAAAGAAAGCAAATCAGAGACCATATGTGGGAGGAAAAGGATTTCCAGGGATCACTAAATCCAAAGAACTAGCTCTACAAACATTTTCTTTTGCTAATTCTAAATTTAGAGAGAGAGAAAAGGGAGTCTCACCACTTTTCTTTCCACCAGACCTTGCAGGCACTTGGTAAGAAGTCTTACCTTCTGCTAACTTTAGTCATGTATGGATGAAAGAGTTGGACCATAAAGAAAGCTGAGCACTGAAGAATTGATGCTTTTGAACTGTGGTGTTGGAGAAGACTCTTGAGAGTCCCTTGGACTGCAAGGAGATCCAACCAGTCAATCCTAAATGAAATCAATCCTGAATATTCATTGGAAGGACTGATGCTGAAGTTGAAGCTCCACTACTTGGCCACCTGATGCGAAAAGCTGACTCCTTAGAAAAGACCCTGAAGCTGGGAAAGATTGATGGCAGGAGGAGAAGGGGACAACAGAGGATGAGATGGTTGGATGGCATCACCAACTCAATGCACATCAGTTTGAACAAACTCCGGGAGATGGTGAAGGACAGGAAAGCCTGACGTGCTGCAGTCCATGGGCTTGTAAAGAGTTGGACACAACTGAGTGACTGAAAAAGAAGAACAACAATCACCTTTGTCAGATATCCTAGGTCTTCTCAGCTGCATCTGTCTCAGGGTAGGAAGTGGGGATCAGCTAGCACTCTGGTGGCTCACCAACTTTCCAGGAGGAGAAAATTTCCCCTTTTCCTCTCTTAAGTTCTTGTGGCTAGGCTAATAATAAAATGGACACTGGAGTGGATTGCCATTTCCTCCTCCATGAGATATTCTGGACCCAGGGACTGAACCCAGGTCTCCCCCATTGCAGGCAGATTCCATACTGTCTCAGCCCCAGGGTAGCAAGATGGACACAAGAGAGATTAACTGGAGAAAAAGAAACACGTTTTAATTCACGTGTACGGTGTTTCATAGAAATAGGACCTAAGAAGTGGACAAAGCAGGAAGCTTTTGTGTTTTTTAATCAAGGAAACAATACATTTGTGAAGAATGGATAGGACAAAGAAACATAGCCTTTGGGTACTTAATGAGTGAAGAATCTAAAACAGAGTTTGGGCTTGTAAATTAAACAAGTAAAAACGTTCTTGGCCCCATGTTCCCAATTTCTGGTGATAAGAGTGTCCTATTTCTAGATACTCAGAGGGCACCTGTTATATGAGAGATTCATTTCCTGCTTTAGGGAGACAGAGAGGAGAGTCAAACTGGCCCTCTTGCATTGCCTCTTTCTACAGTAACTTTAATTCAAAGTAATCAGTACACCATTGAGGCACATTTTGGGGCAGCCTGCCCTGGGTTCCAACACACTCAGCTACTTTCCAACTGTGCTCCATGTCTAGACAGGAGGGACTGAGAACTGCGTGGTATGCTAGTAGTTGCCTGGTCTAAATCTAGACAAGAAGACAGACATTTAGAGTAGCTTCTGGGTACAAACTGATTCAGAAACAGAGGCTGAAACTGGGGCCTCAAAACTTCCTGGGTTGCCAGTATATGTTCTACTAATACAATTATTTCACAGCCTTTAATATGGTTATTTCCACCGAAGAGAACAAAATATGTTATTTGTGGCTTCCATTTTACATAATTTCATAATTGCTATTTTTTTTTTTTAAGAACTAGGACATAAGGCAGAGACTTCAAGTTTCAACCATTTGTTTGGGCTTATTTTCAGGCATCTTCAGGAACTCTGATGTTAAAAGTTTTAATTATTTGTACATAGCTTTTTTTTTTAACCTTGGAATTTACATCTCTTGGACTCAAGTGGTTAAGTGTAATTTTTATTCTTTTTAAAGTAACACAATAGTTGAGAAACCTAGTGCATAAGCACAGTTGCAATTTATTTATTTTTCCTCTTGAGACTTATATTTCATCTTTGATAATTTAGAATGCCAAATGAATAAGAAAGAGTGTTTTAAACATTTCATTTTTATTAGAATTTTTTTTTTGTGGTAGAGCAATATTATAATCTCAATTACCCTAACAGGCTTTTAAAAGAAAACAGTTCTATCTGCCAAGAAGGGAAGAACCAACGTTTAGAGAATGGTTATAAATCAGAGAGGAGTAGAGTAGCTATTCCACCATGTATGTTATCAAACTCAGGTAGGCTCAGCTTTGATACCTTGTCAACTTGTGAAATGTCTAGCGGTGGCTTGAGCCTCAAGGGATGATTAAATTATGGTCTTTGAGAATGTTTATTGGTCGATTACTGGCTTCAGTATCAATAACCTCAGAGATGCAGATGATACCACAATTATGGCAGAAAGCAAAGAAGAACTAAAGAGCCTCTTGAAGAAAGTGAAACAGGAGAGTGAAAAAGTTGGCTTAAAACTTGACATTCAGAAAACTAAGATCATGGCATCTGGTCCCGTCACTTCATGGCAAATAGATGGGGAAACAGTGGAAACAGTGACAGACTTTATTTCTTGGGCTCCAAAATCACTGCAGATGGTGACTGCAGCCATGAAATTAAAAGATGTTTGCTCTTTGAAAGAAAAGTTATGACCCACCTAGATAGCATATTAAAAAGCAGAAACATTACTTTGCCAACAAAGTTCCGTCTAGTCAAAGCTATGGTTTTTCCAGTAGTCATGTATGGATGTGAGAGTTGGACTATAAAGAAAGCTGAGTGCTGAAAAATTGATGCTTTTGAACTGTGGTGTTGGAGAAGACTCTTGAGAGTCCCTTGGACGGCAAGGAGATCCAACCAGCCCATTCTAAAGGAGATCAATCCTGAGTATTCATTGAAAGGATTGATGCTGAAGCTGAAACCCCAATACTTTGGCCACCTGATGTGAAGAATTGACTCATTGGAAAAGACCCTGATGCTGGGAAAGATTGAAGGTGGGAGGAGAAGGGGATGACAGAGGATGAGATGGTTGGATGGCATGGCTGACTCAATGGACATGAGTCTGAGTAAACTCTGGGAGTTGGCGATGGACAGGGAGGCGTGGTGTGCTGCAGTCCATGGGGTTGCAAAGAGCTGGACACGACTGAGCTGCTGAAGTGAACTGGACTGGCTTCATACAGTTTGGTGATTTTGTTGCAAAGTTAATTACTCATAATAAAGTGACTTAATAAAGCACTAAATTTGGGGAAGTTTGTATGAAATGTAAACTGGAGAAGTTATCCTTATGATTGTCCTTCATGACTGCCCTGTTTCCTCAGTTGTTTTAGCTATACTTTGTCAGTGGGAGAGAATGGACTTATAGGAAAGAAGACAAGAATTTTGAATAGTGGGCTGGTGGCTCAGTGGTAAAGAATCTGCCTGCCAATGCAGGAGATGTGGGTTTGATCCTTGGTCTGGAAGATCCCACATACCGGGGAGACACTAAGCCCTTGTACCACAACTACTGAGCCTGCACTCTATAACCTGGGAACCAAAATTAACGAGCTTACTGCTCTGCAGATACTGAAGGCTGTGTGCCCTAGAGCCTGTGTTCGGCAACAAGAGAAGCCCCTGCAATGAGAAACCCTTGCACCGCTATGAAGAGTTGCCCCTACCAGAATCCCGAGGGCAGCAGCAAAGACCCAGCAGAGCCAAAAATAAACAAATAAAATTGCATGAAAAAGGAATTTTGAATAGTCCTGGTACATTTATGAAAATATTTTCTGTCCCACACATGAAAACGAATCAAAATGTTGAGAGCTACTGGTCCAATCTATTACATAACCTTGTACACTTGTGCTCTGTGTTGGGGCCAGCACCCTCGTAAAGCTAGGATTTCACAGTAGAATCTGACCCAGAGAGCCTAAGCACAAAATGAATAATTAAGAAAGAAGACATATTACCGTTAAAAATCCTTTCCCTATCTTACGTAGAGCTCTATGGCTGTTTATCTACCTTTAAAATTTAAACTATACCCCACTCCTAAAATTCACTTCTCTTTATCATTCACATAATTGGATTAGGAAGCTAATAACTTCATTTGTAGCGATGCCATCATTTTGGTGTCTTGGACTTTCTTGAAAGGGCAGGTGCTATTTACACATAATTAAGCATATAGTAAATCCACTTAGATGATGATGATATTCTAATGTTCATCTTATTAGATTGCTTGCTGCATGTTGTTCCCTTGCATTTGTTATTACTACTTGAGGGAACTTGATTTCTATAGGTTTCCCATCAGTTGTCTAGCTAGAGATTTTGTTGAATACCTCCAATATTGGCAATTCCACTCACTTTTTTTACGGCTCATTATCACCGACTCGATGGACATGAGTTTGGGTAGACTCTGGGAGTTGGTGATGGACAGGGAGGCCTGGAGTGCTGCAATTCATGGGGTTGCAAAGAGTTGGACACAACTGAGTGACTGAACTGAACTGGTGCTGTCTAATGAACCTATACATTAAAGTATGTTAAAAATGTGTTAAAAACTAAATTTATCTCCTCTTAATTTTGACTGATTCTTTTCATACAATTAAATTTTATTATCTCATTTCCTTTTACTCCTTTATTTCTTCTAGGATTTTGTAACAGGCACATCTTTGTTGATACTACTTAAATTCTGTCAAATACTGTTGATACTACTTAAATTCTACTTAAAAATTTTGGCTTCTCATTTTCACTTGCTTCTTTCTGTTGTGGGATTATCTTCTAAACGTACAAGCTTTACCTTTGAAAGACTTTAGAACTTTGGCCATGATTTAATTCTGTTGCTGTAAACCAGGAGAAGGCAATGGCACCCCACCCCAGTACTCTTGCCTGGAAAATCCCATGGACGGAGGAGCCTGGTAGGCTGCAGTCCGTGGGATCGCTAAGAATCCGGCACGACTGAGCGACTTTACTTTCCACTTTTCACTTTCATGCATTGGAGAAGGAAATGGCAACCCACTCCAGTGTTGTTGCCTGGAGAATCCCAGGGACAGAGGAACCTAGTGGGCTGCAGTCTACAGGGTCACACAGAGTCGGACACGACTGAAGCGACTTAGCAGCAGCGGCAGCAAAGCAGGGAGTATATACTGTAGTTATCAGCACTTGCCTGCAGTTGCTCTGTTTTGACACTGGGTGGCCGAAATACACAATAGAAGATTCTTGAAACTGTCTTAAATCTTTGCAGGCAACGTTTTGATCATGTTGGATGACAGAAACCATTTTTGTTATACTAGAAATGGGAGGAAATTTTGTATGGAAATCCAGAGTTCGAATGGAGGAATTTCAGAGTTTGAGTTTGAGCTTTCTGGAAATGATTAAACCAGAACAATATGTAGAGTAAAAAGAACAATGGACTAAGTGATACGAGTTTTTATTTATGCTCTGGAGTCAGATCTAATTGCAATTCTGGCTACTATCACTTTTTACCTGAATTGTTGGGCAATTTACTTAATCTCTGAGCCTTAGTTTAGAAGTTAGAACATGAGATATCTGTTTTATAAAACTATTATGAGAAGGAATATATTAGTTTTCTTTCTTTTGTTTCCCATTTCTGAATAAAAACTTGTAAACCTTGTCCTCTACTTAGTTTCAGTAAAAACAATCTTTGATACATGATCAATTAAATCAGTGGATTTGACACTCTTTTCCCCCTATACTTAGCCACATTCTGTGGATGAAAACTATGGGTTATTAATAACTCGTTGGCAAATAATACAGGGAAATGGGATTCTGAGCTAAAGACCAGAAGGACCAGGCTCTTAAGCATGGTACTAAAACCTGACTTTCATCTTGGTTTGTACCTTTGCTGTGTGATATCTTTTGTTCTGTGATAAAGTGAGAGTCTGTCTGCTTCCACAACCTTGCAGTGGGAAAGGGAGGGAGGAAGGAGGGCAAAAAGGGAGTGCGAGACCAAAAGCAGTCTAGTTAATCCAGTGAACCAGGCAGGAAGAACGAGGATTGGAAGAAACACTGATTGTCCATGATTACTATGGGCATGATAAAGTCAAAAGACAGATAATCTGGAGCTGGTCAGCCTCTGCCTAATCCTAATCCCATGATAGCCATTCATAATGATTTTGTAGCTACTTACTTGCTTCCTATTTAGTTCTAGAAATCTCCTGCCTCCTACGATACTATAGCGTCTTTCCACCAGCAAGTGGTATATGTAAATAGTTTCTTGTTTTTCTATAAGATGGCATGAAAAACCCAAAAGAACTTTTCTGCCAACTAAATACTATATGACTGCTAAGTCACTTCAGTCGTGTCCGACTCTGTGCGACCCCATAGGTGGCAGCCCACTAGGCTCCTCTGTCTCTCGGATTCTCCAGGCAAGAATACTGGAGTGGGTTGCCATTTCCTTCTCCAATGCATGAAAGTGAAAAGTGAAAGTAAAGTCACTCAGTCGTGCCCGATTCTTAGCGACCCCACGGACTGCAGCCTACCAGGCTCCTCCGTCCATGGGATTTTCCAGGCAAGAGTACTGGAGTGGGTTGCCATTGCCTTCTCCTATATGACTAACAGGTCCCAAAGGCCAGTATTCATAGAAACCCATGTTCAGCCCATTAATAAACAGAATGGATAGAAACTAAGTGCGCTCAAAAAATAGTTTTTTCTTCCATTGCTTTGATGTCTCAGGTGCCTTGTGGGACACCTGCTTGGTCTGAGGAACTAATATGTATTAATATTTGGCCCATGAAATGATGGGATTTCCCTCTTAACTATCTGATAACCGTTTTTTTTTTTTTTTCCCGGTCTGCAGTTTTTGGTCGCTTCAGCTAGCCTCCTATCTTTAGAATTTTTCAGACAAGGAAGAGGTACTTTTCTCTAATTTCACATTTTCCCCCAAAACTACTGGGAAACAAATTTTAGATTCTCCTAAGGGTTCTTTGGAGAAGGCAATGGCACCCCACTCCAGTAGTCTTGCCTGGAAAATCCCATGGAAGGAGGAGCCTGGTAGACTGCAGTCCATGGGGTCGCTACGAGTCAGGCATTACTGAGCAACTTCATTTTTGCCCTTCACGTTCATGCATTGGAGAAGGAAATGGCAACCCACTCCAGCATTCTTGCCTGGAGAATCCCAGAGACAGAGGAGCCTAGTGGGCTGCCACCTATGGGGTCGCACAGGGTCGGACACGACTGAAGCGACTTAGCAGCAAGGGTTCTTTGTCAGTCTGGTTTCTGCAACTTAGCAAGCAACTGGCCAAGGAGTGAGACAAGACTGTCCACCTTATCTCATCCCTCCCTGTGGCCGACCTCAGGTTCATAAGAAATGAGGATGTCTAGACTTGGGCTCCATATCAATACAGTATGTAAGGTGTCATAGGGAAGGGCTCTTCCTGGGTGTAGCATGAAGCTGACACTAAGTCTCTTTCTTAGCTACTCTGGCAATGTGGGCACCTTTTGGGGAAACTGTCTATGTGCTTGTAACTGAAACAAGATGCTCACCAAGAGATGGGTCTTTTAGAGTCTAGGGGTTTTTTTTTTGACCTTGGACTGACTGTAACATTGATTGTGGAGAAGTGAAACTTTCCCTGTACTCTAGGAACCACTGCAGCTCAGCTGTTGGAGGAAAGTGAACTTCTGTTACTAAAGTGGGGCTTCCTGCTAAAGTGTGCATAGAGGCAGCTGAATGTAGGAAATAGAAACAAGCAGGTGGGACTCTGTAGGTCAGCAGGACAAGAGACCTTGAAGAATGCATCTGAGTTCCTGCCTCTGGTGTGTGTGTGTGTGTGTGGCTCTGCAGTAATAAAGAAGACTAATTTTATAAGCCATGTCAGCATTTTTCAAGATTGCCAGTAGCTACTTGGACTCTAGTGCCTAGATGAATGTAATCCCTGTGATTAGCAAGATGGAGGCCTAAAGTCATTAGTATTGATATGAAAATAATTGTGACCATATATTGTTCCACAATTTTGTGAATTGAGATCAGTTGCTCATCCATTCATGACTGTAGCTTTGGTAGATGAAACAAGAATGAACATGACTATGTACCTTCAAGAGCATATAGCCTAACATAGGGTAATCTATTAAAAATGACTCAATTACAACATATTGTGGTAAGTGTTAAGATAGAAGGAACTATCAGGTGTTTGGGAGTACACAGGAGAGGGGTACATAGTTAATAGTTACATAGTTAATACAGTGGATTAAGGGAATTATGAATGGTTTTTTGGAGGAGATAACCCTGAGCCATAATGAATGAGTTGGAATTAACCAGGTAGATTGTTTACAGATAAGGTGCATTTCAACCAACTGCATTTGGAAAGCCATTATAACAGGTATTACTCATCTCATTCTTTGGAGTATGGTAAAAAAATCAGGAACTAAACAAATAAAGTCTCTAAATAACCAGAATTGATGCTGCAACATCCATGTACCAAAGATGACATGATCTCTGACATATAAAACTTGCTAGTGATTTCTAGCTTAACCAATTAGACTTTTAGAATACTGTTGATAAATCTGAATTGTAAATTAAAGCCTTGAGATTAATTCAATGGCTAATGTGGAAAGTATATAAAATCTTGGGAAATTTGTGCTTTCTAGCGAGACAGAATTGTAGAAACATGTTCCAGTGTATTGGTGAAAGCTGTTGGATGGACTGTATCTTTCAGATTGATCATGGGAACAGTCCAGGGACTCCATAATCCAGGCAAACTTTTGTTTGTACCCAAGACAGGTGTCCTTTAGTCTATAATGGGCATACTCTGCTGTGCACAAGTCAGCCCACAATACACCTGCTGGATTAAGCTCCTGTGCAAGATGCTAGCTATCGTACTAGATTGAAAAATTGAACACAAAACCTTTTCCCCCCTCTTTAATGTGTTTTTGTAGTTCTACCCATTAAGAGATGAAGTCCTTCCTCCCCCCTTGAATCTGGGCTGGCCTGATGAACTGCCTAGCCAAGAGGACTGTAGCAAACATGTGAGCGGAGACTTGGAAAGTGCCGGGTATTGAGGCTTGCCCTGTTGCTACTCTTAGAAGCCTGTGATTGCCACCGTGTTAAATGAGAAGAGACAAGCAGCTTATTTACTCTCCACTTCTCCAGGTTGCGGTCAGTCAATGGAGTGAGGCACTATATTGCTGGTTGACTGTAGGCCCAAGAATAAGCTCAGCTGAGTCCAGAGGAACAGCCCAGCTGAGCCTAGATGCACTCAACCCACATTGGCAATCCCACAGAAATGTGAACTAAATAAATACTTGTTCTTTAAGCCACTAACTTTTGGAGCAGTTTGTGGCCTTTGCCTCCATACCCCACATAGGGCAGGGCCTATGTGCTCCTGCCTTAGTACTTTGCCTTTCCGCTCTGTGGAGTAGTTCTCTTCATTTATCATCATGGTTTCAGTCTGTTCACTTGACCAATTTGGTTTCCTGATTATTGGCTATAATGTATTTATATTTATTGTATGTTAGGTACTATGCTAAGTGATGGGGATCCTAAAAGTTAATGTACACATGCCACCTTGAATGAGTGAGTGAAAGTCGCTCAGTTGTGTCCAGCTCCTTTCGACCCCATGGACTATACAGTCCGCGGAATTCTCTAGGCCAGAATATTGGAGTGGGTAGACATTCCCTTCCCAGGGAATCTTCCCAACCCAGGGATTGAACCCAGGTCTCCAGGGATCTTCCCAACCCAGGTCTCCTGCACTGCAGGCGGATTCTTTACCAGCTGAGCCACCAAATGGATTCTGTGCTTCCTTCTGTGTACCTGATTCATGAAAATGAAAGTGAATGAGAGAGACATTATTGAAAAAGATGGAATGAGGTGATTAGCACCAAGTAAACAAAACAAAAGGAGACAGCGGGGAATGAGTGGCATGCCTCTTCACTCATACACTAGAAATCAGAACTTTTTGCTCATTTGTTTTAATATCCTAGACCCTCAGAGCACTGAGGGAAGCTGGTGCTTATTTTTCTTCTCTTTCTCCCACAAATAACTTCCTTCCATTCTTACTAACGTACCCATGTTCTTTGGTTAAGTTTTTTCCTTGCATGATGCCTGCTAAGTCACTTCAGTACTGTCCAGCTCTCTGCGAGCCTATGGATTATAGCCTGCCAGGCTCCTCTGTCCATGGGATTCTCCAGACAAGAGTACTGGAGTGGGTTATCATGCCCTCCTCCAGGGAATCTTCCTGACCCAGGGATCGAACCCGAGTCTCATGTCCCCTGCATTGGAGATGGGTCCTTTACCACTAGTGTCCCTGGGAAGACCAAGTTTTTTTTTTCCCATATCCAGGTTCAAATGGTTTTTATTTCCCTGTAATATAGAAGATAGCCTATTTTAGTGGTGGTGCTGGAGAGGGTAGGAAAAAAAAAAACACCAAGGGGTTTCCCTGGTGTCTCAGTGGTGAAGAATATGCCTGCCAATTCAGGGGACACAGGTTCAGCCTCTGATCCAGGAAGATCCCACATGCTGCAGAGCCATTAAGCCCCTGTGCCACGACTAAGGAAGCCTGCGTGCCCTAGAACCCGTGCTGCACAACAAGAGAAGCTGCTGCAATGAGAAGCTTGAGCACCGCAACTAGAGAGCAGCCCCTGATCACTGCGACCAGAGAAAAGCCCCACGCCGCAGTGAAGATCCAACACAGACGAAAATAAACAGATTAAAAAAAATTAAAGCCAAAACCAAACCAAAAACTGGTTTGGGATTCAAGTAGATCCATCTGGTTTGATTTTCAGCTCTGCCACTTAATCACAATGAAACTGTCTCAATTTTTTTATGTGTAAAATGGGGTTATATCATGTACTTTGATATAAATGGTAAAGAATCTGCCTGCAATGCAGGAGACCTGGGTTCAACCCTTGGGTCAGGAAGATCCCCTGGCAAAGGGAATGGCCGCCCATTCCAGTATTCTGGCTTGGAGGATTCCATGGACAGAGGAGCCTGGCGGGCTACAATCCACAAGGTGCAAAGAGTCAGACACGACTGAGCAACTAACGCACACACATGGTGTACTTTATGGCATGTAGTGAGGAATTAAGAATTTGAGATCTTTTTTTTTTTTTATAGAAAGCCTCTAGCAGAAAGCTTAAAGTGCCCCGAAGTGATGTTTCAGTAAGCCCTCAGAATGTGAAGAGCTGTACATGGAGTTGTTATCAGTGAAGTTCTGCATTCCAAGTAATTATTTTTTACTGCTTATATGGGATGAGGCAGGCAGTTTAAATAAACAGATGATTACAAATATCATCTCAAGATTTCTATTAAACTGGGACATATTTGCTGCTTTGTTTCAGAGAGAAAACAAAATACTTGATTTCAAAGTCTGGGAGGTGCTGGAAATAGGAAAACCTTGATCTAAAAATCATCCAAAAAAAAAATCATCAGAAATTATCTATATATTTACAAAAAGTACAACGGCTATTACAGAATTATGAGTTTGGATAAGAAATTCTATTATATTTTGTAATTAACTTATACATTTGTTCTCTTTATGAACTTCTTTTCTATATTTTTGTAAAAACATGGGTTTAATATTGAAAATAAAGATGAAATGGCATACATTTTAACAATAAAATACAAATTTAGCAATATGAAAAAATGATGGATTTTCTTATAGTCACTGAGAGCTACTGAATTAGAAGCTAGAAGGATTATTAAGTATCCTTTATATTTCTTGTAAGAAAGGAAAGCCAGCGTTCTAAAATGATTTTGTAAACAGCTATTCCTCCCAGCACAGAGCCCAGGTCCCCAGTCATTTCTGCTTGGATTCCGTCCCATTACTTAACATAGCTGATTGAGAATTACTGTAGGACTGGCAGTGAAGTGGTAGTGCCAAGTGTCTCAAAATGTAAACCTTGCTTCCTGGGGAAAGTTGCTAGGCAAGAGGAACAAAATAAAAATCTTTGACCATATGATATGAATCTTTTGAAAAAGACCAGGTGAGGGTACCTCAAATGATTGACATGTATTCGACTGATTCAAATCTACCCTGGTACAATTAGCTAAAAGAATAAAACTACATTATTTAGTTTTGGCTCGTGTGTGTGTGTGCGCATGCGTGCGCGAGCGTGTGTGCGTGTGCCATGAGGACTTCCCAGGTGGCACAGTGGTAAAGAATCTGCCTGCCAATGCAGGAGACACAGAAGACATGGGTTCCAACCCTGGGTAGGGAAGATCGCCTGGAGGAGGAAATGGCAGTCCACTCCAGTATTCTTGCCTGGAAAATTCCGTGGACAGAGGAGCATGGTGGGCTACAGTCCATGGGATTACAAAGAGTCGTACGTGACTGCCCACACATGCACATGTGTCACGCTATTATTCAAACGAAAGGGTGAAAACTACACTGTATCAGGAAATAGCAAATATGACAGTATTTTACAGCACAGCATCATAGAAAATCCCATGCAATGCTGTAGATTGGACAGTAAACTCACCAGACACTGTATATCACCCAAAGTGTCCAGGAAACCACAATTAGAAAGCTGAATTTGGCTTTAAAAGCATTCGCTCTTTGTTTTAAATGACTTCAGTTAGTTTAAGCTGTTTTTTTTTTAAATAAATTCTTTTCTTTCTTTAACCCTAAACTAAATTAATTATCACATTAAAATAGAACTACTCCCAAAATTCAGGGTGAATAGAAAGGAATTTAATAAAGACTTGAATACATTTAAAATAAGTTTTAAATGGAATTTTTGTTTTCCTGCTTATTTTTACTATTTACTTTGAAATTTTATACATTTTTTAAAGGTTACTTTTCACTTACAGTTATTACAAACTATTGCCTGTATTCTTATGGTTTCCCAGGTGGTGCTAGTGGTAAAGAACCTGCCTGCCAATGCAGGAGACGTAAGAGACATGGGTTCGAACCTTGGCTTGGAAAGATCCCCTGGAGAAGGGAATGGCAACCCACTGCTGAATTCTTGCTTAGAGAATCCCATGGACAGAGGAGCCTGGTGGGCCACAGTCCACGGAGTCACAAAGAGTTGGCCATGACTGAGCAAACAGGTACACTGGGTGTAGTCCTGGTGTTGTACAACACATCCTTGACCTGCTTTAGACCCAATAATTTGTACCTCTCTTTCCCTCAGCCCTGTATGGCCCCTCTCCTCCCCTTACGGATAACCGCTTGTTTGTTCTCTATATCTGTAGGTCTGCTTCTTGTTTGTTATATTCACTAGTTTCATGTATCATGAACTGTGGTGTTGGAGAAGCCTCTTGAGAGTCCCTTGGACTGCAAGGAGATCCAACCAGTCCATTCTGAAGGAGATCAGCCCTGGGTGTTCTTTGGAAGGAATGATGCTAAAGCTGAAACTCCAGTACTTTGGCCACCTCATGCGAAGAGTTGACTCATTGGAAAAGACTCTGATGCTGGGAGGGGTTGGGGGCAGGAGGAGAAGGGGACGACAGAGGATGAGATGGTTGGATGGCATCACCGACTCGATGGATGTGAGTTTGAGTGAACTCCGGGAGATGGTGATGGACAGGGAGGCCTGGCGTGCTGCGATTCATGAGGTTGCAAAGAGTCGGACACGACTGAGCTACTGAACTGAACTGAAAGAAATATTTTGAATTAAAACTTTCAAATAGTTCACAAAATCTAAATATTAATGTTAAAGATGGGCCCTAGCTTTAACTTGACCAAAGTCACACAAAATATTGTAACATCTGTGACAGTATCTTACAGAATCAAACTTGTGTCTACTCTCTCTGGTGTAGTAAAGCCAATCTATTGACTCTAGGTTGTGGTGAAGGAAAGAGCAATGTTTATTGTAGGCACCAGAGAAGGAGTGCCAGTGTTGTTGCTCAAAAAAACCAGAACTCCTTGTCTGATGCCCACAATAATCATTGCATTTTCCCTTACCACAATCGAGTGTCAGTAGATTGGCTTTACTGCCCGAGGGTGAGTGGACCCAAGTTTTGGTTTGGTAATACTACTTATTAAAACAATCACCCCAGCCTAGTGCAATTTAAGATGGCTAAAAAGTGAAACTGTGTTCCATATTTCTTTGTAAATGTGGTAACCAGTATTACTTATATTTATAACTGATGAAAGGACTATGTGACACTCTGTCAATGGTTTTAGTGTATTAGAGCTATAAGAGCACAAAACTTCAAAGCTGGAAGGAATTTAGTCACCTTGACAATGATTAGTTTAGTTTTAAATAAGGTATGGATATTGGCTCCAAAGCAAGATCTGTGAGTTATCGCTAGATAATAAGAGGTTTGTAAGATTCCCTGGATCCATCAGGATCATTTCTTTGTTTTAGATTTTCTTTTTCCAAATTCATTATTCATACTTCTTCATTTTTGCATAATCCTCTAGTCACTAGATTAAAGTTTTGCTCATGTCCAAACTTAATCAAATTGAACCTTAGAAGACTTCATTTGAGCCCTTATGCCTACTGTTTAAGTCAGCACTCAAATTGACCAAACCTGTAAGGACATGACCTTTCAGCATTTTGCTATTAAATTTCTGTAAAGACTGTAAGGTTCCTTTATCAAAGACACTGCTTAACTAGGCCTTCGGTACAAATCCTGTCTATAAATAAATTAAAGGTTGAAATTTGTAGAATCAAAAAAACTCTCTGAAGCGTTTTCCTTTTCTTTGTGGAAAAGTTGAAGTCCCAGTTACAGCCTGTATAGCGTACTAACCCAGATCTCCCTCTAGAGGGAGACATAGTCCAGCTTTTATACCAATTGCTGCCCCTCGCATCTTTTATTGCCTCTTTCTTTTTCTACAAGACCGCAGTTTGCTCTCTGAAGCAGGTGCGGCTGCTGAACAGAGGTGGCTATTGGGAAGAGATCGAGGAAGGCGACGCCGCCTGGTCCTGCCCTCGCATTTTCTAGCTTAACTCAACCTGGAGTGTTGGCACCTGTTTTCTCCCTGCGTTCTCCTTGCACCACACAGGGAAGCCAGTCATTCCGAACTCCCTGGACTTCCAGGCTGGGTGGAATAAGGGGTCTGGGTAGAACAGGGATTTTTGTCCTCTACGGTGACTTTCTAAAAGGTACCCACTAGTGTGTTTTTGACAGTGCAGCACCTAGGGTGCGATGCGGAGAGAAGGCTTCGGTTACTAAACAGCTTCTTTTTATTCTGGAGATCTGATTTGTTGCGTCTGCCTTCTCCCCCGCCTCATCTCTTGCTGGTGTTAGATGTTGGAGCTCTCACCTTCTCGGTGGTGACGGTGCCAGCGTACTGGGGACAGGGGGACAGCGGCGATTTTCCTCCCATCCAGCCCATGATGCCTAGAGGAGCAGCGGCTGGGCTGCGTGGGGCTCTGCCCGCAGCACTTCGAGGCGGGATTGAGGGGCTGCAGCTGGCTAGGAGTGGCTGTTAAGTGGACTTGGCGCCAAGTCTCGCAACCGGCATCAGCTGAGACCTATCTGCTGAAAGCCGGAACACAAGCCCCTGCCTGCACCGAGCAACTCCAGCGTCTTGAGGGCGGAGGACAGCGAGCTCGGAGCCTCTCCTCCGTCCTATCCCAAACCTCCCCAGCCACTCTCGCACGCCGGAGACCTGGGACCTGCGAGAGCCAGGGAACTGGAGAAGTACGCGGCGGAGGCTGCTTTCCTGAAGGTGAACTGTTCCGTCCAATTGCCTTTCCCCAGAGAGCAAGAGGGAGGGCGGGAGAGAAGGAACTGAGGATGTGTGCGTGTGTTTCTGTGTGAGACGACGTGCAGCGAGAGGGAAAGTCGTTACTTGGCGTTTTAAAAGCAAACAAATCAGAGATGGATAAGAGCGGCGATTGCTGCGCGACCGCCTTGATTCTCGCAGCGTGAGGAGCTGAGCGCACCGCGCGCATCCGGCGAGGACAGCCGGCGACCGCGGGCGCTGGCGAGGGCTGGGGACTTCGGCTTCCTCCCTAGTCCACACATCTTTTGATTACTTTGACTCGTGAAAAACGAGAGGAGGAAAGAGACGAGGCTTCCGCACGTCACCTTCCACCCACTTTAAGGGGATTCCAGTTTGGATGTCAAGAGATTCCTGAACCCTTTTTGCTATCGGAGGAGGAAACACGCGCGCGCGCACACATACACACACGCACGCTCGGGGCCACACTCACACGCCCTCCACTAGCACACACCTCCAGACTTCGGTTCCTTATGCCCCAGAACGGTAACGGCGGATTGGCATCTTGGAAGCGATGCGAGAGCGATAAGGCTGGCGCGGGTCCGCGGAAGCTGCAGGAGCATCGCTAGGTGTTGCCGCCACCAGGAAGCCGGGCTGCAGGTAGGTGCCGGCCGCGCCTCCCGCCGGCGCTGGGGGCTCGCGCGGCAGCCGGAGGACCTGGGGGTCGGGGGCTGTAGGGAGCGCGCCCGGGGACAGCGAGGGGGTGATAGCAGATGCTAGTTGGGCGGCCCGGGTAGGGGCGGGAGTAGAGGAACGCCGAGGGGGTCAGAGCAAGCGAAGGAGGTTCCGAGAGCCTTGCCCTTCCTCTCTTCTCTGCCCCATTTCTCCTAACACAGAGAGCCACCCGGCCGAGGACTAAAGAGGGTCTTAATTCTATCCCTCTACCTAACCAATCTCGGTTGGTAATCATTTTGGACTCCTAATAAGAAGCTGGGGGTCGCGTATAAGGGATCCTGACATCAATAGCGTTTCAGGTCGTCTTTCTGAAATCCCCACTTTCTGTCTACTTCTGATTATTTCTCGGGCCTGTCTGCAGAAGGTGGGTGTTTCAATGAGGCGATTGCTTTCTCCGCCTCTGACTGTTTTCATAAAGAATCATCTGGCTAAGTTCTGGCGCCGTGTCTCCGTAAAGGCTTTACTTAGATTTGGTAGCAGGCGCTTTACTACTGAGATAAAGATCTAGTAAAGGATACTACGCGAGAGGTTTAGGACAAGAATCATTTTAGGAATAGCGTTCAGTAAACAAAACAAAACACACCTTCGAGAAACTAACGGTTTTTCATTTGTTTCCGGATGGATGTCCCTACAATCTTGCTAATACTACACGGTTTTTCTGACCCGCTGCTTGCCTGGCCCTTCCCTCTTCTATTCCAGAAGGCCAGGTTCCACCAAGAAGTGTTTTCTTTTAGGCCACTGTCAGTGGGGAACGTGTTATTTCCAGAAACTGCCTTTGCAAAGGAAAGTTTGAGGTCCATCGCCCTCTTTCCCCTAGAACTGCAGGCTGAGCTGTCTAGTCTCCACATAAAGAGGACGAACTGTCGGTGCTTGAGAGCTCCTGAATAGATGCGAAGCTTTCCGAGTCAGTGAGTCAGTATTTCACTTCCTGAGCAAATGTTAAACAATTGCCTGGAGCATGTGGAATCACAGGTGTAGTCACTACAGTAACTAGCTAGCCTCTCTTCACCTGGTGCTGGGTGAGTTGGGCTTGTGGCCATAAGACAGAAAATAATCTTTTTGAGAGTGTTAAATACCGTCTTGAATTTTGCAAGCTCTGTTCTTGAAAAAACAAAGGCAAACCTGTATGCAACCTTTGCTCTGAAAAGTAACCCCAAAGCAGCCAGTGTATAAGGGTCTTTTACTCATGACAAGATGAATTTTAATGACTATTGACTGCATGATAATTATCTGATTCCTGTCTCCCCCAACTAGATTGTTTGAGACATCAGCATTCAGACTGTTATCAATTAACACTTTAAAACTGATCTATTAGGCAGTGTAAGTTAAGACAAATGAATAATTTAAGATTTCTGTGTAAAGTGCTAAATGGCAATAACTAGCAGAGGAGACTGAAAGCACTTCTAAACCCTTTAAAAACCAGGCATTAAGATTATTTGTATTTATTCCAGCCTTCCCATGTTTGCACATGTACTCTCAGACTGGTGAATCTTTTACAGTTTCAAATCTCACACCTAAGATTATTAAAAATGACCGGACACATTTAATCTTCTCTCTTCCTACTTTATCCTGTTTCGGATCACCTCTTGGGTCAGTTATTTGCATATTGACCTTTGTAGAATCCTAATTTTTAAAGTCATCACTAGCCATTGAAAGGCCATTACTAACCACACTGGAGTTTATTTTATTTTCATTTTCTTAACTTTCAATGAAAAAAATTGGGTTACATTATTTATAGATATAATACTATGAGAACAGTGTTACACTGCCAACTGACTTCTTAGATACAGTGACTTTTAAGAGGCAGAACACAGTTTTAGTAAGTTGCTGTTTTCAAGTTAGGTTTTTTTTTGAGACTGGAATCTTGATTCTTGCCTTTAACACAGTTCTATAGTTTAGGGTGCTTGAACTTACATATTTTTACATAGTGCTATGACGTACGTCTCTTAAGGAAGAACCAAAAAACTTGGCATAAAAGCAAACACCTATAGTGCTACAAGTTGTGCTAAAAAGGAACCTAAAGTTACTGAGTTTATGTGATTTTGAAGTTGCAAAGTATTAGCTATTTGAAGTGACAGATTGGAGAGTGAAGATTCATTGAGATCCCATGGATCTATGTCAAGAAAGGTACATATTTCTTGAAGACTGCATAATAGTATTTACTAAACACCAAGTTATAACACAGCTATAAAAAGATCTGTTTTTAGACATGGCCACTTTTCCTTTTTAAAAATTTATGAAGTGATGAAACTTAGGGGGTGATAGGTTTTATAGAAGTTATTTTGTATAGTATCAAAGTTTTAGTGGTTCCGGATTCTGTATCTTCAATATAGTATTTTAATTTTGATTCTTTTACCAAGTGTTTTTGAGTATTGAGATGTTGAAAATGCATTTTAGGATTGATTTATCACTAACTGCAAGTTATTGATTATCCTGTATAGATAGGCTAATATGTGCTTCTCTAGCATTTTCCAGGCTTTTTTTTTTTTTTTTTTTTTTTAATCATGAGCTCTGATAAAAGGTACTGTCAGATTCTGCCTAAGTTCGGCTGTGGTAGCAAACTGATGGGCATTTGCCTCTCTAATACATGTCCCGAACTAAGAATGTTCTAAAGTGTTATCAGTTTATTTCTAATATATTTGAGACGATGAAACAACCAGAGTGCAAACAGTTCAGTGCCCCTGCTTTTACTTCTCCAGTATTTTATTAGGGATGCCTCATTAAGTCGCATTATTCTGTGGCTGTTTTGTTTGTTGAAGAGTCAAGTAAAAATAAGGAATGTGACTGTGCAATGCAGTTTAGTTTTCTAGGTGAAAACCCACAAGTTGAAGTAAAATAAGCATCTAACATAGTCCCCTTTGGTCTATACCTGACATTTACAAATGCAGTTCATCAACCTGTTATTTGTAGGGCTCCATCAAAACAAAGAGAAAGAAAGGCATTAACACACTGTTTCTAGATATGAAGGCCAAACCAGCTGCATCAACCTCATATCTGGTCCACAAACCTGCACAGTGTTTCATGAAATATATATTGTTTATGAACCATTGATTTCAATGCCAGGTAATACAGTGAATTTGCCATTTTGTTGGAAAATTCTTTGATTTATTTTGAACTACTTGGAGCACATGGAACTGTACCACTGAAAGAGTCGTGTATTCTCACAGTGAGTCTTTTTAGAGAACAGTCTCACTTTAGGTTTAGAATGCAGTCTGAAATAAGGGAGAGGGAAGGTCAGGCCCAGCAAACAGTAGCCTAGGAGTTGGTTTTGGTGTTTAAGTTGTCATTGACCACTGGTAATTTTTAGAAAGTCTGATTCTGTTCATTTGACACAATGAGTCAGTGCTCTTGTCAATGAAATATAGCTAACAATTTTTGTCTTCTCCTCATTCTTGACAGAAATTTTAAGAGGAATGGTTAGACTTAATTGGAATGTGAAGAAAAATGGTATTTAAATACTTTTTTCTGGCAATATGACTCTAATCTCTACTTCTATATGTTCATATATGTACATGCATACACACATATGCATTTAATGGGACCTGTGTATTGAAGGGGCGAGAAGGCCTTTAAAAAATGTCTACATTTTAAAGGTACCTAATATTTTACGCTTTCACATGATTTGACCTACAGTGCAACCGTAGCTGCCATTTAACAAGGTTGCTTATAACTGAGCTTTAATCTTTGAGCCACTGTTGAAGGCAGTATTTTTTCTCTTCAGTTCTCTCTTTTGGAGATATTTTTATTCATTAGGCTACAAATGCAAAAAAAATCAGTTTTGTCCTCTATGTAAGGGCTTTTTGGAATGTGTTTATTGACACCATAACTGGCAATCTCAACACATTTTAAACAGTGAATATATCTATATTCTTTTTATTAAATATGTACCTTTGCAGTCAAAACACAAACTGTGCATTACATTAGAGAATGCTATTCTGGTTTCAAATGGTATCTATAAAATTTCCAGAAACATATTGATATTACACTCCAAGTTTGTTAAATTTCCTAAACCCAGCCACTTCCAATGTGTGTACTACAGGTATGTGTTGGATTTTACCCTATACTACAAGTGTAGGCCACCTAGTGATTGGAATTAGTGAAAATTTTATGCAGTTGATTTTTATTAATATTTAAAAAATAGAAGACTTTCAGGTTACTTGGGATTCATATTAGACATGAATATAAACTATAAGGAGAGTATTCCATTTTGTTCACAATTATCCATATGGGGTATATAATATAACTTGGGAATCAGAGCTTATATACTTTTATTTGATAAAGTCCTTTTAATCACTTCCTTTAGTCTCCTACATTGCTCCATAGCACCTGTAAGTATTTCATGATTTACCCTGAATGGCCAGTTAGAGAAGGTACATCGCCCTTTCCCCTAGCGATAGCCAAAACATACTTATTCGATTACATTTATATTTACAGTTCTCCTTTTACACAGTAGATTTTGGAAACTTTTTATATAGAGAGAGATTGGATAATGTGATAACGCTGCCTTCTTAGCAATTATAGTGGTAGGCTGAATTTAGTACTTTGACAAAACGGGGACAATCAGCCCAACAAGTTTCCTTTGCTCTTTTATCTTCTTGAGCTACATAAAGCTAAGTCTTCATATAAAGCCTGGAGAGTGCAAAGTAGCTTTTGATGAATGCAAGGTTTGTTTTACTAAATATTTTTGAGTGTTTTCTGTGCTATGAACTAGTCACTATATAACTGCATGCCTGTGAATGGGCAACTGTGTTGACCTTTAAAAGTCATGCAAAGATTCTAAGCCTTACCATTTGCAGTGTTAATTCCCTATGGCCTCCTGTTGCTGCATATGGAGCTTTCTGTTGAGTTTAATAATACAGAACAGATTATGGAGCTAGCAGATTATACAGCTCTTTATAAGTGAATTCATGAAGATATCCATGGTAGGCACTGTGACAGAAGATTTTTTGAAAAGCGTATATGTGCTTTAAAGTTAAAATTTTTGAGCAGAATCACCTGGGCTATGCGAAGACAGATTATTTCTGGTACAAAAAACTCATCATTGAAAATTATTTTTGTGTAAAAACTGTGCTTTGGTTTTATTTGGCTCTGACTGAGTTTTCACTGTAAACATTCTTCTTGGAGATCCGCAAAAGAATTGTACTCAAATATTGGAGAAAACATAGGCTTGTCCTTTCCTGCTCTGTTACAATAAAGACCATCTAGATGAGAAAAGCAAGGTGTGTTATTTGTCCTAGTCTGCATTATCCTGGCTTCGTGTCTTTTGACTTTATAGATCGGAGTAAGCAAAGACAGGCAACTACAAAAGGGTTATGTGGTCATAGGAATAGTAATAATGAAATCTCAGTCTAGTAATAGAACACTGAGACTGTTAGAATATGTTCTTCAAGATAACAAGCCCTTTAAATCCCTAGAACTTATGTCTACTCAAATAATAGAGCTTTGTCCGTTGATGTAGCCAGTTTGGGACTGCTCAGATCAGTCAAGAATTCAGAAGTGGTCAATTCAGATCATTTGAGGAAAGCAACATACATACTTATATTTTTAGTTTATATTAGTTTAAGACAGTTCCAAATTATTTAAGGTAAAAAACCTAATTATTGTTACTATTTCCTTCTTAGTTTAGTTTTACCTTTTTGTAGGAGTATGACGGATGGCACACTCAAATTTGTTGGTGCTGAAGAGTTCAGTAAATTCTTTCTGAGAATGGCCATCAGACATATCAGCAGCAGTGACCTGGTCCTGCTTTGGTTTGTACTTTCTTCAGAAAGTTGCCTTGAATTGAGTGGAACAGTTCTAACTTTAGTTTTCTTTCATGGCATATAAGGAGAAAGGAGGTAGATAATCTACCTTTTAGGCAGGCAATCCAAAGGCCAAGGGTATTGACATCTCAGACTCTGGAAACAGAGGCCCCATTTTGGGCAGCTTTAAGTTCAAGGAAAATTCTAGCCTAATTTTGTTTTTTTTCTAGCTTTAAGTTCTGAAATGTTACATCACAGCTTCCTGCTAAGAAGCATATTTAGCATTTGTTGCAAACTTCTTTTAGATTGATTGTTGGTGTGTGTATAAATACACCAGAACTGGGTCAAAATTTAGACTTTGCTATTTGAAGATATATTTGCTCATCACATTATTTGTTGAGGGGTTAAAATTCATCTGCTAGCATTTTGGTTAGCAAATAAATTTTGAACATGATTTTTATAAAACCCGTGTGGTACCATGGTGAGAGCTCTGGACATTCTTTTGTAGCTCTACCAATAAATGACCACATAAGCACAAGAAAATCACTTTACTTCTGTGTACTTCTCTGTGCCTCAGTTTCTCAGCAATATATTTTCTTCATTCAAGTTTTCAAGATAATTGAAAATGTATTTTTTGCTGTGTCCTGACCTATTAAGCTTCATGGTATGGGAAGTTTAGTAATGTTGCAGGAGACGCCTTTATTTAGAAAGTCAAGAGATGGCTAGCACAGAAACTTCCTGGAACACCAGTAAATTTTCCAGAAATGCTTTTCGGTAAGCAATTTGTCAAAGTTCAGTTTTATATGATTGGGATGGTGATGATGTTAATGATGATTATGATGACGACTAAAGACTATAGATGAAGGGACAGAAAATCGAATCAGACTCTTATTCTGTTTATCCATTTTTCCTAATTTGCACGATGCTCTTTTGTTGTGGAACAAGTTGTTAACAGGCCTTGAGTCTTTGGTTTGTTGGAGTTACATGTCTCTTCTCTACTGCTGGTTTTCAGAGTCACCAAAAGAAAATGATTTGGTTGATTAACCCAAACAGAACTAGGTTAACAAATGAATAATCTTCATATACCTGTTGATAATTAAACACCTTCATTCAAAAATCTGCATGTGGACTTTTGACAATTTATAATCCTTGGGAAAGTTCATAGATCTATTCAATGTCTTGAACACTCACTAGGTGCTTGGGGGGTATTTCAGTAAACAAAGATACAGAATTTACCATTTTAGTATAATAGTTGACGTTTTGAAATGAATCTGGAGGAATGGTTCAACAATGTATTTGTGTTATAGCTGCTGTTACTATTCTTGTTTATAACTGAAGTATAGTTCCAAAAAGAAATAGTTAAAATATCTGAGCTGGAATGAGTTGTGAAGGATAATATCACAGTATATGTTTAAGGTGAGGTAATATGTAGTTAAGTGGGTTGATTCTAGCTCAAAAGATGGATTTTCAAACTAATGTAACACAAACAGTGGCTCCTTTTCCTGTTTTATATACATGAAAGAAATAAATTCAGATAGGCTGAATGACTTGATCAGTGACATGATGCGCCTTAGAGACTCTTAAAGGGGTTGCAAATTCAAATGTGCATAGGAGTCTGGCTATGTGAATCAATGAGGCTGGCCAAATGGAAGATGACAAATGGCAACAGACACTCGGTCCCAGCTACAGTGTTGGGGAGACTGTGGGGAATGGTAGAGATTCTGGCCAACATTCAGAATGGGAGAACTGAGCCTTGGCTCCACTTGTTGCCATGCCAGAATGTGGGCCTGGTGTAGCTAGATTTTCTGAATTGTAGAAGAGGACTTAGAAGTGTAGAATTTCTAATGCAAAAGTTTTAGATTTATAAATGATGCTATTCAAATTTGAAATACTGGGTGGGCCAACAGACATGTGTGCAGGCTCTATGTAGGCCAAGGGCCATGAGTGTGTCACTGTTGACAGAGGGTTATGTGAAGACAGCTAGCTAGGGAGATATGTGTATGCCTGCCCTTCTGTCATCTGTAGCCACAATTCTCCAACCCCAATTGCATCTGGAGCCAAGGTGGTTGACAGCAAAAGGCTTAGCTGGAAGAGCTGACTGATCATAATGAGTGGTTCAATCTCACCCCCTGTTTTAGTTTTCTTCTTATTGACTCATTATACCGTTGATGCTGAACTCATCTTGATGTTGGTGGTACTTTGGAGGGTTTAAGCAATGTGCTGGGAATATAGAAGTTTAAGTGTATGCCAGATATCTGGAATAGCTCTATAGTTCCATAAAACCATTTCCTTTAGATCAGTGCTTCTTAAAGTTGGAAATGCACACTAATCACCTGGGGAAATTTTGCTAAAATGCAGGTTCTGCAGTGGGGCCTGGAGATACTGCATTTCTGATAAGCTCCTGGGTGGAGCTAATGCTGCTGGCACTGGAGTTGAACAGTTTTAGAGTTTCTTCACCTGAATTTCACTCCATGCAAGCAGAAAGGCTCCTATTATTACTTCTCCGACAGGCTTCTCCTTGTAGTAAGCAGCCTAAACTTGGCTACCGACCTCAAGCGCTTTTTTCAAAGACTCTTTAATTTGTGCATAGAATTCATAAGCGTTATGCTTAGTTTTCTAGTCTTCTATTTAGAGAACATATTTTCCCCAAAAAACATGTCAGAAATTGCCTTTTCTTCACATATTAATGAAAATTTCATTTATTTCCTACAGTTTGAAGAAATAAGTTTATTTTATAAGTAAGGCATTATCTTAAACACAGATTTAGTCTAGTATACAAGTCAGTTTTAGCTCCTCAAATCATTTTTGTAATTTCAACAGTAATTGCTTTCTATAAGTTTAAATGTCACAATTTTGGCCACAATATCTTGATTTTTGTTCAATTTAAGTAGTTATTAGGAATATGTGGGAGTATGGAGTTGGAAAAAGATGGTTTTCCTTGTGTGTTTATTGCGCTTATAACTTTTGAAGTGAATCTCTCTCCTTTTCTTTTTTGCTCTGCTAATCAATCCTAAATAGCTTTCCAAAAAAAGTGATTTATTTAACATCAAAGGCATAATAACTTATTATGTAGGGTATTTGACTTTTTTATAATTAATATTTTTTTTTCTAAACCAGTTTTACTAATGCCAGAGGTGTTGTATCTCAAATGTGTAACTCGATTCAACTGAGAGATGACCTAGATCTCATGTTACAAGCCCAGTTAAAAAAAAATTCTGTTGCCAGTTTTATCAATGTCCTGGAAATTCTCAGGTTTTCTTCTTGATATGTTAATTTCAATCCAAGATTAGATTTAGACATGTCAGAGGGAAGCAGTTTGTTTTCTTGCATGCTGTATGATTAAAATAGTTTGTAATAGTAATGCTATTAAATCTTACTCAACTTCTTTTAAGTGCTTTAAAAGTTTCTATTACATTGAATAGCTTTGTTCATAGCTGAGTAATGATGTGAATTGATTTTATTGAATCTGTTAGACTGTAAGTTCTGTGGAGGCAGAACCATAAACATGTTTCTATGATTCCTGGTGTTTAGCACAGTGTCTGGCATCTAACAGGTACTTAATACATTTAACAGGAAAATGATCAATAGTTCATGTTGATAGAATGTCTTTTTATATGTTGCTTCAATGTGTGAGCAAGTATTATATGAACTGTCATTTATTCTAATTGTGTTCAGTGTGGCTGTGTGTTTGAAAGAAAGAGGGTTTATTTTGACTTGGAATTTCCATCACTAACCTGAAAGGTATATTGGCA
Organism: Capricornis sumatraensis; assembly: GCF_032405125.1. Classification (NCBI taxonomy): domain Eukaryota; kingdom Metazoa; phylum Chordata; class Mammalia; order Artiodactyla; family Bovidae; genus Capricornis; species Capricornis sumatraensis. The sequence continues at coordinate 95,733,341 of NC_091072.1, forward strand.
TTAAAAACATAAATGCATTCTAGTCAAAACATCAAAGACAAAAACCAAAATGAGCATGCTGACCGATATTCCATTCTCTACAATTTATTGTAACCTGGAGGTTTAGAGACTATGTGTGCTTATGATTCTGCTGTTGTATAAATTAAATAATATTTGTCAATGTCAAACTTAAGTGTTGTTAATAACATATGGAATATATTTTGATTGCTCTTGTCAGTGACTTGACTCATCATTCATTAGGGAACTTAAAGCCATTTATTCTTATCCACATAATTACCATTTTCATAATTTATCATGAGCCAGATTTCCTTCACTCTTTCACCTTCAGAAACACTATTGACTGTGATATCATTGTTCTTGGTTTCAGCGATATTGAAAATTACTGGTGTTCTAATTTTAAATGCTATTTTTTATGGATAGTATGCATTCAAGTGTTGTTTTTATTTTAGTTCTTCTGGGTTAAGCAGAGCTTTTAAATGCTTGCCACCATAGATGATTTCACAAAATTAAGATTCTTTGTAACTGAATATGAAGGAAACTCATGTGTATCATAAAACCCAAAAAAGTCAACTGTTTAGTTCATTAAACATTTAAAGTTGGATTGTGGTGTTTTCATTGTAAAAGATTACATTAAATTGTATATATTAGCATCCCTATATGCTTCAAAAGGTGCTCAAAGACCTTAGACATAAGGTCTTCACTTTGAAATATAAAACAATATTTTTGGAACTTTTTACTGTGAGTCAAAGTAAAGGCTTTATACTGACTAGATCTGATTTTTCTTGGTATTGTTCAAAAACATACTTTATAATTAAGATCTAAGGCTATTGAACTAGGGCCATTGTGGAACATATTGAAAAAGATCTATGCTTCCCCAACTCAATCTCAAATATGAGGTTAATGAAAAATTTAAGTACTGTATAGTACTGAAAGATTTTCAAAATCAATAAGTAGAATTAAAGTCAAGCTTAATGTATATTGGTGAATTTTTCCTTGGAGCAAAGTTTCTGTTATATTTCTAGGAAGGCTATTTAAGTTATAGTCATCTTTGTCTGGTATCTTTCCTAGCAGCTGATTACATCTAGTCTTTAAACTCAGGGTTTGTGGCTAATATTTCACTTTGTATTTTGCGAAATCTGCTTCAAGTTCATGGAGTAGATGGTATGGCAGACTGGAGTAAAATGAAAGCAGGAAACAGACTGAATAGCTGGCAATCAGGGATTAAAAAGGTGGCAGGGTTAGCATTTTACAGGATATAATGGGGAAAAGGTAACAGACAGGGACCAGATGGAATGAAAGGGAAGAAAAAAGGTCAGAACGGAAGTTTGTTCTAGCTAGAATTTTTATACAAGAAGAAGAGGAAATGACCTTAGAGAGAAGGAAAAAGTTAGACAAAGAATGCAACCATTATAATTCTTGGAACAAAGAGGCAAAATGGCAATAAACTAAAGTTACAGAGGAGAGAAAGATGTATGGTGCCAAATGAATTTTTCCCTCTTGACCTTGTAAAAATTCTATCCTGGAATAGGAACTGTCTACGAAGGTGTTTTTTTTTTGTTTGTTTGTTTGTTTGTTTTGTTTTTTAACCAAACTAAAAGACTGGATTCTAGTTCTGCCTCTAGATAGTCAACCCTAAAAAAGTTACTGAACATTTTTGTGATCAGTTTTTTCAACGTAATGATTACTTAGATCCCTCTAAACTTTATAAGTCAAAGATGACCATAGGTCATCCTTCTATGCTTCTGTTCTGTCCCCTGAACGTTATCTTAGACCATGCTCTGTCTGCGTCCTTCCTGGACTGTGAAATTCTTGAGATTTGGAAGTGTTTTGTTCTTCACCTTGTCCCACCTAAGCCTAGCTTAGAACATACTCAGGCATTTAATAAGAGTTTTATTAATTGATCTTTAATTTTATTATTCTAAAATTCTAGATTTTTCATCTACGTAATAAACAACAGTGTATTCCAGAGGCATAACTAATAACCACATTTGCATGCTGCTTATTGTTATAAAACACTTTCATGCATGTGATTTTATTTGATATCTAAAATCGCTGTGAGATCAGGATAACTGCTATCCTCAATTTCAGGTAAGGAAATTGATGGAGACTGGTAAAAATCACAACTAGTGAGTGCCAAGAAGTTGGCTTGAATTCAAAGCCTAACTGTTGGGAAAAAATTCTCTATGTGTCTCTCAAGACACTAGGTATCCTACAGTTCTGTAATATCTTTTCCAGTTCAGTTCAGTCACTCAGTCATGTCGGACTCTTTGCGACCCCATGAATCGCAGCACGCCAGGCCTCCCTGTTCATCACCAACTCCCAGAGTAATATCTTTTTAAGCATGTTTAAAAAGTGAATAGTCCTGGAAGATAATGTCTCCCTCTGAATCACAGGGCAGATTTGCTTACTGTCCAGCATTAATAAAAATAATATCTCCCTCCAAGGCAAAGGGCATATCTACTAGTAGTTTATTATAAAAGATTTCCTAAGCCCGAGGTTCCACAAAGCAGTTCGTGTGCATCGTCCATATGGGCTGTTTTGTACTGTACCTGTGGGACTTGGTGGCAAAGGAACTGACTCAAAGTGATGTTCTTGCTTCTTGCTGTGTAATAGCTCCTCTATCTTTTCACCAAGAGTCTTGTGTCTCTTGCCGTTAGTTCTGGGGTCCTTCTTGAGACCCATCCTTCTCTGATATTTAGGAAGATCCTTTGGAGGTACTATAAAGGTTAAATTCCATGAGGGTTTGGAATAGGAAGTCAGGGAGACCAGCTAGAGAGCAAGTGAGAAATGGCAAGAATTTCAAGAAAGAAGTTGGAAGAAGGGAGGAAGAAAAGGCAAAATTTAGATGTAGGAGATGGAGCCAGCTGATCATGGAGACTAAATGTGTAAAAGAGGGAGAGAGAGAGTTGAGGATAGGTCTTTGCTTGGGTGACTAGTGCTGTCTTACACAGTGTGGCCCCCAAAGTTGCCCTAGTGTATCTAGATGAAGATAGTTGGTTGAATTTTAAGCGTTTTGAGTTTGAGGTGCCCTTGGGATATCCAAGAGGAAGTCTAAATAAGTAGTGGTAAATTTGGGTCTGGTGTTTGGGACAGAATTATGGTTTAGACATGGGGATTTGGGAGCCATCAGGGTACATGTTGCTGTTGAAACCTAATTAGGTGTGATCTCCAGGAAGAGTGTTTAACAAAACACCAAGGAGAGAGCCCTGGGGAACAATGAAATATAGAAAGGAATCTCAGCTCTTTTTTTATGTCATAAAGAAGAGTCACCTTTCTCTCTATTTGTTTTCTCTCTGGGATTTTGCTCAGCTTGCTACAACTTGGCCGCATAAACTAAGGGGTCCACCTTTCCTGTTATGCTCTGCTGTATAGAGATGCTGATGGTAGCAGGAGAGAGCAGTGGAGGAAAAGCGGGGAGCATGCCTGGGGTTCCTTATTTCCATTTTCCCCTCTGCTATCCCTGGATATCATTGTGTTTTGAGGCTGTACTCCTCAGGACTGTTGGAGAAGGAAATGGCAACCCACTCCAGTATTCTTGTCTAGAAAATCCCATGGACAGAGGAGCCTGGTGGGCTGCTTGCTGTCCATGGGGTCGCACAGAGTTGGACACAACTGAAGCGCCTTAGCATGCATGCATGCATTGGAGAAGAAAATGGCAACCCACTCCAGTATTCTTGCCTGGAGAATCCCAGGGACAGAGGAGCCTGGTGGGCTGCCGTCTGTGGGGTACACACAGAGTTGGACACAACTGAAGTGACTTAGCAGCAGCAGCAACCTCAGGACTGTCATGGACAAGCACAATGTGAGGGGATAAGGACTTTTCCCCTGTGGTCTTTACTCTTTATGGAGATCTATAGACATTTTAAAAATTAAAAATGTGAGCTTTTACAACATTCCAGGCACTGTACGAAACACTTCATGAATTATCTAATATACACAGTAATTCCAGAAGAAGGTACTACTGTTATCCCTATTTTGTAAATAAGTGGCTTGACCAAGACTGCCCAGCTTGTAAGAAACAGGCAAATCTTGAATCATCCTGCCTTCAGGGCTGTTTTTAACCATATAGTACTGCATCTAAGTCATACTTTTTGGAAAAGTAGACCCATTCTGCTTAACACACTGCTGGTTAAAACACTGTCTTGATTCAAATTATTTCTACCTAAACATCCTAAGTAGGTCTTGTCTCTCTAAGTTTAGAATTGTATCATTAAAATTACACCATAACATCCATAGCATTCTTTGAATATCTCTTAGATTTCCCATACGTAGCTTTGTATGGTCCTCCAGTTTCATATGATAAGACATTAAATAATGAGATAAAGAGCTAGCATTCAAGAAAATATGAAAAATTTATTCATATATTCAAATATTTGTTCCTTTGAATCAAAAAAGGAAAAGCTCCAATTTCGAAACAAATGTGAGCTAAAGTGTGTCTTTTTCTGGAATTTAAATTCAGGCTGAAACATTTTATTACATTTGTCTTACAAAAATCTCTCTTGGGCTCTTGGTTATATAAGAAATGGGTTTCTTAAGGGTAGAGTGGGAATAGCTTAGGCAGCAGTCCTGGCTGCCAAACTCAGTTGCCTCTGTAGAACATCAATATAAGACTAATTAGATGCTAAATGCTTGGTGAGTATTGAACAGTGCAATCTTCTAATTTTCTGATTAATGACAAAGCTTCATGGAAACATTAATTATATTGGAAGAATTCAGACAATCCCATTTTTGAGTAAAACAGAAAATATATATGTAAATGGATTTTTTTCCCCTAATAATGTAGCAGCAGACACTCCACGGTCACATGAATAGCAGGTTCCTATTCTTGAGGGTTATGGATGTTTTTAATAATGACAAAATTGAAGGAGGAGTACTGTATTATAGCTACATTACGTTTTCTTTGGAATCTGTCTTTAAAGCTCAATGTTAGAAAAGAACATATTGAATCTTTTTTTTTAAATGAGAAGTATCATGCAATGCAATTATATATATGTATATATATGTTCAGAATATATATGCTTTATATTCTCTTTGTATACTTCCTTAGTCTGAATTATTTGCTTCTAGAATGGATTAGTAGTTGATGATAATTTGTCTTATTTATCAATACTTTAAGTATCACTATAAATTATACTCTAAAACTATAAAAAGCCCTAGCTAGAAAGTTTTGTTAGTAAGAGAAAGGTCTCTTGGGAAAGATATGATTTAAAATCATAATAAACAACAGTGTACTTTCACTTGAAGAGCCACTTTGTTGAAGATGACAGGGCAGTTTTATTTCAAACGACTGGGGATATGGCAAAGTGAAAATGTGGTATAAAAGGAGCTTATTGTAGATACATAATAACTTCAGAAAAGAAGAAAAATGTGCAGTTCAAAGAAATGATATAATCAGAGCAATCAGTAGGCATTTTGAATATTTTTCTTTACTCATTTTATTATAACATTTACACCTGATTCCCTTCCCTGCCACAATATAATAGTTTTAAATTGGGAAAAAGCCTTGGGAATGTAGAATCCAAAAGTCTCATCTTATAAATGAGGTCTCAAGGTCGAAGAAGTGGCCTAAATGTGCTAAAGGGCATAGAAATAGTGTCAGATCCAGGTCTGGAACCTAGTTTTTCGGATTTCCTGAAGGGATGTTTCCACTGCAGATACACTTCATCAGTTTTTCATGGAGTCAAAGGTCTGGAAGGGAGTTTCAGAGGGCACCTAATCTATCTTACTTTCTTACACTGATTTAGAAAGTTATGTGAACATTGATCCAATTAAGGAAAAAAGATCTACAGAGAAAAGAAGGCTAAAATTTCATTCAATAATTTATTCTAGAGTTTAGTACCCTGTTTGTCAATATATGTTGGCACAGTTGTTTATGGAGCACCTACTATGTGTCAGGCACTATGCTATGTGCTGCAGATACTTAGTAAAGCAGAAAGAGTCCTTATTTCTTGGGAGTTTTTAATCCAGTAGAGAGAGCTAATACACATACATGAATATGCATATATACATATAGACACAAATATACTTGCATATTAGGGTAATTCTCTATCTCAAATATTTAGAAAATAGTGTATCAATGGACAGACATACAAGGAGTAAGATTTTGATTCAAAAGGAGAAAAATATTGGAATTATTTAGAGCTGTCTGAAGATTAAGAGCTTTAGAAAGTGGTGATTTTATAACATTGGGGTGCTCATGAAAGTGCAACTGGACAGCTTCCAGGAGAGCATTATTTTGGAGGCATTCAAATGCTAGATGGACCTTTGATTAAGTTATTTTTCTTTGAACTTTATGGGAAAAATTAAATTCTTTGCCCAGTGGATTTTATTTAGGTTTCATTTTATTTGATTTCTCTGACATTTGATTTAGATGGCCATTACCTTCTTCTCCAGCTCAACTTCCCTCCCAACCCCCACAGGCTTAATAAACAATATTTGTGGTTCCTTTCTTAATTCTATGGTCTTTCTTTAGAACCTCTTTTGCTGGCTCCTTTTCCTCAGTTGTTGTTTAGTCCCTCAGTCATGTCTGACTTCCTTGAAATAATGATGTTTCCTAGTACCCTGTCCTTAGAATATCTACATATTCATATATCCTTGATCTTATTTACTCTCATCACTTAACTAGTGCCATTGTGTTGCTGATTTCCAAATCTGAGATTCCAAGCAAGAGTTTTTCAATTGAAATATCCAACTGTATACTACACCTCTCTATCTGGATGTCTCAGATTGAACTCATTCTCTACTGTCTCAAAATTCTTCGGTGTTTTCCTTTGTCACCAAGTAATATTTAAATCTAACTAAAAGTTGTTTCAGAGAAGATGATGGCACCCCACTCCAGTACTCTTGCCTGGAAAATCCCATGGACGGAGGAGCCTGGTGGGCTGCAGTCCATGGGGTCGCTACGAGTCGGACATGACTGAGCGACTTCCCTTTCACTTTTCACTTTCCTGCATTGGAGAAGAAAATGGCAACCCATTCCAGTGTTCTTGCCTGGAGAATCCCAGGGGCAGGGGAGCCTGGTGGGCTGCCGTCTATGGGGTCGCACAGAGTTGGACACGACTGAAGCGACTTAGCAGTAGCAGCAGCAAAAGTTGTTTCAAAGTGGTGAATTTGCAACACTGGAGAAGTTGATTATGTATCAGTCACCATGTTACCTAGATCAGAAACTAAGACACAGGTTTCAAAGACTCTGGTCTGGAACAAGTCCATGGCATGTGGTGAAAGCAAAGTCGTTCAGTTGTGTCCGACTCTTAGCGACCCCATGGACTCTAGCCTACCACGCTCCTCCATCCATGGGATTTTCCAGGCAAGAGTACTGGAGTGGGTTGCCATTTCCTTCTCCAGAAGATCTTCCCAACCCAGGGATAGAACTCGGGTCTCCCACATTGTAGGCGGACACTTTACCATTTGAGCCACCACGGAAGATGGCATGTGGTAGATACTTAATAATAGTCAACTAACTGAATGGATTAAACTTATGCTTGATATTGAGGTCAGGTTCTTTCTTCTGCTCCTCAGTTCAGTTGCTCAGTCATGTCTGACTTTGCAACCCCATGGACTGCAGTGCGCCAGGCTTCCCTGTCCATCATCAACTCCTGGAGCTTGCTCAAACTCATGTCCACTGAGTCAGTGATACCATCTAACCATCTCATCCTCTGTTGTCCCCTTCTCCCGCCTTCACCTTTCTCAGCATCAGGGTCTTTTCTAATGAGTCAGTTCTTCCCATCAGGTGGCCAAAAGTATTGGAGCATCAGCTTTAGTATCAGTTTTTCTAATGAATATTCAGGACTGATTTCCTTTAGGATGGATTGGTTTGATCTCCTGTAAAACCAAGGGACTGTCCAAGGGACTCTCAAGAGTTTTCTCCAACACCACAGTTCAAAAGCATCAATTCTTTTGGTGCTCAGCTTTCTTTATGGTCCAAATCTCACATCCATACATGACTACTGGAAAAACCATAGCTTTGACTAGGTGGACCTTTGTTGGCAAAGTAATGTCTCTGCTTTTTAATATGCTGTCTAGGTTGGTCGTAGTTTTTCTTCCAAGGAGCAAGCATCTTTTGATTTCATGGCTGTCACCATCTGCAGTGATTTTGGAGGCCAAGAAAATAAATTCTCACTGTTTCCATTGTTTCCCCATCTATTTGCCATGAAGTGATAGACTGGATGCCATGATCTTTGTTTTTTGAATGTTGAGTTTTAAGCCAACTTTTTCACTCTTCTCTTTCACTTTCATCAAGAGGCTCTTTAGTTCTTCTTTGCTTTCTGCCATAAGCATGGTGTTAGCTGCATATCTGAGGTAATTGATATTTCTCCCAGCGATCTTGATTGCTGCTTGTGCTTCATCCAGTCCAGCATTTTGCATGAAGTACTCTGCAAATAACCATGATGGTGTGATCTATTGTGGTTATCTGGGTCATTAAGATCTTTTTTGTATAGTTCTTCTGTGTTTTCTTGCCACCTCTTCTTAATATCTTCTGCTTCTGTTAGATCCATACTGTTTCTGTCCTTTATTGTGCCCATATTTGCATGAAATGTTCTTCTGCTCCTAAGGGAGGTTACACCATTTGATAAGGAAGATTGTGGAATGACCTTTTTCAGTATCCTAAGTTCAGAATGTCTTCAAGGGAAATTAAGGAAGAGAAACTTCAAAGTCTTCTCTAGTTAGGGGACCTCATTTTTTTTTTTCTTTCTGTGTATGTAGTGAAGACAGGAGACTAACATCTATTGAGTACTTTACATTGAACTGTGCCCTGAGTTAGTAACCTTTTATATATATATGTGTTCATTTATTCCTCATAATGAGCTAAGGGCCCCAGGGGTTAATATTGATATCTTCTACTTCATTTTATGGCTAAATAGTTGATTGTCAGAGAGGTTAAAAAGTAGTTCTGTTAAAGGTCACTAAACTTACTAGGTGACTGAGCTAAAATTTGAACCCAGATTATTTAAATTCAAAGGCAAAGGCTTCCTCCAGCCTTTGTTTTCTGTTGATCATTTTTCATTTACCAAGGTCACTGGCACAAGGTCATCTTTACATATGAAAACACTTTGCATGTTCATGTAGCTTTGAGTGTGAGTGTGTACTTAGTCACTCAGTCGTATCTGACTCTTTCTGACCCTATGGACAGTAGCCTGCCAGGTTCCTCTGTCCATGTGATTCTCCAGGCGAGAATACTGGAGTGGGTTGCAATTCCTTTCTCCAGGGGATCTTCCCAACTCAGGGATTGAATCCAGGTCTCCTGCATCCTTGTAGGCAGATTCTTCACCTTCTGAGCCACTAGGGAAGCCCATTTAGTGTGTAGTTAGTATGTATTAAACACCTACTTTTTACTGAGTATTATACGCAATAAAAAGAGGGAATAGCTCTTGCCTTGAAAGAAATGACATAGTTATCCACAGTGTTATGAAGCACGCTGTTTAGGCCTCATGGAGGTTGTAGAAAACTAATTAAATCACTCTGGATCGAAGATTAATTCCTGTGATGCTTTATTTTTCTTATTGAATTGTTGTAGTTACATGAGCTTAGAAATACTTTTTGGTGTGTTGATGAATATATCACTTAAGTCATGTCAAGAGTCTTCTATTTAAATGGAGCTATGGTCCCTCTTTTAAGCACAGCTTTGATTTATATCCCTTAATGTATCCACTTTACTTTGTTGAAAGCATTTATTTATTTGCCTTAGTCACTAGATTGTGATTCTTGAAGGCAGAGACTGTTCTTTGCCTATTTTCTGCCATATTATTGTTCCTTAATGTTTATTGGAAAAGGAAGAGAGGGAGGAAGGAAGAAAAGTATCCTTGTCTTTTATCTCCTGAACTTATAATTTTGCTATTTAAAAATGTTAAACTTGTCTGAAGTGTTTTATTTTTCATTAGTTTTTCTACTACATGATCTATATGATTTTTCTCTTTGATAAAGATTTTTATGATTCACTTTGGTAGGTTTCATTAAAAAAATAAATATGATACAGTTCTTCTCTGACCTTCTTCCTAATCCTCCATGAATTTTAAAAAATGATAGATGTGGGCCTTTGGCCAGTTTCTTAATATTATAATAGATAAAATGTGTTTATTCATACTTTATCTCTGTATTATCAGTATGGAATGAATCAAAAGGGAAGAAGAGAGGTCCTTTGAAGTCTCTGGTGAAATTCTCTTTTTTTTAGCGGAGGATGCCTCTTCCTATGGAGAAGGCAATGGCACCCCACTCCAGTACTCTTGCCTGGAGAATCCCATGGATGGAGGAGCCTGGTAGGCTACAGTCCATGGGGTCGCTAAGAGTCAGACACGACTGAACGACTTCACTTTCACTTTTCACTTTCATGCATTGGAGAAGGAAATGGCAACCCACTCCAGTGTTCTTGCCTGGAGAATCCCAGGGACGGGCGAGCCTGGTGGGCTGCCGTCTATGGGGTCGCACAGAGTCAGACACGACTGATGTGACTTAGCAGCAGCAGCCGCCTCTTCCTAATCATTTATTATAAATGGAGTGTCATGCAGCAGAAGTTTCTTATTACTGTTCAAACTTTGTTCTAGTCACAGCTGTAGTTTTCTTTCAGTACCACTGAATATTTCAGAATTTGGAATTGTTCTATAATATAAAATTTTAGCAGAGTAGAGCTGAAGGATTTGCCTATGTTCTCTTATTCTCTTCAAACACTATAGATCATCTACATGAATCAGTTAGCAGTAATGAGGTGATGGTTTATAATAAAGTAATAATAAAAATGATTAATACTAAAATAATCATAACAGCAATAATGTAATTTACAATCAGAGAGATCACATGGTAACCTTAAGAATGGTGAGTCATAGCAAAGTGAATAATATAATGTTGCTAGGTTGCAAGCCGGCTTCCCCAGTGGCTAAGTGGTAAAGAATCTGGCTGCCAGTGCAGGAGATGTAGGTTCAATCCTTGGGTTGGGAAGATCCCCTGGGGAAGGAAAGGGGAACCTGCTGTAGTATTCTTGCCTGAAAATTCCATGAACAGAGGAGCCTGGTGGGCTACAGACCATGGGGCCGCAAAGAGTTGGACATGATTAAACACACACACACACACACACACACACAGGTTGTAAGCTACTTGTTTTCAGAATAGAGATCAATCAAGAAATGCTATAGCAGCCTGAGCAGATGAGTAAGAATGAACATGTTTTCAAAATTTGTGGATATGTTAGTAAAATATTGATGGGTGGAACTATAACAATAGGCCAAGATAGTCTGCTATCTGATAAAGCCCATGTTGCAGTTAGGGTTTACAGTTCTTGGCGGTCTCTCTTGAGTAAATACTACAAAAGTAATAAACAAGTACATTACTCTGGTAGAGCAAATATGGAAATGGAAGAACATAAAAGCAGAGTTATCTATCTCAGGAACCTGGCTGACGTGATGTATGCATTAGACAAGTTTCGAAGCTCGTATTTCTTTCATGTTTTGGCAGCATTTCAGAAGAAGGTAAATCTTTACACTCCCTTTATCACTAGGAGATTTGTTTTCTCAAGGAGATTTGTCTAAAGTACTCACCCAGTATGATGCTAATGACCTAATATCTGATTTACCTGACTTTAAAAGTACTTTTGCTTATTATTATGATGATGATAACACTGGACTCTGACATATAATTTTCTTTGTTTGGCATTTAGAAATGAGATATCAATTATTTTAGGCCCAAGGGTACTATTAAGTCTTGCCCTAGGGTCCTTGGGACTGCAATTTTCTCTTTGAGCTTTCATAAATCCCTGGCACAACAAGACAAACAAGACAGTTATGCTGCTTGTAAAGAACTTGGAAACTATACAATAGGGGAATTGTCTTAGAATCTTAATTTAATTTTTAGATTTGTGCTTCATGGTAAACTTGTTTCTGTTATACTCCTCAGATTCATTTCTATTATATAGGTGCTGTCAGTTATGAATATAATATATTAACAAAAACGCTTATTAAAAGGACCTGTTACTTAGTTTAAAACATCCATTTCTTGTGTTTTCTAACTCTAATTTACCACTCTTCTAGTTGGCCTCACTTTTTACTATAATAGGTACACACTTGTAAACTCTTACTAAATGCACATTTAAGGGCTTCTCTGGTGACTCAGATGGTAAAGAATCCACCTGCAGTGTGGGAGAACTGGGTTTGATCCCTGGATTGGGAAGGTCCCCTGGAGAAGGGCATGGAAACCCACTCCAGTATTCTTGCCTGGAGAATCTCCATGGACAGAGGAGCCTGGCAGGCTACAGTCCATGGAATCACAAAGAGCTGGACATGACTGAGCAACTAAGCACAAGTACACAAGGTGTGGGAAAGCCTGGAAAGCTAGGTAATATAGGTAGTCATTAATTTACAAATGGTCGTGTGTAGGTATCTGTGTGGTGCATTTGAGAAACTCTCAGTGTACCAAACAGATCATAGACTTTGGCATCAGATAAATCAGATGAGTTCTATTGCTTACTAGGTGCATGATATTTGCCAAATTACCAGCTTCCATAAAAACCAATTTATGGCTGGTTTTGTTCATCTATATCTTCATCTATTCTTCTACCCCTAGATTAGAGAGTCCAAGATAACTATTATTTCTTCTGAAAATATTTCAGTATTTTTCTAATAGATAGTAACTTTTAAAAGTTTTATGTATTTTGGATATTAACCCTTTATCATCTAGATGATTTGCAAATATTTTCTGTTTTGTGTGTTGCCTTTTCATTTTTTCAAAAAACTACGGAGATGCTGTTTAATTTGATGTAGTCCTGTTAGTTTGTTTTTGCTTTAATTTTCAAATCCAAATAATCATTGCCAAGACCGAAGTCAGTGAGCTTGCCCATTACGTTTTCTTCTAGAAGTTTTATTGTTTCAGGTCTTATGTTCATGTCTTTAATTCATTTTGAGTTGATTTTGTGTATTGAGTAAGATAGTGGTTCAGTTTCATTCTTTTGCATATGACTGTCTGGTTTCCCAATGCCATTTATTGAAAAGACTATTCTTTCCTCATTGTGTATTCTTGGCTCCTTTGTCATAAATTAATTGACTATATATATATATATGGGTTTATTTATGGGCTGTGTATTCTATTCTGTTTATCTCTGCATCTGTTTTTATGCCAATGCCATACCACTTTGATTTGTAGGTTTGTAATATAGTTTGAAATCAGGAAGAGTGATGACTCCACCTCTGTTCTTCCCCAGGGGTTGCTTTGTTTTTTCAGGTCTTTTGTGGTTCAATACAAAATTTTAGCACTGTGTGTTCTATTTCTGTGAAAAATGCCGTTGGAATTTTGATAGGGACTATATTAAATCTGTAGATTGTTGTGGGTAGTAAGGACATTTAAACAATATAAATTCTTCCAATCCATAATCAGAGTATCTTTCCATTTACTGTATCTTCCTCAGTGTTTCATCATTGCATTATAGGATGTAAGATGTTCTATACTGTATATAAGATGCTATATACTGTGTATGACATATACTGTATATAAGACATTATATACTGTATTTTATATGTAATATATATAAATGTATATGTACTTAAATATATAAATAGGTATCTAAAGTATATGTATGTTTATGTATATAAAGAACTCCTGCAACTCAACAGCAAAAAAACCAATTCAATTAAAAGGTGAATGAAGAACTAGATAGACATTTTTCTAAAGAAGACATACAAAGGACCAATAGGTACTTGAAAAAGTACTCGCCATCACTAATTATTAGGGAAATACAAATCAAAACCTCAATGATATACTTCATATTGTCAGATTGGCTGTCATTAAAAAGAGAAGAAATAACAAGTGGTGAGGATATGGAGAAAAGGAAACTTTGTTTACTGTTCGTGGGAATATAAACTGGTATAGCTGCTATGGAAAACAATATGGAGGACCCTCAAAAAAATAAGACTCTATCTACCATTTGATCCAGCAGTTCCTTTTCTGGATATATGTCCAAAGAAACTAAAATCACTATTTCAAGAAGATATCTACACCCTATGCTCATTGCATCATTTTTTTAATAATAGCCAACACATGGAAACAATTGAGAGGTCCTTTGATGGATAAATGAATAAAGAAAATATGGTGTATTTATACAACAGAATATTCTTCAGCCATAAAAAAGGATGAAATCATGCCCATTGGTGACAACACTGATGGACCTCAAGGGCATTATGCTAAGTGAAATAAGTCAGACAGAGAAAGACAAATACTGTATTATTTAATTTGTATTGAAATTAAAAAAAAAACTTACAGAAACAGAACAGGTTGGTGGCTGTCAGAGGCAGGAAGTGGGGAAATGGGTGAAAGGGGGTCAAAAGGTATAAACTTCTAGTTATAAGGTAAGTTATGGAGATGTAATGTATAGCATGGTGACTGCATTTTATATTTGAAAGTTGCCTAGAGAATAAATCTCAAATGCTCTTATCATAAGCAAAAAGAGTATGTAACTATATTACTATGTGAGATGATGGATATTATCCTACTGTGGGGATCATTTCATAATATATACATATATCAAATAATTATGTTGTACACCTTAAGTAATAGTGTCATAGATAAAAAATCACAATGATATCTTCATGCCTAAAAATTTAACCTTAATTTCTAAATATTACCGAATATCCAGCAGCTGGTGTTGAAGTTTTTATGATGAGAACTGCTAAGATCAGGATCTTGAAAAAAATATATATAGACATCTTGGATCAGGATATATATAGAGTCCATCTATTCATGACTGATGCCTCTGTTAAATATTTTTAAACCTGTATTCCCCCTCCATCTCTTTTATTCTTCTTCCTTGTAATTTATCAGTGAAAAAAATGAGGTCATTTGTCCGGTAGATTTCCTGTAGTCTGGATTTTAATGACTGAATTCTTGCTATGTTTTTAACCCATTTATTTGTTCCCTATATTTTTGGTAAATTGGTAATTCAAACTAGTAGTGTGGCCATATTCGATTTAGATTTTGGGGGGCAAGAATACATCACAGATTGAGTTGTATACTTGCATAATATATGATTTTCTTTCTTTCCTGATGTTATTAATCACTGATGTGCAGTGCTTAGATCTATTAATTTATGAAGGGTTACAGAGTAGTGATATAGCAATTCAATTATTCCTTTTTTATTTATTGGCTATTCTACTGCTATAAGGAGAAATCTCTGCTTATCTGTTGCTCACACAGAGGTACAGTGTAGAAAAGGCAGTATAAAAATGTGATTTTTTTTAAAATTTACAAATTTTCAAATATTATTTTAGCATCTTTAAAAGGTGCCTAATGAAAATAATAAGTGACTAATGGGTTCCTTAAAAATTATAATTATGAAGTCATATTTCATATGTCTCATTCCCCTGCAGATATTATCCTTATTAATGCTCAAATTGCTCTGTCTTTGGTCAGTATGAACCTTTTCAAGTTTTCTCATGAGTTTTTTTTAACAACTCTATTTTTAGTGTGACAAGATGTCTCAACCTTATAGCGATACTTTTCTTTCTACAAACCTGGAACAAACTGTTTTTCTCAAGTAGCCCTGCTGCTTTTTGATAGGAAGTAGCATTTAGAACTAGGATCTGGGAACTAGAGTTGCTCATTGCTTATTGGGTTGTATGCTGTTGCAAAGCCTTTCCAGTGGATAGAACTAGGAAATGCTGTGTTTTATGACATTTTCTTATAAATTTATAATCATACCTCCAATTAAAGCTTAGGACTATAGAGCTTTTACTTAATTTCTTTGATCTTATGTCTTGATCCCATGCTGGAAAACCTGGTTACCAATGTCAGCAATATAATTGTTTGTTTCCTCCGATAGCATATACCCAACAGTCTCAGGATGATGGTACCAACTCTATCACCAATGAATGAGTACTGAAAACATCTAATGTTAGTTAATAGTTTCTCTTTGTGCTTAGGCTACATAGATTCATTGGTTTCTTATTGCTTTTAGCTTTCAGAGCTTGCTTTTTAAAATTTAAAAGTAAAATATTTGTATTTAAAACACAAGGCATGTTCAGACAACTCTGGTTTCTATCCCTGCCCCCTTCCACTGCTTCCCTCCCATCCTCCCTTTATATAGGTAACTGTTTAAGTTTTTTGTTCTTATAGACATTTAAAAATAATTAAGTGAATGCGTATATTTATATCCCAAATCCTTAGATAAATGGCAGCATATTGTACATATTTTTCTCTCCCCCCTCTTTTTTTTCACTTAAAATTTCTGGAAATCATTCCATTGTAATATATGGAGATTTCTGAACACGGTTTACACTTGCATTGTGCTCATTTGGTGGATGTAATGGAGTTTACTTGGTTAGTTCCTGTAGATGGACATTGAGGGGTTGTCAAAAATAATAGTTAAAATGATTCAGGTAGAGATTACAGGCTTTATTGAGCTGATGAGCACTGGGAAGTACATGAAAATCAGATAATTCCCCAAGCAGTTTCAGACCTGGAATTTCACAGTGTGAGAAGGGATGGCCATGCTACTTCACCTTAATTGTTGGAGAGTTTGTGGCTAGGACAGTTAGAGGTGGTCTTGGTTCTTCGTGCCTCATGTTTGGGATCATGGGTGTCAATCTCCTACCAGCAACTGTCAGAGCAGTTCTTAAAGAGTATTTTTGGAATCTTTGTAGTTTGTTAAGGTCTGGAGTGGGAGGTGAAGGGGAGGTAGCAAACAGAGGGGGAAAAAAGAAAAGGAAGCAGACATTGAACAATAGAAAATTAGGTTTGTTTAATTCATTTGTAAGCTGTTTCCATTCCTTTGCTATTATTAAATAGTGCTTCAAAAAAAGGGCTTTTTTTTTTTTTTGCCAGTATTACTTTGGAATAGATTCTTGGAAGTGAAATTGCTGGCTTATAGGCTAAAATCACATGTAATTTTGCCAAATTTTCCTCCTTAGGGTTTTACTTTTCCATTAACACAAGTATCCTATGAAGTACACATGGTTCTACCAGACTGCCAAAAGAACATGTTAGATTTTTTGATTAGTGTCAGTCTGATAGTTAAGAAGTGGTGCTTCAGTGTAGCTTTAATTTGTGTTAGAGGAAAATATTCTTTTTAAGGAGAGATACATAAAAGAAAAAGAAAGTATGAGAAAAATCAAAGAATTATTATTGTAGATGTGTTTCCTTGCAGAAGGATTAAGGTAATAGCCTTCCCAAAAGAGTGTTCATGATACTAGTCCCTAAACATCCGGAGAAGTCAGAATACAGATAATGTTTGTTAATAATATGGAAGAAAGAGAGAGACTGACTCTAGTATGTTAACAGCCCAGCTGACAAAACATTAAATTCTAGATTCTCTAAGCAGTAAGTTTGGGGCAGACTTCCTTACCTTTTTATTGGAGAAAATGACACAGATTTCCTGCTTTTCTTTGGCATTACTATCGAGACTGTATTTTAACCTGAATTGTCTGTGGAAGACAATGCTTATAAAACCTTTCTAAAAAGTGATCTTCATTTGGAAAATGTTGCTAGTGAGTGACATCAATTCTAAATAAGTATTAGGTTGTTTAAATTTAATTTTTGTTTTCATAAGAAAGAAACAATCACATTAATTCTGAGCACTATATGCCTTTTCTCATTGCCTCAATAATGTCAAAGAGAAACATTAAACATACTAATTTGACATGTAACATTGCATTTTACTGAGAAATGAATGAACATGGTGGATGACAGGGCCAGGTGGTAGAGAGTTCTGACTGCAAAAGCAAAGCAGGTAGATCTTGTCTCATAGGTGCAGTGAAGTGGTTGGACAGTTTGACCTGAGGAAAAATATGATAAAATGTATGTGACTCAGGAAGACAGGTTACTGTCAGGGAGTTTGTAAGATGGTGAGAAATAAGGGCAGAGCCAACAGTTAACAGGCTTTCAGAGTAATTGCTGGTGAGTAACTAAACTAGTGGGATACTTGTGTTACTTGTGGGAGAGGAAAGGAAAGAGAAAACAGGTGCAACAGAATTTGTGATCAATCACTTCCGAAGGGCAAGGAGACTCAATGATGTCTTCATGGTTTCAAGACCGGAACAATGATGGAACTGTTGACAAACTTTGAACATGAAGATTTTGAGCTACTCTAGAGGGGAAGATGATAATTTTGATTCCAGACATAGTAATTTTGAGGTTATATTGGAACATTTATATTTATGTGGTAACGTCCAGTAGGAAACTGGAAATTTGCTGCTAGATTTCAAGAAAGATCTGAGGGCTGAAGATGTTTTCCAAGAGTCCTTGGAAATATGTGTGAACTCTAAAGGAGAGAGAGGATTCAAGAGTTTAGCTCTGGAGAGTCCCCTGCTCTGGGTACCTGAAGGAGCAAGAAGGTAAACAGAGAAGGAGTAAATAGACAGCATTTGGCTTATGGTGGTGTTGCTGAGGCTAAAGAAGAAGGCAATGATGATGGGAAAAAATATGAGAGGCTCAAAGAAGGTAATGACTGAGGGAAAGCCGATCACATTCTGATATGACCATCAGTATAGAGGCTGAGAAGGCTTGCCATTGGAATATAGAAATGAAGAGTCACCCTTCTCTCAAAGGATCTTTCATATGACAAAATAACTCATTATACTTGAAAAATTATTTCCCCCAAGGTATTGGGAAAAGACTATTAGACTTGTAAGGGGGCCTGCATTCCAATTTCAGCTCTGCCACTAGCCAGTTTTGTAACCTTGGGCAAATGATTTAATTTTTCTGGGCTTTGTTTGTCAAATGAACTGTTCAGTGAGGGGAGAGTGGATGACTATTGCTATAGCTACCACTACTGCCCTACTGAACTGCTAGCTGTTGCTTATTGAATCCTTTGTGCCAGGCCTTGTACTTGATCTCTATTCTTTCATTCATGTGATACTTAATGTTTGTTTCCTTGGTGGCTCAGACAGTAAAGCATCTGCCTGCAATGCAGGAAGTTCAGTCTCTGGGTTGGGAAGATCCTGTGGAGAAGGGAATGGCTACTCACTCCAGTACTCTCGCCTGGAGAATTCCACGGACAGAGGAGCCTGGCAGGCTGCAACCCATGGGGTTGTAAAGAGCCATGACTGACAACTATCAAGCCTTTATCAAAACATCATGATTTAATCTGAAACGTACAAGAAGCTCTAACACTTGAAAATACTCTCAAATAACCAAGATTATGTCTGAATTTTTCTAGTTGATTAATTTTTTTCAATTGATTAACTGCTGGGTAGATTTGTAAAAAATAAATTATTTTCTTAAATCTCAAGTGAATCATGTGTGTATGAGATTGTAAGTCCTGCACCCTGGCTAGATTTAAAATGTAGATATTCCCACAGAAAGCAGCCTTTGTATTTTAATGCTTATTTCTTCCACTAAAGACAGACATGCTCATTAAGATACTAAATGAAATATATCTTTTAAAAGAACTGTGTCTCAATAAGGCTGCCTGGCTTTGTCTGCAAGGCACAATGATGTCCTGAGTATAAAACTGTATCTCAAGTTCTCTAGGAACAAGATAGATGTTCTCAGGTTTGAGAGAGAGAGTTGTTGAGAAACTAAGTGAAACTTTGGCTGCCCTTCAAAGACCTCAAATTTACCAAATTGCAGATCAATGGACTCACCTCTTACTGAAACTTCTAAAGGAGAGTCCTATACAGAAGGATTCATGGCATAAGCACAGATGTGCTTTGAACCGTGCTTATGAAAAACAAATCAAATACTAGATTTCTTTTTCCACTCTCTTTGATTGCTGAAATAAGACTATTCATAACAGTTCCATTTTCTGTTTTCCAAAAATAAATTAGATCTTGGCTCTGATTATAGAAACATCTGTTGAAGTGAAAATCCTTTTAGTAAAGTCATGGGAAAGAGTTAAAATGCAGCTATCCACCCCCTCCTACACCCTCAATCCTTGTGTTTTTACTATCCCTATAAAAAAAAAAAATATGGCATGTTATACAAATGGTTACTGTGGGCCTCCGTTTCTTCCTTTGCCCACCAGTTTAAAGATCCATTGCAATGAATGTAGGCCAGTGAGAGAGTTACATTACTTGGAAAACAAACAGGTATATTTGCTGTACTTAAATACAACCTGTCTTTAAAATCACCTGTCTTTGAATGCAGATATCACAAATGAAAGAGGACATTCTGTGGGTTCTTACATTTCCGTGACTGCTCATTTGGTTTCAACAAATCATCTTTAAATAGGTAAATTACCTCCGTGAAAACAAGCGGGAAGGTCAAAGAAAAACTAGAACCGTGGGCCTTAGCCTCTGTGAGTGACAGCATAAGAAAAATGAGAGAAATGGTTGCTCTGGCCCAGCAGATCAGGAGCTGAAAACAAAGAAATTGTTCTGAAGAGCTGTGCCATCTTAATAACAACACCCCAAACTGCTGCTAGCTGTTATGGAGACAGAACTGATAACTGTGGTCAGATAAAAGACCAGCTCGTAAGAGCAGTGAAAAGTTGAGATTTATGTTTTCTTCTGGTGTTTGAAGATTTTGTCTGGAATTGAGGATAATTTTTACAGAATTGCAAAGAGTGTAGCACCGCCCCATTGTTCATAGCAGCACTGTTTATAATAGCCAAGACTTGGAATTACACTAAATGTCCATCAACAGATAATGGATAATGATGATATATATACATATATATACACATCTTCATATATATGTGTATATATATACATACACACACATACACAGTGGAAGATTACTCAGTCATAGAAAGAATGAAGTATTGCTGTCTGCAGTAAGATGGATGGACCTAGAGATTGTCATACTGAGTGAAGTAAGTCAGAAAGACAAATATCATGTGATACCACATATATATAGAATCTAAAATATGATACAAATGAATTTATTTACAAAACAGAAAGATTCACAGACATAGAAAACAAACTTTTGGTTGCCAAAGGGGAAAGATGTGGGGGAGGGGATAAATTTTATATAGTTACACACTACTGTATATAAAATAAACAAGGTCCTAGTGTACAGCAGGATAGGGAACTATATCCAATGTCTTGTAATAACCTATAAAGTAAAAGAATCTGAAAAAGAATATATATATATAGAAAGATACATATATATATATCTGAATCACTTTGTACACCTGAAATATTGTAAATCAACTATAACCTCAGTAAAAAATTAAAAAGGAAGTGTGGCACTGAACACACCCTTTTGTATTTCTCATGAGAAATCCTTGCTAAGTTTCAGAGACAAGCCGGGTTATGTTTTGAGTCAAGAGGAAACTCTCCTCTGGCGTGTGGATCTCTGCACTCTCGTCCTAACTTCCATGACTGGTTTTTACTTCCAGTCCTCTGCATGCACGCAGCATCTCAATGTGACCAAACTTAGTGTTCTCTAAACGCTTTGCTTTTCCTCAGTGAACTTCGCTCATGCTACGTCTTCTCTGTGTCATCTTCCTTCATTTCTGCTTTTAAAGAAATCTTCCCTTTCCTTAGACCTTAAAAGTCCTAAAATCTTAAAGAAAGCTTGTCCATGTTACCCAGAGGTAAACACACTTCTCATGGCAGGTGGTAGCTTTTGCAATTTGGCATGATGTTCCCACTGAAGTTAGTAGTCATATCTTCTTAGATGGGGGTGGTTGTCGTCTTAGAAGATGGGGGTCCCATCTTCTTAGATGATTATGTTTCAGAGAGTTGGTTTCCAGGTTCTTGAGGAAGACATGCCTGTGGTTTTTTTTTTTTTTTTTGACCACACCATGTAGCATGTGTGATCTTAGCTTTCTGACCAGGAATTGAACCTATGCCCCTTGCAGTGGAAGTGTGGAGTCTTAGCCACTGTACCTTCAGGGAAGTTCCCATTCCTGGATTTTAAAGTCAGCAAGAGATTGACTTATCTTTTGAAAAGATTTATGTGTATTTTGAAGGGAGAAAGAATTTATAATTACAAGTGTTTGCAAGTAACTAAGCAAGGGGATGATATGGTCAGTGGGGAGGATATATCTTATTTTCTTCCTTATCAAAAAATAATTCCAAGATTTGAAATTTTCTTTAATGTCCAAAAGAGCAATCCTCTCATTCACTGTGCTTTTGTTGTGGATATACATTTAGACTTTACTCTCTGAAGTAGTTTTCTTTTCTGATAGTATTTTATGCATCAGATTATTCATTTTTTTTATTGTAGTAAAATATACATAACATAAAACTTTCTATCTTAATCTTTTTAAGTATACAGTTTGGTTGAATTAAGCACCTTCCTACGGTTGCATAGCTGTCACCACCATCCATATCCAGAATTCTTTTCATTCTATAAAACTGAATTTTCACTCTATAAAACTTAACTAAATAATTATTTAGTTAAATAATGTTAACTAAATTAAATAATAACTTAAACATATTTAATAACAAATAATAACTCCTAAGACCATCTTGCCCTAGTCCTTGGCAATCACTATTCTACTTTTTTTTCTTTTTAAAAATCTCTCCTTTTCCCCCTGTGCTGCAGGCTCGGTAACTTCCATTCTACTCTCTGTTACTATGAATTTGCTTTAAAAATACAAACACACACACACATACACATCACATATAAGGGAGATTATGCAATATTTGTCTTTCTGTGTCTGGCTCATTTTTTTGGCATGGTGTATTCCAGTTTCATCCATATTATTGAAATGGCAGAATCTCCTTTTTAAATAGGATTCTGTTGTTAATGTACACCACATTTTCTTTATTCATCTGTTGGCAAATATTTAGGTTGTTTTCCTATCTTGACTGTTGTGAATGATGCTTCAGTGAGCATGGGTGTGCAGATGTCTCTTCTATCTCTTCTAGACAGTGATCAAGTTTTCTATTTTAAATTTGTATGTGCCCTTACAGTAGTACCCTGAGAGCAACAAGAGCTAATTTCAGACCCCTGTCACAGGTAAGGACCCAGAACTGGTCAGAGGCATACCTATGGGAGACAGACCTGCCTCCACACTCTTGTGCACTTGCAGTTGATCATACTGAAGTCAGAAATTGGCAGTAAGAGTTTGTACTTTTCTGTTACGAGACATTACTTTCTGCTATATATTAGAGTTATTTATATGCATGCCTTATCTCCTTTGCATATCTTGGAGCCCCTGGGTGGCAGGCAAAAAACAATTTCTTACTGTTTTCCAACTCACTCCTGTTTAGCCACATTTCATATTTTTTGTGGTAGGTACTGTGCTAAGGCTAAGGGAAAAGAGTTGAATATGAAGAGATGACATCTTATTCGGAGTTACCAAGTATTTGCAACGCAACTGACCAAGGCCTTTAAGAGGAGAAGAAACAAAATGTATGTGTGAGAAACCACCTGAAAGATTCTGGAAAGATTGTCTTAGGGTGTGAAGGTTAATTATATATGTCAACTTGAGTGGGCCATGGGTTGCCCAGATTAGGCATTATTTCTGGGCTTGTCTGTGAGGTTGTTTCTGGGTGAGATTAACCTGTGAATTTGTGGATTCGGAATAAGTAGATTACCATCCCCAATGTGAGTGGGCATCATCCAGTTTTGGGGGGCTTGGCTAGAACAAAAGGGAGTAGAAGCAGGAATTAACCCCCTTTTTCCTGCCTCATTGCTTGAGCTGGGACATCTCGTCTTCCCTTGCCCTCAGATGTGATTTCCCTTACTGGCGCCACTGGTTCTCAGGTCTTGGGACTTGGCCTGAATCACATCATTGCCTTTCCTCCATCTCCAGCTTGCAGACAGCAGATCGTGGGACTTCTCAGCCTCCATGTTTGCAGGAGCCAAGTCCTTGTAATAAATCTCCTTTGATAGCCTATTGGTTCTGTTTCTCTGGAGAACCCTGACTAATACAGGAAGTGGCACTGAACCTTGGTAGAAATCTCTTATCAGTCTACTCATAGGTATATTGGCTTTTTCTTAATCACCATCTGGAATTGTAGAGCTGTTAGGGAAAGAGGAAAGACTGAGAGAGATTGTGTACGTGTTGTGGCGGGGGGGACGAGGTGGGGGAGCGGCGCGGGTGGGCAATGGAGGGGGAAAGGGCAATTGCATGGCTAGGTTCCCAGGAGATTTTCAGAAAGGGCTTCAGATATACTCCTATCACCAAACACTTTGCCCTCTGAGCTCTAAAAACATGGGCTCTGATGGGAATCTGGATCACAGAGGATATCTTCTTGCTTGAGCTGAATGTGTTGGATAAAGACACAGAGCTGAGAGAAGATACTTGAAGACACAGAGCTCCACGGGCAGGGCGTCCAAGAGTGTAGGAATAGGCATTTCATGGGGCAAGCTATGGGCATCACACATTGTCTTCCTTTCCTGCTTTACTTTGTTTGCACTGAGCTTAGCTCAGAAACTGAGACTTGGTAGAGAATGCAACCCTATCATTCAGATTCTGCCATAAAAAGTATTTATTGTGGCTTTCTATTAAAACAACTTGGAGTTCTGACACTCAAAGGAGCAGCCTGTTCCTTTTAGGATATTTCTTCCTGAGTTATAATCCCTAAATGGGGAAATGTATCCTACAAGATACTTAAGAATTTTATGATGCTCAGTAATTCACCATGGTCTCCTCAGTTTATGGTGGCAGTTCTGCTGGTAACGGTAGCATGAATATTTTTTATTAATGGCCATTACATTGAATGTTAGTTTCTTCAGGATTATTAAAATCCTTTGTTTAGTTATTTGTTTCTGTTTTATTCTCCCCCGAACCTACCTTTTGGCAAGTGATTGACTACAGCCCTGCATGAGTCAGTACTTTAAAGAGACAACTTGAGTATTCAAAAAATGTCTTTTAGTCACATCTAATGCAGTTATAGAAACACAAGAGTTCTTCAGTGCTATGTCAAGTTACACCATGGGACAGGAAGAAATTCTGTTTCTTCTATAATGAGTCTTTTGACAGCCTGAACTCTTAATAATTTTTTTAGAACTCCACATTGAATTAAAAATTCAGTTGTATACCTGCAAAATATGTGAAGTTATTACCTTTTACTTCTAAACTGGAGTGTTTCAATGGAAGAGAAACATTTCTTCTTTCTTGCTTTAACTGAGCTGAGGAAGGAGTTGAATGCTTCATATCCTCCAGTGCCTTTTCATTTGCACTGAAAGTACATGAGCTTTAAGTGCTGGAGATAATTAAGGAGGTTAACATTCTCTTTTGCTTTTAATGACATTATCTTGCCTTTACCACCTTGTCTTGGAAACTAAAAGTGAGAGACTAGCCGTGATAGAAAGAAAAAAAGAAACATCTAGAAAAAGACCACTCGTAGTTTCACAACTATGTCTTTATAACTGGGCAGGGTAGGAAAGAAGTGAATCTGAAAAATGGAGACCTAGGTCCAAGATACAAGATGCAGATTTAAGGGGCCA
Source organism: Capricornis sumatraensis (assembly GCF_032405125.1). NCBI lineage: Eukaryota > Metazoa > Chordata > Mammalia > Artiodactyla > Bovidae > Capricornis > Capricornis sumatraensis. Next base: position 95,758,598 of record NC_091072.1, read on the forward strand.
AAGCAATTTGAGATGGAGAAGGTGATGGCACCCCACTCCAGTACTCCTGCCTGGAAAATCCCATGGATGGGGGAGCCTGGTGGGCTGCCGTTTATGGGGTTGCACAGAGTCAGACATGACTGAAGCGACTTAGCAGCAGCAGCAGCAGCAGCTCTTTGAGAGTACCAAGTCTAAGGAATTTAGATGATAGCTCTGAGAAGATTTGACTCTGTTCCTGCAGAGAATTGACGGTACCTGGAAAAATGTTCTTATATGCTAATAAATTGTGATGAACTCACCAGGGGAATGTCTGGGTCAACTCTTCAGTTGTTTTCTTTTAGTACTTAGAATCCTTCACTCAGTAGAAATATGCCAAATAGAATATGTTTTAATAAACTATTATGTAAAAATTATGTTTATGATTTGAAATACTGTCTACTATATTCACCTATATGCAGCAATTTAGTCCTTCCCAAATATCTAAATGTGGTTATAAAACTTGTTGTTTATAGAATGCACATGTATCTTTTTTTTCCTACTCAACACATACTTAAACAGTGCTTACTTTGTGATGAGCCCTGTCTGTGGTACTAGAGATAGAGCTATTAAAAAACACGGACCTTGCCTCTGCTTTTTTGGAGCTTATATTCTAGTCTAGTAGGGGCATGTGTGCTAAGTTGCTTGAGTCCTGTCCATCTCTTTGTGACCCTGTGGACAGTAGCCCACCAGGCTCCTCTGTCCATGGGATTCTCCAGGCAAGAATACTGCAGTGGGTTGCCATTTCTTTCTTCAGGGGATCTTTCTGATCCAGGGATCGAACTGGCACCCCTTATATCTCCTGCAGTGGTAGGCAGGTTCTTTACCACTGGTACCACCTGGGAAAGCCCTTACTGGGATAGTCATAGGATTAAAAAACTGTCAGATAATTGTAAATGCTATGAAAAAAATAGAAGCGAGATGATGGTGGGACCTGGACCTGGACCTCTCTCCAGGGTAGGAGAGGCTAGAGGAGGTCAACTGTTTAATTAGGATGTTCCCGGCAGGTATCTCTATGGAAGTGATGTTTGAATCAGCACTGGGATGATGAGAAGGAAACAGCCATTGGAAAAATGGGAAGGTGATGGCAAGTGCAAAAGCCCTGAGATGTTAGTGAACTGGTGAGACTCAGGGAGACAGAGGGGTAATGAGGGAGGCAGGCCATGAATAGATGCAGGTAAGGTGATTCCTGAGGTTTTCTAAATATCTACTCCTTAATATCACTTACCACTTTAACATTGCTCATATTCAAATTGCATTTTAATATCTGCCTGTGCTCTGATACTTAATAAAAATCAAGTAACTGTGCCAATTGCTTCTTCATAGGGCACTATAATTATATTGTCACTGAGACAGAATATTTTCTTAATTTCTTCTTTCCTGCATTGATTTTTTTTATTAAAAAAATCTTTCCCTCAGCCCATTTTTTAAGATATGAAAAATTTGAGACTTCTTGAAAGAAAAAAAAAATTTTCTGTTATGCATTTTTGAATACTGAAGATAATTATTTTAAATTTCATGCTTAAGATTTTTTATTTTTTTTATTTTTTGAGGGAGAGCATAGTGTTTCAAGGTATTTTAATGTACAGACTGCATAATTACTATTTCATCACATGTAAATGAAGTAAAGGCATATATGCTCCATTTTTTAGACAAAAACAAAAGAAGGTAAATAGTGTATTTACATAAAAATAAAGCAAAATGTAAAAAGCTCCTATACTTTACTTTAATGTTATATACCATAACTATGGAAAACTCTGAAAGAGATGGGAATACCAGACCACCTGACCAGCCTCTTGAGAAACCTATATGCAGGTCAGGAAGCAAGTTAGAACTGGACATGGAAAAACAGACTGGTCCAAATAGGAAAAGGCGTATGTCAAGGCTGTATATTGTCACCCTGCTTATTTAACTTATATGTAGAGTACATCGTGAGAAACGCTGGGCTGGAAGAAGCACAAGCTGGAATCAAGATTGCCAGGAGAAATATCAATAACCTCAGATATGCAGATGACACCACCCTTATGGCAGAAAGTGAAGAGGAACTAAAAAGCCTCTTGATGAAAGTGAAAGAGGAGAGAAGAAGTTGGCTTAAAGCTCAACATTCAGAAAACGAAAATCATGGCATCCGATCCCATCACTTCATGGGAAATAAATGGGGAAACAGTGGAAACAGTGTCATACTTTATCTTTTTGGGCTCCAAAATCACTGGAGATGGTGACTGCAGCCATGTAATTAAAAGATGCTTACTCCTTGGAAGGAAAGTTATGACCAACCTAGATAGCATATTGAAAAGCAGAGACATTACTTTGCCAACAAAAGTCCATCTAGTCAAGGCTATGGTTTTTCCAGTGGTCATGTATGGATGTGAGCTGGACTGTGAAGAAAGCTGAGCATCGAAGAATTGATGCTTTTGAATTGTGGTGTTGGAGAAGACTCTTGAGAGTCCCTTGGACTGCAAGGACATCCAACCAGTCCATTCTAAAGGAGATCAGCCCTGGGTGCTCTTTGGAAGGAATGATGCTAAAGCTGAAACTCCAATACTCTAGCCACCTCATGCGAAGAGTTGACTCATTGGAAAAGACTCTGATGCTAGGACAGATTGAGGGCAGGAGGAGAAGGGGACAACAGAGGATGAGATGGCTGGATGGCATCACTGACTTGATGGATGTGAGTCTGAGTGAACTCCGGGAGATGGTGATGGACAGGGAGGCCTGGAGTGCTGCGATTCATGGGGTTGCACTCGGACACGACTGAGCGACTGAACTGATATTGAAACATAACTGAATCACATGTTTTTAATTTATGCCATCTTAAATGCACAAGGAAAAGATATTCATTCTTCCCGTTTGTTTCAAATGTATGTGTGTGACCTAGTATACTATATATTAGTTAATATGCTTATATATTAGTTAAAATATAGTATATATTTTATCTTAAGATCTTTTTCCAAGGTACTGTATATACATGAAAATAGTATAATATTTATTGCAGTTAAAAAAGTTCAACTTTTGGAATACTGTTCAGCCATAAAGAAAGATGAATGTTTACCATTTAGAACAACATGGATGGACTTGGAAAGTATTATACTAATTGAAATAAGTCAGACAGAGAAAGACAAATAGTCTATGATATCACTAAGATGTGTGATAAAAAAAACTAGTGAATATAACAGAAAAGGAACAGATTCACAGATACAGAGAACAAACTAGTGATTATCAGTGAGGAGAGGGAAGAGAAAGAGGGGTAAGGGATTTAGAAACACAAACTAGTTGTATAAAATAAACTGCAAGTATATATTGTACAACACATGGAATATAGCTAATTTCTTATAACTATAAATGGAATATAACCTTTAAAAATTGTGAAACACTGTTATATACATGAAACTTAAATAATATTGTGAATCAACTACACGTCAATTACAAAAAACAACTTTGTTTAGCTTTCTGGATAACAGAACATTTTCAAATATGTTATCTCATACAATCCTTAACACCAAGTCTATAAAGAATATTGAAGCAGATATTGCTAGTTACCTATTCATTCCAATCTCCCTTCTTTACTAACACAACTTCAGTTTTGACTGGATTGGACATATGTTCATCTTAAAAAGTGTGCATTTCCTAACCTTCCTTGGTACCAGTGGTGTGTGACTCAGTTGTAGCCTATGAACTGTAAACGGATGTCTTACATGGATCTGGAGTCTTTTCTCTTCCAATAAAGCTTCTGTCCCCACCTGTGCCCTTTCCTCCTTTTATCACAGACACAGTTATTAGCTAGAGCTATCAGATTTCTTAGGGCCAGAGGGAGAGACCAAGAGAACTCCGGTGACCATAACTCTGGCCATCCTTAGGTCACCAAGCCAACTCCACGCTCCTGGGCTTCTGGTGTGAAAACAGCCCTCATAGTTGTTCACCTGCAGGCAATCCATTACTAACATTAGTAGATTCTTAGGTTAGAGTTTCAGTGCGTTGACTAAGAGCACACAGCACATAAACCTTGGCACTTGAACATTAGTCTTTATTGTTGTTGTTCAGTTGCTAAGTCGTGTCTGACTCTTAGAGACCCCATGGATTGCAGCACACCAGGCCTCCCTGTCCTTCACTTTTGCCCACAGTTTGCTAAACTCATGTCCATCCATTGAGTCAGTGATGCCATTCAACCATCTTATCCTCTGTTGCCCCCTTCTCCTCTTGCCTTCAATCTTTCCTGGCATCAGGGTCTTTTCCAGTGAGTCCGCTATTTGCATTAAGTGGCCAAAGTATTGGAGCTTCAGCATCAGTCCTTCCAATGAGTATTCAGGATTTATTTCCTTTAGGATAGACTGGTTTGATTTCCTTGCAATTCAAGGGCCTCTCAAGAGTCTTCTCTAGCACCACAACTCAAAAGCATCAATTCTTTGATGCTTAGCCTTCCTTATGGTCCAATTCTCATATCCATACATGACTACTGGAAATAACATAGCTTGGATTATATGGACCTTTGTGGGCAAAGTGATGTCTCTGTTTTTTAATACACTGTCTAGGTTTTTCATAGCTCTTCTTCCAAGGAGCAAGTGTCTCTTAATTTCATGGCTGCAGTCAACATCTGCATTTTGAGACATGTGGGATTTTGGAGCCCAAGAAAGTGAACTCTGACACTAATTCCCCCTTTTCTCTTTGTTTCCCATGAAGTGATGGGACCAGATGCCATGATCTTCGTTTTTTGAATGTTGAGTTTTAAGCTAGCTTTTTAACTTCTCCTCTTTCACCTTCATCAAGAGGCTCTCTAGTTCTTCTTCACTTTCTACCATTAAAGTGGTATCATCTGCCTATCTGAGGTTGTTGTTATTTCTCCTGGCAATCTTGATTCCAGCTTGTGCTTCACCCAGCCCGGCATTTCACATGCCGGGCTTATGTACTCTGCATATAAGTTAAATAAGCAGGGTGACAATATACAGCCTTGATGTATTCTTTCCCCAATTTTGAACCAGTCTGTGTTCCATGTCCAGTTCTAACTGTTGCTTCTTGTCCTGTATACAGGTATCTCAGGGGGCAGGTAAGGTGGTCTGGTATTCCCATCTTATTAAGAATAGTCCACAGTTGTGAATGCACAGTCAAAGGCTCTAGAATAGTCAATGAAGCAGGAGTATATTTTTTTGGAATTTTCTTGTTTTTTTCCTATGATCCAGTGTATATTTACAATTCGATCTCTGGTTTCTCTGCCTTTTCTAAACCCAGTTTGTACATTTGGAAGTTCTCCATTCACGTACTGCTGAAGCTTAGCTTGAAGGATTTTGAGCATAATCTTGCTGACATGTGAAATGAGTGCAATTATCCAGTAGTTTGGCCATTATTTGGCATTGCCTTACTTTGGGATTGGAATGAAAGCTGACCTTTTCCAGTCCTATGGCCACTGGTGAGTTTTCCAAATTTGCTGGCATAATGAGTGCTGCACTTTAACAGCACCATCTTTTGTGATTTGAAAAAGTTCAGCTGGAATTCCATCACCTCCACTAGCTTTGTTAGTAGTAATGTTGTCTCAGGCCTGCTTGACTTCACACTCCAGGATGTCTGGCGCTGGGTGAGTGACCACATCACTTTGGTTACCTGGGTTCTTAACTTTTTTTGTACAGTTCTTCTGTGTATTCTTGCCCCCTTTTCTTAATCTCTTCTGCTTCTATTAGGTCCTTGCCATTTTTGTCCTTTATTGTGTCTATCTTTGCTTAAAGTGTTCCCTTGGTATCTCTAGTTTTCTTGAAGAGATCTCTAGTTTTGCCCATTCTATCATTTTTTGTGATTTCTTTGCACTGTTCTCTTATGAAGGCTTCATATTCTGAATCGTATATTCTTTTTCACTGTTTTATTTGTATCATACAATTGAGTTATCATTTTGATTTCATATTCCCGTTATTGTTCAAAGTCTTGTCTGATTAGATGCAGTATTTTCTAGAGTGTGTCCTAATGTTCCTCTTCAGCTGACATGATAATGTGATGTGATAGGTTTGGTGGTCAGCGTGCCAAGCTTATGCCAGAGGTAGCAGGTCAATCCAGTTTTGTTGTTTTGTTGTAGTGATCACCCTGCTTTGAACAGTCATCACCAGCCACCTTTCAGAACAAATGTAGCTGTCCTTCTACCTTCATATCACAAATTTCTAGTTCAAATGGTAGAAGTCAGAAGTTGTATTTATTCATTAAAAACATTATTGAATGCCAAGCACTGGGTGAGGTGGTGGTACTAGAATTATTAATGGAATCTTACTATCAGTATAATGAAGTGAACATCCCTTCTCTGATTGTTATGCTAGACATCAACATATCACAACATTTTGGCATTTTTTTATTTGCCCTAGAGCAAGGGTTCAACACATTTTTGGAGCTTGATTAAAATTAAAACATGAGTACTTTCTGGAGAACTGGCTCTATTGTTGTAATATAATTTGACACTTCAATGGCTTTCAAATCTGTCTTTAGAGTCACAATTATGCTGGTGATTTGGGCAAAAGCAATTACCCATGCAAGTAGCTGCAGCTGTGTACAAATAGCCTAAAATTATTCATGGCCCCCATCACAGCTCTATGCCTCACTTCTATGAGAGAGTGACCCTGAATTTCAGAATAGCATTTAAACAGGAGATGAATTACTATGCAGTGGAAGACACTGTCAGAATGTTCATATCTAGCCCTCAGATCCGAATTAGACAATTTTGGATTTCACATTTCCAGAGAACCGGAGACCTCTTTATGCCACAGGCAATCAACAAATAAGTAAAATCTCTAAACACTGAATGTTTGGCGACATTTTAGTGCTGCCTTTTGGATCAAGAGTGAATTGCTGAGTTTAAGGGGTCTCAAAGTGCCATGTCTTCTTGGAGGGAGTCTTCTTCCTCCCTAGCTGCCTTATCCTCTGTAAGGAATTGACATAAGTTCACATTTCTCTCAGTAGTTTGCATCAAATCACATCCACAGTAAGGTTTTTTCTTTCCATTGTTCACTGTGCATACAAATAAGTAATCTAAGAGTGTGAATGTAATTAAAAAATGCTCTCATGAACGTGGCAGGAAAAACCTTCCAGACGTCATCTTTTTTCCCCTTCTCTAGATACAGTTGATTGCAATGTAAGGTGTTTGCACATTTTCCAAAGCAGCATCAATTGTGCTGTATATGTTACAGATCAGCTTGCTGTTTCAGAGGACTGTACTAAATCAGAAATGTCTGTTTTATTGAAAATATTTTGTACTATGGTCCTGCATTGTGTTTCCTCCCTAGAACCATAAACATCTAAAGGCTAACATCCTTTTGTTCCTCTAGTTCACTGGGTAACTGTATCTGATAACTAAATGAAATGTAACAGAAGAATTTATTTCTTGAGTCTTGTTCATATTCCTAACCCCCTTAATATACTTCTCTAAATAATAGTCTATTGTAATGTATGACATAGAAGTCTCATTGGGCTCAAGTGCGTGTAGAAAGAGATTTCTTTTCTATGTACTAGATACACAAATCTGGAGGGGAAAGAAATTAGCTTTGTAACACTTCTACCAGCGTAAACTGGCCAAAGGATTTTCTTCTCAATGATAATATTATAATTGCGTTATGAAATTGTTACTAAAATCTTATCATAAAGTATCAGATCTTTTCTATATGACACGAAATAACTATACACACATCAGATATTGCAAATGTACCATATATATTGTCATTCTGGGCAATCTTCTGCATTTAAAGTAGAGAAGACCTTTGTTTACATAGAGAATACTTTCTAGACTTCTCTTCAAGTAACAAAATCTAGGAACACCATCTTTCTCTGTGGAGACTTTCAACAAGGACTGATTTGCAAGAGGTATGCGCTGATGGGCTGTGAACAGTTATCATGGACAGCTTTCCCCACTGCCTCATGGGTTGGCTTTCTTCTTCATGGAGGTACCATGACAGGAAGCTTAAACCTGCAAGATGGGTGCTTGTTGGCTGGGTGACCTTGAATTATCATTTGCTAAAGTGGTTGAATTTATAAAAAGAATGGCTTTCTTGACTAAAGGAAAGAAACCAGTTTGCATCTCAAGGGACCTTTTAGAGCTCCTCTGGCTCCAGGAGTCAGATTTCAGGGCACATTTAAAACAAAATTTGAAACTGCAGAATCACTCCTTCCTGCCGCTTTTGGTGCTGGTGTTGGTGATATGGATGTGGCAAAACTGGGAAATAAATAACTTACATGGCAATGATAAGATCCCACGTGGATAAAAAGTTGAATTTTAGGTGAAAGTACATATGTATCAACACCCCACTCCAGTACTTTTGCCTGGAAAATCCCATTGACGGAGGAGCCTGGTAGGCTGCAGTCCATGGGGTCGCGAAGAGTTGGACACGACTGGGCGACTTCACTTTCACTTTTCACTTTCATGCATTGGAGAAGGAAATGGCAACCCACTCCAGTGTTCTTGCCTGGAGAACCCCAGGGACGGGGGAGCCTGGGTGGGCTGCTGTCTATGGGGTCGCATAGAGTCGGATAGGACTGAAGCGACTTAGCAGCAGCAGCAACACATGTATCAATGGTCCTTTCTTCTAGAATGACAGGGCTTTACACATTTGGATGTACCTAGTTTGGTTTAGGAATGGGTTACTCAGTTCCCTCCTCTCATAAACACAAGAAGGATGGAGCATTAGGCAGGTTCTATATTCTTTGTGCCAAGACTATCTCTGATTGCTGCTGTTTGGTTGATTTTGAGGACCAGTGTGTGGTGTGGCAGTTAATACTTTTGAATAGGTGAGTGGTGTGATCAGGAAAGCCCTATTAGGAAAATCAATCTGATTGTAGGATGGATTGGAAGAGATGTTCCAATCAGGAACTCAGGAAGCTAAGAGAAGAGAATATAACTCATCTACCCCTCCAGGCAAATTTAAATTAATGCCTTCTCTTTCCAAAACATGCTAGTTCATTTTGTTTGCTTACTGATAATACTGTATGTGTTTTCAAAAACAGATATGAAATGAGTTAAAAATAAAGATATACACAAAAAATCATGAAAATAGAACAAGAGCTGTCCAGCTAAGATCTCTTGTAGGGAAGGCATTGTGTTTTAATAAGCTTTGTGTCATTGGTTCCTACTGCAATACTTGGCACCTTACCGAACCATTTAATACTGGCTGAGTTAATGAAGAGTCGGGTGATAATTGGGTCAGAAAAAACAGCATCTTGAATATAGGTCCTTTCCCTGACTCTGTGCCCAGATTTAACTTTCAATTCATTGGCAGCTGAAGGCAAATGTAAATGACAGATTCTTTGCTATCTTGAAAGAAGAAACATGGAAGATTTTTATGGCTCATAGCTCTAAGGGAAGGTCATGGCATGCGCCGTTATATAAGGGACCTGGACAAAGTCTTCAGTAACACTGTCGCAAACAAAACAGAATTGTTAGTCATAAAGAGGTTCCTTTTATTGACCCCTGATAAAGGCCAAGGCATAATATTATATTTCTGTAAAGGCATTTCTGTGGCCAAGTTAGAGTTGAAGGAAGTTATTTGGCATAGCTGAATACTGAAGAGTGAATTGCAAAAATATTGACTGCATTTTGTCATAGTTATTAACACCACCTTTTTTTTTTTAACACCACTTTTTTTTTTGAATGATAGTTAATTGGTAAATAAGTTCAGTAGGTCCTCCAGGAAGCTTTTATTCTTATTTGATAAGGGAAGAAAATATGTACTGTTTGGTTCATCTAAAGATATTTACATAGAAAATGTTTATTTCCCTCAAAATATTAATCCTAATATATGAAGCTAATGAATTCTGGTTGACAATGTGTAAACTGAGAGATTAGAAAGAACCACTACCATGAAGGTTCCTGTCATCTTTCTGTGGAATGCTAGGACTCTGCACAACCTGGTTTTGAAACCTCTTCCTCAAAGCTTTAGAAAGTTGCCTAAAGATCTATGTCTTATCCCTTGTTTTCCATCATTTAGAGGACCTGAATTTTAAGTCTTAATAGCCAATCCCTATCCATGTTGATTCTTAAGAAATTATAATAAAGAATCTGAGGGAATGTTACTGGGATTTGTGTCCAGAATGAATAGTAGATTCATGAATGTGTTTGTCTTGGAATCAAAAGCAAATTGTACATTCACAATCACTGTGACTCTATGCTAAGGCCTAGCTCAGGGTCAGGCTGAGAGTATGCTCACTCCAACTGAATTGTGCCAGTGAGGCAGGGTCCAGAAAAAGAATTCCAAGTCATTCTAAGATAATAATGTCAGGTAATGAGGTCACAGGAAATGAAAAACTGAAAGACTCTGGGTTTGGGATGTCTGAAAAATCTTTGAACACTTTGTTAAGAGGAGTCCAACATATATAGTAAGACAATTTGATGTTTTATTGAGGAAGAGGTCATATGAGGATTAGAAGGAGTGATTCTAATTGGTTATATCAAGTAACCGAGAAAAGTCCCTCTGAATTACCAGCATCAGTGAGACAAAGCACCTTTGTTTCTACATTGCCCAGTGATCATATTAATATTTTAATGAAGGACCCAAATTTTAGCAAGAGACAGTCACTCTCTAGATCTCTGGCTCTGTATAAACAAGGTTCTAAAACTCCCAAATGAAGATTATCAGGTCAGAATCTGTATTTGACTTTTTATTTTGTCAAGTCCTAGAGATTTTAGTCTTTATCAGATATATTCCAGAGATCATGGAAAAGCCAGCCTTTTGCCACTTCAGGCTTTGAAACACGTTTCTACATGTAATGGGATTGTTAAGTGACATTTTTTTGCCTTAGATATAGAGACTAGATTTCAAAGCTGGAGACAGAGAGGTTAAACCTCTACTCTTTTTTTTTTTTTTTCTGACCATGTCATGTGCCTTGCAAAATTTAGTTCCCTGACCAGGGATTGAATCTGGGCCCTTGGCAGTGAAATCTGAGAGTCCTAACTATTGGACCACCAAGGAATTCTCTAAACCCCTATTCTTAAGAGAGCCACTATAATTGAGAGCCACAGACTTCACTCAGGCCTGAGAGGCAGAAGCCTTGCTACCCGCAGTCATTACCCCAACCTTCTTGCCCCCAGTTCCAGTCTATAAAAATTAGATGACGGGAGGGGGAGCTTTGTAGGCACACAGAGCATAGCCCCTAGGGGTGCAGTGCTTGATAATGGGAGCAGGGGATGGGAAGAAAAATACTAAGTCTGGGGAAAGATTTCTCAAGGTGAAATGAGGGTGACCTGGGAAAACTTTTAGAGACTTGGGATGACTGCAAGAAGGGGAAACTGTCACTTCACTCCAGGATAGATGTTAGATTTGGCAAAGGACTTGATAGATGTCTGTGTTTATCTCAGCAGGGGAAAGGAGAACTGGAGTGAATTGCAAGGCCAAGAGGAGGGGGAGGGAGAGGAGCCTGCCTTCCTACCATTTGGCGCTGAAAGGAAGGATGTGTGAATTTCTCATTGGTCACAGAGGTGACAAGAAGTAGCTGTCTTTCTTGGACCCCACACAGTATGAAGGGCATCTCCACAAAAAGGGCTTTGGGGTATATACCACTCTGCTGAGAGTGGGCCAGCAAAGAGGTCAGGCTGGAACAAGATTTCCTCATGTCCGGGGACTGTGCATGGAGGACACCTTGCAGAGTCAGCTGACAGAGTCACAGATACTCCTCATGAGAGAATGAGAGGTTGGACATTTTGTCCAGATTTCACATTTATGGCCACTGGTACCCAGTGCTGTGCTGTGCTCAGCTGTGTCCGACTCTTTGTGACCTCTCGGACTGTAGCCCTCTAGGTTCCTCTGTCCATGGAATTTTCCAGGCAAGAATACTGGAGTAGGTTACCATTCTCCTCTCCAGGACATACCCATGGCCAGTGGTACCCAGTAATGCTATTCAAGTAAGAGGTGCTTGTTTCCTTCATCTGAAGGAGAGGCTCAGTGGGGGAGAGCATGTCCTAGAGGGAAGTTTGTGGATGTTCACTCTAAGATAAGTGAGGAAGATAAGTTAAAGAGTATATTTTGCTCCACTTCCTTCATGTCATTTCTACCACAGACTGAGCAATGACAAGTGGGGAAAGCTTGAGATCTGATATGAGACTGGAAATCAGATTGAACAAATGGTTGATAACAAAAGGTGATTAAGAAGTTATGGAACCTCCCCAGGATACTGTTAAATGCTCTGCTACACTGAGGAAGGAGGAGCTTTGGAGAGAGAGAAAAACACTCTGTTTATATTCCACCGAGGAAATGCTTCTAAATAAACTGGTATGTGTAGGTGATGATTTACTAACACTTTTAGGTTGGATTTCAAGGCTAAGTCCATCAGGCTGAGGCATAGCTGCCAGATTAATTTCTTATAAGATGAGAATATAGACCTCCTTAGCCAGTCCGTCTTGAGAGCAGCTTAATGAACAAATTGCCAGCCATGGGGCAATGTGATGATATTCTGTGGTGTTGGACCTAGGTGGTGTTCTTTCTAAAGGGATATTGTTTTAAATGATGCCATATGTAGGGAGTGTCTTCTTTTGGGATAATTTTAATGTATATTTGAAATTAAGTAAAGAAGCAAATCTAGTTACCTTACAGATGTATATCAGTGAAGGGTTATTCTTCTGCTTCTTTGTTCTGTGTCTAAAAAAGGATCACACAGTATTTATATGTTACCACACTGGACCAGCTCTCTTTGTGGGTTCTTTTTCTTAATTTTTTCTACAAATGTCCAACTGTATCTGGACCTTTCATTCTTTTTTTAAATGGAGGTGAGGGATAGGGTCATTCCTTTGTAGGGTTTTGGCGACTTGACCTTTTTTGTTGACCTCTTCTGAGTACATATGATTGGCAGGAATGATATCCAGTCATAACTGCATGATTCAATATTGATTCCAAAAGCAGACCACTTCCTTCTTCTTAGTAGCAGCGTTCAACGGGAAGTTGGTAAAATTTTGGATAAATATATTTCTTTCAGGAACTTGGCTAGCATTTCATTCTCTCTCCATTGAATTGTATCTCCTAGTGAAGGGCCGGGAGAGCATGGTGGGCTGCCGTCTATGGGGTTGCACAGAGTTGGACACGACTGAAGTGACTGAGCAGCAGCAGCAGCAGCAGTGAAGGGCACACACATTCTTAAGAACAATAGCAGTTATCATTTGCTAGTTCCATTTGAGTTAAACAGGAAAGAAAAAACAAACTATCAATTATGTGGTAACATAAGGGAGCATTAGAACTTTAAAAGATAATTTGACTCAGTTCAGTCCAGTCGCTCAATCGTCTCCGACCCTTTGTGACCCCATGGACTGAAACACGCCATGGACAGGCCTCCTTGTCCATCACCAACTCCTGGAACTGAAGCTCATGTCCATTGAGTCGGTGATGCCATCCAACCATCTCATCCTCTGTTGTCCCCTTCTCCTCCTGCCTTCAATTTGACTAATGGTCTCCAAGAAATGGATACCATCAAGAGGAGACTTGGGGAGTAAGACTGGAGCAGGCAAAGGAAACTGCTATGAGACTGCCATTAGCTGAGCCTGGGCTGGTGCTCACAGCTGCTCTGGGCATATACTGTGCTGATCTAGGTAGCTCCCTTCATGTGGATCACATAAATGATACCTGCTGGAGTTGTGCAGTGTGGTGGCTCTAGGGATGTGACTCTGGGCAGATTTTACGGGTGTTGAGATAAGTTCCTAATCAGGTCATCTTTGGGCTGGTCAGATTCTTTGATTTCAGCAGGTGAAAACATTCCTGTATATGATTAGTTCTAAGTTCTGCATACTGATCTCTTGGCTTTATAGAAGGTTGGGCATGCCATAAGAGTACCTAGTTTTTTCCTAAGTAAGTCTGCAAATGTGATTAGAGACTCTCCCCAGATGACCATTGTGTATGGCAGATTCGTCTGCCAAAGGGGCTTCATGTTTTGGGGAACGTAAAGAGATCTGTTAGTATTGAAAGACTATGAGGATATGTTGCAGATAGATGAGAAGTGACCTAACGTGTAGTTATCTCCTTATTAAAAAAACTTGTTAGGCACAATTTACAATATTTAATTATTTGTTTTTGGCTGCACTGGGTCTTCGTTGCTGTTTGGGTTTTCTCTAGTTACGTCAAGTGGGTGCTACTTTCTAGTTGTGTAAGGGCTTTCCATTGTGGTGGCTTCTCGCGTTGCCAAGCATAGGCTTCAGAGCGTGTGAGCTCAGTAGTTGGGGCTTGTGGGCTTAGTTGCCCTGTGGCATGTGGAATCCTCCCAGACCAGGGATTAAACACACATTCCCTGCATTGCAAAGTGGATTCTTAACCGCTGTATCAATAGGGAAGTCCTAGGCACAATTTTAAACTTAGCCATTTTTTAAGTCTCTTTAAAGGCAAAGAAGTCTGGAAGACAGATACAAAGGAAATGTATAACATAGTAGTCTCTGGCACTGGAATCAGTTCAGTTCAGCCGCTCAGTCGTGTCTGACTCTTTGTGACCCCATGAACCACAGCATGCCAGGCCTCTCTGTTCATCACCATCTCCTGGAGCTTGCTCAAACTCATGTCCATTGAGTCGGCGATGCCATCTACCATCCCATCCTCTGTCGTCCCCTTCTCCTCCTGCCCTCAATCTTTCCCAGCATCAGGGTCTTTTCAAATGAGTCAGCTCTTGGCATCAGGTGGCCAAAGTATTGGAGTTTCAGCTTCAGCATCAGTCCTTCTGATGAACACCCATTTACTGCAGAATGTCCTCGTCCATTTTCTTACACTATTTCTAATTCTCATCACCTTTAGACCTTGTGAATTTCATTCATTCAAGAAATGCTAACTGATGTCCTAGGACTAATTGATAGCCTAGCAATTGATGATGTGAGCCAGGTGGAAAACCAGGAGTGTGAGGACTGCACAGGCTCTAGTAGTTATTTTTCCCATTTTATATGGGCCAGAACTGGCTTGGATAGGTTAAAGAGCTTCTCCAAGATCACATGCTCATAAAGTGAGAAGTTACTTAACCTTTAGAAGCCCCTGCTTCTTTGGTTAAAAGGAGAAGATAATACCTATCGTAGCTAGCACACATGGAGATGAACATGCCTCCTTACTGACTGATGAGGATCACATGTCAAGTCTGGCATTTGTAGGTACTTAATGTGTGGTGTGTGTGTTAGTTGCTTAGTTGTGTCCGACTCTTTGCAACCCCATAGACTGTAGCCCACCAGGCCCCTCTGTCCATGGGGTTCTCTAGGCAAGAACACGAGTGGATTGCCATTTCCTTCTCCAGTCGGAACTATAGAAAGAAAGAGAGTGAAGTCGCTCAGTCACGTCTGACTCTTTGTGACCCCATGGACTGTAGGCCACCAGGCTCCTCCATCCGTGGAATTTTCCAGGCAAGAGTACTGGAGTGGGTTGCCATTTCCTTCTCCAAACGGAACTATAGAAAGAAAGAGAGTGAAGTCACTCACTCACATCCGACTCTGTGACCCCATGGACTGTAGGCCACCAGGCTCCTCCATCCGTGGAATTTTCCAGGCAAGAGTACTGGAGTGGGTTGCCATTTCTTTCTCCAACGTACTCAATAGATGGTTGCTAATAACAACAGAAATGATGATAATTTAGTGTGAAGACCAGTTTCACTGCATTTCCGTAGGAAAATTTAGTTTGAATTCTCCTAGATTACCAGGAAACCAGTGATGACTGTGGCTCTGTCAGTCGTTCTTAGGTGACTGAGTTTAGTGTTTACTGAGGCTCACCTATGAGTCCCCTTAGGTTTATAAGATATGTCTGTGCACTAGTTGACTGAGTTTAGTGTTTACTGAGGCTTACCTATGAGTTCCCTTAGGTTTATAAGATATGTCTGTGCACTAACAAAGCATTGCAAATCAACTATGCTACAATAAAGATTAACAAACAAACCAGCAACAACGAAAAGAAAACCCCATGCAGAACTAACTATGGACAATAAGCATTTGGCTTCCCTATTTGTGGCATGGCTCTCCTCTTCATTGCTTTGCTCACACTGTCTCTTATTGTTTACAGTTTAAGCATTTTAAAAGGCAGTTAACAGTATAAAGCCAAATCAAAAGATGCTCATGAAAAAAGGCCAATTGTTAGGCTTCAATATACAATAAAATTTAAGCATGGAAATAGCAAAGGGCCAGGCCTGGTTCTTTGTTTGAATGTTGTGAGTACCAAGTCTGAGGTTTACCTTCAAAGCAGGGAGCAGACGTGGAAGGTTTCAGGTAAAGCTTCTGAAGGCGGAGGTTTAGGTGAGAGCCTGTCCAATAGCAACAGGAATTAGAATTTCCAGGCTGATACTGACAACCTCGAACCATTTCAGAAAGAAGTGGACCCATTAGCTGAGATAAGCCCTCTCACCTGTAATGTTCTTGTTAGGCTATAGGAACACACAGGCCCCAGAACCCAGACATCATTCTAAATTTTCCGTCTCCAAAGATGCTTCAGGGCTTTAAACCGAGCTTCTGTGTATGGAACGAAGAACTCTGTTTATTGTTAAAGGAATTTCAGGCATCTGTGATCAGGTTAGTGACCTTGAAGAATTTATTTAGCCTCTCTGTTTCTAAAACTGTAAAGCAGGGATGATAAAACCTACCTCAGAGCAGAGGGTGGTTGTGACGATTTAAAGGAGCAGTATACATGCGTCACCCAGAACAGTGCTGACCAGGAAAAGCTAATTAAGATGAAACACCAACAGAGAGTCCTTCCTTGGTAAACACTTCACCAGGGGCCTGTCTGTCCTCTCCATCGTCTAGGCTGTTTTCACTCAGCTTATGTGCTAACTTTTTGATCTGATGTGAGCAAGAGTCCTTCCTTGGTAAACACTTGCCTTGTGAGCAAGGCCTAGAGTCTTTGATCAGCTAGTCTCTGAAAGTTTCCTGTTCCCACAGGAAATAACCCACTTTTGACAGTACCAGTGCATAATCTGTACTGGGGAAGTTGATGAGAGGATGAGCTGGGTACCACCTGGGGTTGGCTGAAAGTCTGTGGTTAGGATGTCTGCCTGAGAAACAAAGTAAACATTTGTTGTAGGTTGGATTGAGTGGAGGCAGACGCTGGGACAGAGTTTGGGGGACAGTATATTTGTTGAGGATCAACACCTGTGAAGGGAAAGAGAAAGAAACAGAATTGGGTGGAGGGAGAAGTAGAATCGTGATGTAGGTCTGGCAAAGCCTTACTCCTCCTGGGAGTGAGCTTTGGAACAAATATCATGCTTCAGAGTTGTCCTGTATTTGCCCAACTGTTTATCTTCCCACCTTGCTTGCATATTGGATTTGGGTGCTACCAGAGGGCTTGATGGAGGAAATGGCAGCCCACTCCAGTGTTCTTGCCTGAAGAATCCTGTGGACAGAGGAGCCTGGAGGACTGTGGTCCATGAGATTGCAAAGAGTCAGACACTACTTAGCAACTAAACAACAACAAGAGGGTGTGAGCTCTGGTGAGACAGTTCTGCAGCTGATGGGAAGCTGGAGGAACTGAGAGCTGAAGCTGTTCTTTCCTGTTGGGCAGGAGGAAATCCATCTTTGAATGTCTACCAGAACATTTTAGAATGAAGAAAACTGTCATTCCTGTTGCAGATACTCCCTCACAAAACTGCTTCTAATCTGCAGACATTGGTTTGGGGAGGCTGGGATAAAAATTTAATTCAACAACTGAATAACAGGAAACTGCTAAAGTATTTACAATAAAATCTGCCGAGTTCCCAGGACAAACCTCTTTATAAAGCACACTCCCCCAAGAGCCCATATGCTCTGGGGAAATGAAATATACACTGCCCCTCTGGTGTCTTTCTAAAGTCTTTATATTAAAAATACAAATAAACAATAATAAATGGCCATTACCTTTCTCTGTCTTTCCTCCTGCTGCTCGAAAAAGATAAACCAGGATGTCTTGAGTACTCAATAGAGTGAAAAGATGATTGATTGGGGGTTAGGCGACTTTATCTTGGTCCTGGCTCACTCACTGTGTAAGCTGGGTTAGTCACTTCTCAAGTCCAAACCTCAGTCATCTTGTCTGTATAATGGAAAATTGGGCTGGATCCCTTCCATCTCTGGTGTGTTGGAATAATAAGAAAGCTTCTCTCCAAAGTGTTGGCTCTTGGTCTTTTTTTTTTTATTTTAATCACATGCCAACAAGCCGTACTTGCTGTTAAGACGTAGGTCATTGGTCCCACACCTGCTCACTGGAGAAAATGTTCCTCTGCTGTAGACTTTGGGTAACATATTCTTCTTATCTGCAACTGGTAGAAGATGTAGTTATGAGTGTCTTGATCTGTTGTTTAATTTTGTATTATATCAGTGAGTAAACTATAAAATAGTGGGCATACACTTCGTATTCTGTGATAAAATTGTTTCGCTTTTCTAGTAAAAACAACTTGGAGTGCTGATTCTGAGGGGCAGAATGTTTCAGTTTATCCCGCTTCTTTGTAAATTATAATCCCTAAATAGGGGAAATGAATCCTACAAAAGACTTGAAAATTTTATGAGACTCAATAATTCAGTGAAGAGTAGTCATTTTACAGAGTTGGATGCACTGGTTGCGACAGCTCCAAGTAATTGTAATAATGACTATCTTTCTATTTTCTTCAGGAGTGTTGAAACACATTGACTTACTTATTCCCCAAACCTTCCTTTTAACAAGTGATTGACAAGACCTCTGTCTACGTTGGTATTAAAGGTATTAAAGCTTTGAAAAAGTCCCCCCTTCCATGTTCCCGTAATTTAAACACATCTAACAATGTAAAAAAATTAGAGTTTCTTTTATTTATCTAGTTACTCCATGGACAAGGGCAGAAATTATTTTCACCCTATCACTAGTCCTTGGGTGGCGTGAGATCTATTAATTCTTGTGGCACTCATTATAGAATTAAGGATTCTGTTGGCGAGCCTGTTTAAAATGGAAAGCTCACACCTCTTCTGAAAAAGGTTATTTTAAATTAAAATGAACGTTTCTGTTTCCATTGTTTTAGATGTCTTAAGTGGTGCACTGAACTGAAAAGAGATGTGAAGCGGACGTTTGGTTGTACCAGGGGAAGTCAAACTTTGCTGAGTGCTGTGTACGCACCCAAAGGCTGCGTTTAATTGGCATGCAGTGGAGTGTAGCAAGGCAGCCCTCCCATTATAGCAGCCATCATCCATGTAGGTTCTAGAAGACTGCACAATTCAATGCCTTCTGTTGGTCTGTCAACTGAGACTTAAAGTATTAGTGGCCATTTATTTATTCATTCATTAGTCAAATGTTGATTGTGCACCTACTATGGCCTTGGCATTGTTCTAGTGGTTGGAACTATAGCAGTAAACAGGCAAGAATTCCTGTTCTCATGAATCTTATATTCTGCAGGGGGCAGAAAACAGAACGGAAGTGAACAGGTAACATTAGTGGTATGTCAAATGATAATAAGTGATATAGGGAAAAATAAAGAAGGGTAGGGGGATAAGGAATGTCGAGGTAGAAGTTCGCATGCAATTTAAAATAGTGTCGTCAAGAAAGACCTCACGAAGGAGATGGCCTTTGAGACAAGGTCTTAAAAGATGCGAGGGAGTTTGTAATGGGGAATTTGGGGGAAGAATATTCTTTGCAGAGGGAATAAGCAGGTATGGACATCAAGAGGTTTCAATACATCAAGGAGGGCATTTTACCTAGTTTGAAGCAATTTGTAGGGAGAGATTTCAAAGACCCAAGATAAGATCAGACAGGCAAGTGTGGGGGCTAATGGAATTGGACTTTGTAGGCTTTTGTAAGGCATACAGTTTTAAAAACTTTAAAACTATATAATTTGTCTATATATTTATATAATTTTTATTGGAGTATAATTGCTATGCAGTGTTGTGCTAGTTTCTGTTGTACAATGAAGTGAATCAGCTATATGTATACGTATGTTCCCTCCCTCTTGAATCTGCTTTCCAGCCCGCTCCTCCATCCCACCCATCTAGGTCATCACAGAGCACTGAGCTGAGACCCCTGTGCTTTATAGCAACTTCCAACTAGCTATCTGCTTTACACATGGCAGTGTATACAGGTCAATGCTACTCTCTCAATTTGTCCCGCCCTGTCTTTCACTCCTGTGTCCAGAAGTCTGTTCTCCATTTCTGTGTCTCTATTCCTGCCCTGAAAATAGGTTCATCATTACCATTTTTCTACACTCTGTATATATGGTATATGTTTTTATCCAAAATACCCTGGGGAGATATTGCAGGATTTGAATAGAGGAGTGATACTATCATCTAATTTATGCTTTAAAAGGACCACTTTGGCTGCTGTGTTGAGAGTAGAATGCATGGAAGTAAGAATGGGATCTGGGAGACTAGCGAGAGGAGGCTATTATACTATAGATGGAGATGATGGTGGCTTATACTAGGGTGTTTGTAGTAAAGCTGGTGAGAAAGGGTTGGGACTCCTTGAACTAGATTAGGTATATGCTCAAGAAAGAGGCCCTGGGCTCTGTCAGTATTCCAAGCACTGTGAATGACTAGGCCATCAATTTAGCTGTGAGGGGTAATTAAATATAATAGCACGTGGGCTTTGGAACTAGAGAAATCTGGATTAGAATCCAGTTTCCATCCCGTATCAGGAATGTGGCCTTGTACAGGTTACTTAACTTTATGGAACCACTGCCTTTGAATGGGAATGCTGTGGTCTGAATGTGTTCTCCAAAAATTCATGTTGAATTTTAATTTCCAAGGTGATGGTATTAGGAGGTGGAGGTGATTGGGCCATGAGAGTATAGCCCTCTTAGGTGGGACTAGTGCCCATATAAAAGAGGTTCCAGAGAGATCCTTTACCCCTTCCACCACAAGAAGTGCTGGTTGTGAACCACAAAGAAAGTCCTTGCCAGAACACATCCATGGTTAATGTCTTGATGTGACTGACATGTGAACACTTGACGTCTTCATTTGTAAGTCTTACAGTTCTGTTACCTTGATATTGGACTGCCAGCTTCCATAGCTCTGAGAAATAAACCTGTTGTTTACAAGCTACCCAGTCTGTGGTATGTGGGCTTCCTGGGTGGTGATAGTGGTAAAGAACTTGTCTGCCAATGCAGGAGACATCCAACTCTTTCCCTGAGTTGGAAAGATCCCCTGGAGGAGGGCATGGTAACCCACTTTGGTATGCTTGCCTGGAGAATCCCATGGACAGAGCAGCTGGAGGGCTACAGTCCATGGGGTTACAAGAAGTCAGACATAACTGAGGCAACTTACTATACACAGTCTGTGGTATATTGGTTAGCAGCTTGAAGAGACTAAGGTAGGGAATAATCAACAACTCCCAGGGTTCTTATGAAGATTTAATACGGTGACAGAATGACAATAACTTGTAGAGGGGTTAGCCTTCTTAAGTGCTTGAAAGTATTAGTTTTCTTCAGTTTTTCATTAGCTTAGATATTGTCAGCTATCTTGTAAACTCAATAGAGCATGGTTTATTTGCCCATAAACTATTAATATGTTGCCCTGACTCTTTGGGCAGAATCTGTGCAGGCTATTTCCCAGTACATCTATTCTTGAGGGGTGAGATGTAAAAGGTTTTCTGGCCAAATAACTGTAACTGTGTTGAAGACAAATTCCTAATATAATGGTATTTTCTTCAAGTTTCAGTCCCATGTTAAAGGTGAGAGTCCTCTCTAAAGCAGAGACTTCTTTTGGGGATTGGGGGATGGTTTTCAAGGATAGACTTAAAGGGCTCAGAGAATCTCAAGTATTATCATAATTTTGTGTATATGTGTTTTTTTCTGGGAATAAGAAATCGAAGATTACAAGAAAAAGAGGCCCATGAGCCCCCCATTATTATCAACCACTGTTCTATAAATCTTTACTTAGCCAATGACTGTGTTCTAAATACTGCCTCCCCATCCCCCACTCCCTAATGTAAGAGAAATTGTTGCCTACTCTTGCTAATTCTCTTAACAAATATTTCACCACAAAACACTTTGTGGTTAGGAGATGTTATCCTGGCTTCTTATATTTCTCAGTCTGTCAATAGCTTCTGTCTTTGACTCCCTGACCACTGCTAATTATACACTTCTCTGCGTATATACTGTTTACAAAAAAAGCTCAGGAGACCTTTATACCTTATAATTATTGTTGTGAATTACACAGATAGCTTATTTTTCCTGTGAATGCTCCCCCAAAACCTGGAGGGAGAGGGGATCATATTCTGAAAGGTCTGTCCTTTGCTATTTGCATTTGTTGAATTGGAATGATACAGTTTCCTAGAAGGGTAAAACAGGTATCTTTGAAAATTATCAGAGTTGACAGAAGAATCATGGAAGAGATGGAAAGGGCTACATTATGATTCTGAATTTGTATCTATCTAATCCATCTGTAGCCATACTTAAAATACATGATTCATACCAATTGTGGATCACTGTATTAACTGAAATAACTTCAAGTTTCATGGATCTTCTGAATTGATGAAAGGGAATATACATTTTCTTGTTAATGGAAATCTCTGTAATTTAAAAACAAAAACCTGCTCGCTTGTTAACTTGGACTCATGCCCCAAATACTGCTGTGTGTGCAAGCCAATGAATTTACAAACTTGAAAAATTGCATGCAAAATAAGTGTCTAGGCAGTGATAAGTCAAATATTGTCTCATCAGCATTCATCATGATGCCTCTGGCATGAAAAAGAGCATTCTTCCCTTGAGACACAGAGAGAGCAGAGCAAAGTCAATCAGGGTGAAGGAGCCAGGCATCCCTTCTATACGTGCGTGATTTCTCCTGAGATTTACGTTCTTTATCAGGTAGTTCACATTGCAAATAAGTCCTCATTCTTTAACTAGCTACTGACCGGTCAGAAGATATGCTTTTCTAATAGCACTTCATATGATTTTTCACAAGATTCCATAATGCAAGCTTTGTTGCTAACTTAATTGAGCTGATGATATCCATAAGTGGGATAATTCAAAGGTGGTCAATCAGCCTCTAAATTTGCTTTCTAAAAGGAAAGCTTGTTTTCTTATTTAATTTTGTTGTTTTACCATGAGATATAAGATCTATTTTTCATTACATGTTTTTTCTTTTCAATGTTTATTTTCATTTTCAAACAATCTGTTGCTTTATAATGAATCTTCCAAATCTTTCTCACCTTGTTGTAGTAACTCTCTGCTGGCTCTATAACCTTGTGATGAAGGGGTTTTTACTTTTGTTGAGTAGTTGAGTTTCCAAATCATAAATCTGATGGCAGTCTTCAGATGCCTGTCACTGGATTGCTAAGCAATTGATTGAACTATCCAGTCCTTCAGAACTGGCATTTTGCTTGATATGAAGTTAGAGGAGTCAGATTTTGCTAAGAATGCGGCTTTGCTTGGGTCATTTGGAAACACACACACACACACAACTGGCTCTTTCGTGCAATAGACTCTTGTTCACTACCTCAGATCAAGTACCCGTTTTATTGCGAGAAGGAAGGGAACTGGTTTCGTTAAGTACCTATTATGTGCCTGCAGCAGTGGCCAAGATACAATCCTATTTCCATAGAGCTTACAGGTGACCAGGGAAAAGAGGTAATTAAATAAATATTATAATACTAATAATACATGTGATTAGTATTATAGTACTAGTATTATACCATTATTCTAGTGGGCAGTAGTGAGGGCTTTATTTAGTGTTATGGGCCAAAGAAGGCCTTCTGGAAAAGAATGATGTTAGGATGAGATGGGCTAGAACAGCAGAAATTAGACAAGTGATGGGAGATAGGATCAGGAGCGGGGGTAGGTAGTACTGCAATACTGAGATGAAAGATGACTTTCGGCAGGAGGTGTAATATGTGTAAAAGCATGTTTGAAGAATTTAAGTTCACAAAGCTACAGAATATAGAGTTTGGGTCATATGAGGTGGACTAGAGAATTTAGTTCCAGTCATTTGACAATTATATGCTAGGTGTTGTGATAGATGAATTAGATAGATATGCTTCCTGTCTTTATCAACTTCACATTCTAGAGAGAGCAACACTAGATAAATAAGGAAACAAATCAAAACCAAAATTAACATAGATTGTGCTAAGTGCAGTGAAAAAAATAAATGGTATGTCATAGAAATGTGGGTGTGGCTACAGAATAGTCAGGATGAGTTGGTAGGGAAAGTGACCCTTACGCTGAATCATGAAGTACTAGGAAAAGTCAGCCATTAGAAGGGAAAGAGAGGGACTTGCCTGGTGTGTCCAGTGGTTAAAACTTCATTTTCCAATGCAGAGGGGTGTAGGTTTGATCTCTGGTCTTGGATCTAAGTTCCCACATGCCTTGCAGGCAAAAAACAAAATGTACAACAGATGTAACAAACTCAATAAAGACTTTAAAAATGGTCTATATAAAAAAAATCTTTTTTAAAAAAAAGAGCAAGAGCATTCCAAGAAGAGACAATCTTGAGGACATGACTGGTGAGGTTGTTTGCCCAGGGTTATCCCAGGTAGTGAATGGCAAAGCTATGAAGATAGTATAAGCCTTTATTCTCCCTGCTTGTTTGTCCAAGCCCATGTTGTTTGTTTAGTCATTCAACTGATTAATATTTATTGGCAACCAGGCACCGTTCTATGCTTCAGGGACACAAAGTTATATCAGACATTCAAAATTTTTGCCTTCATGAGGTTATGTCTTGCTCTTTTCCCTGAGTCATGTTGCATCTTTGGAGGGCAAGGGGAAGAACACCTTCCATCTGTAAGTAATGAAAAAATAGATTAGTATGGCTTATGAATTAAAGGGAAATTGTTTGCTTATATAATTGAAATGAGACTTCCAGGATGATTGAGTAACTCTCCATCTCTATTTTTCTCCTGTCCTTCTCTTAGTTCTTTTTTCTTCTGTGATTTAGTATTACCCAGTTCCAGATTTTGTCTTCACATACCACACTGTCCAAAAAGAAAAAAAGTTTCCAGAATTTCCATCATTAGTTCTGAATTTTGTTTTCATTGAGTTGACCTTGATAGAGCCAAGATAACATTCATGATGTCTGGCTTAGGCCTCGGCTCTGTATTTATTTCTGTGATGAGAATATTGCCAGATTCTTAATGGGGAGTGATATCAATCGTTGGGTGTGTATGTGGAGAGACTTAGGAATGTTGTGTTATCACAACGAAGGGAGGGAGTTCCTAACTGACATTTAGTCATTGAAGACCAGGAATGCTAGAGGTTCTTCAGTGCATGGGACAGGTTTGTACCACAAAGAACTGTCCCATATTCTGCATACCTTTCAGATGTGCTTCTAGACCATATATAGGTGAAAAGTTTTATGTAATAATCTGAACTTAGAGTTTAGCTGTGCCACATTTAAACACAAAATGGAGTTTGGGGAGTGTGGGGAGGAATATTTTAATATATAGTGAATTTCCCAAAAATGTCACTATTGGATATTTGGTGAGAATATTGTATTTTGTTCAGAATTTTTCCAAGATTTGTTCATCCATTTGAAAAATCACAGCAGGATTGTTATGATGCTCTGATATTTGAGATGTTTGTGCAATATACCTTATCACTTGCATTTGTAGGAGTCTCATTTCATGGTGGTTCCATGGAAAGGTATAGATATTTGACTACATCGTGTTAGTTGCTTAGTCATGTCTGACTCTGCAACCCATGGACTGTGGCCCACCAGGTTCCTCTGTCCGTGAAATTCTCCCAGCAAGAATACTGCTGTGGGTAGCCATTCCCTTCATCCTGGGATCTTCCAAACCCAGGGATTGAACCCGGGTCTCCTGTATTGCAGGTGAGCTCTCTACCATCTGAGCTGCTGGGGAAGCCCTTGACTACAATAGCATGCCTAAATATTTACATACTGAAATATTTTTGTTTTATGAATTCCTTTTACTTCTACTTTATATTTTATTTTGAGCCTTATGTTGATTTTTGAAATCATGGAGAGAATTGTTGATATATTTATTTATGAATTAATTTTTTCATATCAAAGGGATATTGGAAAATTGTTATTAACAGGGGCTGATGGACCTGATGGGGTTGAAATCACTGGTTTAGACCTATCAGAGCCCACCTCTGAAGTTGGGGGTGAGGTTGATACTGTACAACCTGTTTAATATGCACTGGGGAAAAGGTAGAATGGATATTGGGGAGATACCCACAATGTCCATGGGATCCTCATTTTATTGTTAAAAATGTGCTTTTCTGAAGACAGAAGTGAAGTGATTGCAGTTTAATATTTTTTTGCATGTGTTTTATCAATCACATAAATGACATATATCTTCTGCCACATTCCATTGATTACACAGACCAACCTTGACACAAAGTAGGACCATAGCAGGTATGAATACCAAGAAGTGATGGGCTCCAATACCCTCTGATAGCTCAAGTGCCATTCTAAAGTTTAGTGTAGAACTAAGGTTTCTTTTTTAAAATTGAAGTATAGTTGATTTGCAATGTTGTGTTAGTTTCAAGTGTACAGCAAAGTGATTCAGTTATGTGTGTGTATATATAATCTCACACACATATACACACACTAGTTTTTCAGATTATTTTCCATTAGAGTTTATTACAAGATATTGAATATAGTTCCCTGTGCTATACAGTAGGTCCTTGTTGTCTCTTTTATATATAGTAGTGTGTATTTATTAACCCCATACTTCTAATTTATCCCTTCCCCCTTTTGCCTCTAGTAGTCATACATTTGTTTTCTGTGGCTGTGAATCTGTATTTTGTAAATTAAGTTCATTTGTACCATTTTTTTTTTTTAGATTCCACATGTAAAAGGTATCATGTGATATTTGTCTTTCTCTGATTTACTTCACTTGGTATGATAATCTTTAGGTCCTTCCATGTTTTTGCAAATGGCATTATTTAGTTCTAATATTAAAAGCACTCTCAGGTAAAATCTAGATTAAGGTAACTTTTTGTTGTGAGTACTGGCCCAAAGAGTTTATTTTCAAAAGCAAGTTCACCTGGGAGGAAATGTGACACAAGTTTTATTTCATGTTGAAAATTTTGTCAATTTAGATTTCAGATTCTCGCTTTTGACAATTCAGTTTGTATAGGCATCTCTCATTTGCTGCTTTAACATCACATCTTCCATTTTAATGTTGTGCACTAAATCCATGCTTCCAGCATCTAGAAGGGTTCTCAAACATACACCTGATCTGGCCTGAAGTTGTGAAAGAGGGATGACTGAAATACTAATTTCTAGTAAGAGAATTGTCATAGAATCAATAGTAGGATAGAAATGGAAGGCAGCAAGCAAAAAAAAAGGGGACTATTGGCTTGGTTTATTTAGCAGGCTAACCAGTTGAGATAGTAACTCAGATTAAAGTTGAATAAACATATCTGGTTCCTTTAAAGCTGGGTTTAAAAAAGATAGAACATTTGAAAATGGCCATTTTAGCTAGGGGGAATAGATTTTTTTCTGCTGCTACAAAATTCACACCTAAGTGAATCTCTTATCTGTTTCCTTGAATTAAATGAAAAGTGTTTCTATTGCTTTAGTCATAATGTATCTGGTACAGTGCACACACTGGGCTTTTCTAGGTGCACAACTGAGAGCCATTTGAATTTTGCAGAAGGATTTGTGAGAGCTACTGGGAACACGCCCAGAGACCTTCACTTCAAGGACTTTCTAAGTTTCTATAAAATAATGGATTTATATGCCAAGCTTCCTCTAACTATGCAGGCGTTGACTACTTGCTGTTGGATAAGCTTAAATGCACAGAGAAAGTGCAAATGTGACCTCTTTTTTTTTCTTTCTCCCTGCGTGTGGATGCCAACCAGAGAGTCTTTACAATTTCAAGGGTTGTAGGTGACCTCTTAATTATAATTACTTAGCAGGGAACCGGCTCTGACATTCTGCCTTTGTGCCCTACATTTCTAGCTGGTCCAGTGAACCGCAGTGCTGCGTTGCTTCATAGGTTGCATTCTTCCCACAAAAGCAAATGAGCTCTACGGCATTGGCCCTTTTCATTAGTAAGGTTTTCCCATTTTAACATGTTGTCTTATGTCAGTTGGCTTTTTTGCTTTTGCATCAACATTGTAATCAGTAGCTACCATTTTGTTAAGCTATTTGTTGATGCTTATCCCTTTTCAGGTTTTCAGTTTACTAACCACTGACATGATTTTCACTTTTCAGAAAAGGATTTTTACAGTTTAATTGAATGTTCCCAAACAGACCATTTTCTCTCCCCTGTCTTCTCCCTTTCTTGACTCTTGCTTATAAATTGGTATGTTCCTCTCAAAGAAAACATACTGTGTTTGGAAAACAGGAACAATTAAAACAAATCAAATATGAGTGAGTGGATTTCAAGTGCCAACTAGAATGCATGCTATGGGAAGCATGTCATATGTCTACATACAGAAATGCTCTCAACCTCTGTGAACAGCGCTTGTGCTGTGCCTGCCATTTAGTGAGTGCTCCTCTGGAGAAGGCAATGGCAACCCACTCCAGTACTCTTGCCTGGAAAATCCCACGGACAGAGGAGCGTGCTAGGCTACAGTCCATGGGGTTGCAAAGAGTCGGACATGACTGAGCTACGTCGCTTACTCACTCCAGAAGTGCCAAATGGAACAAATTGAGAAACACACCAAATAATCACTTTCTAAATCTAACTAATAAGGAACTCTCGTTTTCATTCATGGCTCTACCATAGTCTATCCTGGTGAGTGAGTTGGGCAGTAAAAATATTGTAAACTGGTTTTACTTTATCAGAAATACTAGTTTATGTATTCACTTATTCCTTTCTCCCTTGAATCATGTAGCTTACTTTTGCCACTTTAGTTTTGAGCTAAACTGTAAAATGCTTTCCCTCCTTCAAGTGAGTTTCCGCAAAAACAGGAGAAACTCTGAAGGCTTCCTGATAACAGCTGAAAATATACAGGTTACCTTCTTTGCTGCCAGTGAAAGAAATCGCGAAAGGGGACATTATATATGAGGTTACAAATGTGGTTTTGAAGTCCCTCAGGCTCTCCAGTCACTTGTGACACTGGAGGCAATTTACTTCCAAGAAGAGCTACTTCTTGTCTTCTATTAATAATTTATTCCTAAAAACAGCTGCTAAAATGTGAGGAGATTAAGTTCATGAATAGAGCAAATACTTTGGATTTATGTTTATCATCTGTTGTAACAAGGAAATGCGATTTCTGGCTTAGTCTAATGTGCTGGTTAATGGAGTGTTACCAAAGCATAACAGAGAGACTTCTTGTTTATCCAATATTGTTAGGAAATGGAATATTATGGTAGTTTTGATCCTCAAGAATTGCCACACATGCCTGCTGAAGCGGTGACTCTCAGCTGGGAACAGTTTTGCTCGCTAGTGGACATTTGGCAGTGCCTGGGGATATGTTTGATTGTCAGGGTAGGGGGAGGAAGAGGTGCTACTAGTGTTGAGTGGATAAAGCCCAGGGAGGATACTATGCATCTTATGACACACAGGACAGTTCTCACAAGACATTGTCTGGTCCAAAATGTCTGTAGAGACTCTGCTATACAGCCTGGCACTTTTTATCAAAGTAGAATTCAGCAAAATTCAGTTAACTACAAGATGACAGCGAATACTTTTGGTGATTTAGATGATAATTTAACATCTTACAGTGCTTCAGTGTCTTTATCAACATTAATTACCACTGTGTAGGTAAAGGATAGGAGTGTTGGTTTGTGAAGATTCCTGGGTGCTAGAAGGCTAAAGATGTTATGCTGTGGTGCAATTATCTGAAGAGGCTCAATTAATTCTTGTGTCATAACAGTTATTTGAGTTAGAATTGCTACTTCTTTCTTATAGGGAGGATCATTTACTTTTCACATTACCACACAATTGAAATATAACTTGGTCTCTGTTAGTGTGTTTTAAATATCCTTTAAAAATAATAGGTGACATGGTCTTGGAAGAATACTGCTGTCAACACAGCTTTTGTTACAATACTCCATGCTTTTATTTTAAGCCTACTAGGGGAATATATGGAGAAGGCAATGGCAACCCACTCCAGTCCTCTTGCCTGGAAAATCCCATGGACAGAGGAACCTGGTAGGCTGCAGTCCATGGGGTCGCTAGGAGTCGGACACGACTGAGCGACTTCACTTTCACTTTTCACTTTCATGCATTGGAGAAGGAAATGGCAACCCACTCCAGTGTTCTTGCCTGGAGAATCCCAGGGACGGCAGAGCCTGGTAGGCTGCCGTCTATGGGGTCGTACAGTTGAACACGACTGAAGCAACTTAGCACCAAAAGAATATAAGAAGGAAGGAATTTTTCTTCACCATTTGGACAGAGTTTGTGTGCACAATACAACAAAATGGAAAAGAAAAATACTGCTTCTGGTTAGGAAAAATGAAGGAATCTGTTTATTATTAGTCAATGAATTAAATATTATGGAAGCTGTCTCAGTCACAATCTGGGGCTAGCACAGCAAATAAGGTAGAACTTTTTATGATGTCATTTACTGAATTTTTTGAAAAATAATAGAAGTCTCAAGCATGACACTCAAAGTAATTTTTTGTGTCTGTAGTAACTTCTTGCACACATGGATTCAGGTGTGATATATGAGATTTAGGAGTGTGGAGACGTCTGTCAATGTATGGCAAAACCAATACGATATTGTAAAGTAATTAGCTTCCAATTAAAATAAATAAATTTATATTAAAAAAAGTGTGGAGACTTAAAGAAATAGAAACCACTGATTATGTGACCCTGGTTTTGTCCTTTGAACCACACTGAGTTATAAGGTGATTAAGTATAGGTTATCATCAGTAAGTAGGCTTATGCTGTCAATGATTCCTAGTCTCTGCCCTTCTGTGCAACTGCTGGAGGAGGCGCTGGGGCTGGGGAAGAGAGAGTCGGACAGGGAAGTGTTGAGAATGTGGAGCAGGACGGGAGCGGTGGGGAGTTATGTGAATATTCACATTAGTGGTAGGAGGATAAAAAAAGATGAAAGAAATAAAATCTGTCACTTATACCTGTTTTGACCTCTTGTTTTTTTAACTTGGATTTATTTATTTTTTACTCTTTCTGTTAGACACATTTAACTCTCAACTCTGTTGAATAACAAACCTTGGGAAGGGCATGGTAAACATAAGCTTAGTATGTGTTTCACAACCTCTGAGGTTCCTAAGAAATGAACTGTCTGAGTGTGAACTCAGTGCATTGATTTTTGTCACGCTTAAACCTGTGGCTTCCAGGGCCATTCTCTAAATAGATTAACATTAAATAAACAGTGAAAAATCTTGAGCCTATATATTCTGCAGTTTCTATTTCAAAGTGTAATCCTAATTAAACTTATACATATTTTTGTTTTGTCTTAGAGGAGAGTGATCAAATTAACCTGAACAAACTGCTGAGATGGAAGGGAAAAATGTAACCTAGGTAGGCAACAATCTCAACACGTTCAAAACAGAATGTATAATTTTCCAACATACTCTTTGCTTCTTACTCTGTACCCATTTTTTCTTGCCTTGATTGTGCCTCCAGTGGATTTATTTCTTGCCAGTCTTGATGGCTTCAAATCTGTTCTCCACATGTGATGTCAGTAATCTACAGAAACCACAAATATGACAGGAGTAATGTTAGCAGATAACATTTAACTAATACTTACTATGTACTTGGTATTCTTCAAAGTGCTCAATATATAGTAAATCTCAACTTTCACAATACTATGATATCAGAACTATTATTGCCTTTAATGCACAGACAATCTATATAAAATGAAGGTTTATTATACTTGCCAAAGGAGGAAGACAAGAATTGGGAATGGGTGGCGAATGATGGAGTTGATCATTCTTTGGAAGTTGCCATCTTCTTTCTGATGCATTTCCTTTACCAGTTCTTCAGCACTTTCGGATTTATAATTATCTTGTAGTCAAGCTTCACTTTCTAATGGGAGCACAGGAGAACACCATTAGGGCCAAACAGAGGCTAAATCCAAGACTACATCCAATACATGAACCCATGATGAAGCATTCACGTACCCAGCAGACTATTGCTCTCAATTTTTAAAAATGTATTCCATAAAATACTGACTGAAAACTGGTAAGTCAAGTAAATTGGTGAGTATCTTCCAAAACAGTAAATCAGTATATCATGTATTATAGAGTATTTATTTAGTGGATTTTGAGAAAAAAAATTTGCTCTATTAAAAAAAAAAAGATTTGTTGAAAAAATGGCATAACTCTTCAAGAGCCATAATGCTGAAACATGGTTCACTTAACAGTTATTATGAAATAGTTTATGCTTTTCTTAAAATCCTTCAAGGTCCTGCTTTTGTGTGGTTCTCTAGTGTCATTTTTCCCCACTTCCTATCTCAGCCCTTTTTGATGTTGTTCGGTCGCTCAGTCATGTCTGACTTTTTGCGACGTCATGGACTGCAGCATGCCAGGCTCCTCTGTTCCCCACTATCTCCTAGAGGTTGCTCAAATTCGTGTCCATTGAGTCAGTGATACTATCTAACCGTCTCATCCTCTGCTGCCCCTTCTTTTGCCTCCACTCTTTCCCAGTTACTTGTTGAGATTGTTGTTGTTGTTCAGTTGTTCAGTCATGTTCAACTCTTTGTGACCCCATGAACTGCAGCATGCCAGCCTTCCCTGTCCTTCACCATCTCTTGAACTTGCTCAAATTCGTGTCCATTGAGTTGATGATGCCATCCAACCGTCTTGTCCTCTGTTGTCCCCTTTTTCTCTTGCCTTCAATCTTTCCTGGTATCAGGGTCTTTTCCAATGAGTTGGCTCTTTGCATCAGGTAGCCAAAGTATTGGAGCTTCAGCATCAGTCCCTCCAATGAATAGTCAGGATTGGTTTCCTTTAGGATGGACTGGTTTGATCTTGCAGTTCAAGGGACTCTGAAGAGTCTTCTCTAACACAACAGTTCAAAAGCATCAATTTGTCTTTATACTTAAGCATCTACACACTGCTGTTTCATACCTGGGTTCCCACTGCATTAAATATCCATTTCCCCCTTCTTTATGCACAGAATGGGTTTGTGGCTCAACTGAGGAATTCTGACCTTTGGAAACTTCAACCTTTTAAAGAGGGGTATTAGCAAACCTGTTCAAACTGTGTCCTGGAAGGACACATTATCTTTATTCTTCTGGTCAAAAACCAAATCTACCCTCTGCCCTGGAGAGAGAATCACTGAATCTTACAAGACTGTTTGGTATACAAACATTCCTGAGCAGCTAGTCTAGAATACAATAGCTGATAATGCTTTTGCTCAGAAAGTACAGAAACAGGAGAGATCCTTGGAAAATTGTGCTCCAACAGTTGTTGCTCTTGGCACATATTAAAATTACTCATTTAAGTTTCTGGTTGGAGAGCTTATTTAGAGCAGAAATTTAATCTTATCAATCTTTACATTCTTAACATTCAGCATAGTGCTTATCCCAGAGTAGAGATTAATATTTGTGAAATAAATGAATAAATGAAGGGCTTTAGAAATAAACTACACTAAGCACAATTGTTTCAAATGACAAGTGGCTCATGGGTAGCCACCTGGTTTTCCATGATCCAGACTCTGAAACCTTTGAAATAATTTCTTATTATATAATGATAATGCCAAATTTATTAGTTATTATGGACCCAGAACTTAAACTCTTTATATATAATGCCTCAATATGTCTTGTTAAGCAACCCTTTGAAATGGTACCCTTATCATTTGCTATCAAAAACAGATTCAGAAAGGTTATGTAACTTGTTCATAGTCACACAGATGGTCAGTGGTGGAGATGAGATTTGAACAACGGCAAGTGGTTTGACTTTGGAGACTGTGTTTTCAGCCACTTAAGTGGTAGAGGCCTTCATAGGAGAGGAAAGAAAAAAGTCAGCCTGAGTTATCTTAGGTTTTCTCAACAGATACTCTGTCTCCAAAGCCAAACTTGGATAGATAGAACAAAAAACAGATTCTGACATGCATTTGGTGAATTAAACAGGTTTTGGTAAAGATGTCTTTCTTGCAAAGGAAATTCTTTGAGGATAGTAAGACAAAGGTAGCATCTTTAGGGATGAAGGATCCACGAAGACATTATTTTTGCTAACCTCCAGCTAACTAGGCTAGAGTGGAGCCAGCGTCATGGGCCTGTGACCGATGTAGTCACATGGGGGTCTTGCACTTAGAAGGGTTGTGCTTTGAAGGGTTTATTGGTTGGTTTTCTGCTCTGCTCTCCCTGTCTTGAAATTCTTTTTTAAAGTTGTGTTTCGTTTTGACTGTGCTGGGTCTTCACTGCTGTGCGTGGGCCTTCTGTAGTCGTGGTGAGCAGAGGCTCCTCTCTAGTTGCAGTGTGTGAGCTTCTCATCGTGGTGGCTTCTGCTGTGGAGCACAGGCTCAGTAACTGTGGCACCTGGACTTAGTCGCCCAGTGGCATGTGGCATCTTTCCTGGATTAAACCCATGTCCTCTGCATTGGCCTGTGGATTCTTAACCACTGGTCTTCCAGGGCAGTCCTTGAAATTCTTAACACGTTTTCCATAAGGGGTCCTGCATTTTCATTTTGTTCTGGGCATCTCAGTTTTTGTAGCTAGTCATGGGCTGGAGGTTAATCGTCCATGTGGCTAATTATTTGACAATTGGGAAGGAAGGTGTACTGGTAACACTGGAGGAGCCGCCAGTAAAGTCCTCAGGTCCCAGTATTCAGACTAGAGCTCTGGAGAGAGAAGCTCAGGCCTTGAATTTCTAGGCTGTGGAATATCTAATTCCTAAATATTTGATGACTCTACAAGATTGCCCTCGGATTGATTTTAAGATATTTATTGTAGAATACCAGTCTGTCTTAAGGGAAAAAATATTACAGACAGTATTTTCTGGAGTTTTAAAGGTCTTAGATCTATTTTCATTCTTTTTCCTGGTTGGCTGGTTTGTTTGAGGTCAATTTAACCATTCTTTTTTTTTTAAACAAGCACCAAACCGATTAAATGAGAAATAATATTTCCTTGTAACAGGAATCAATATCTACCATTTCCATTTTGATAAGTTACATTTCTATTTTCTTTCATAAATGTGAATGCACTTTGTGACTTCAAGTTTTTTTTTTCTTTTTGATGTGTGTGTGACAGTGTAGGCTCAATATGCTTTATACCATCAGGTTTGCTAGGGTATTTCAGTGATATAGTCAAAGCTTCTATTTGTGATACCTCAGTAATTCTACCTAGGTACTGCTGCTTTTTCTCTATGTCCTCAGGAAGCTTACTTAGAGACTTTCTATAAGTTTGGGTGACATCCATCTGCATTTGCTTCCAACGAAGTGAAAGTCGCTCAGTTATGTCCAACTCTTTGCCACCCCACAGACTATACAGTCCATGGAATTCTCCAGGCCAGAATACTGGAGTGGGTAGCCATTCCCTTCTCCTGGGGATCTTCCCAACTCAGGGATTGAACCCAGGTCTCCCACGTTGCAGGCGGATTCTTCACCAACTGAGCCACAAGGGAAGCCCTGCTTCCAACAAACACACATGAAATCCAGATCTTACTTCTGGTGGTTATTTTCTTCTGTACGTGTTTATATCATTGTCTCTGCCATCTTTGAAATTTACCCTGCTGAATTCCACCATTCTCCACATGAAAATAAGCAGGGGTAAAGAAAACACTGATTTGTGATACAGTTTCTTAAAAACCACTTGTCCTGATTTATCATTGCAATTTTCCTACTCCTAAATCTTTTCTGTTTTCAAATGAGTATATTCTGATGAACACTGAGTTGGATTTTACTTAAAATAGGAGAGATTCTCTAGGGAATGTGTTCCATAACCTCCGATGCCACAGTTACCTGTTTTACTGCCGCAGACCCAGCAGAGGGAGCCCAAGTTAGTGAACATAATTTTCTCTGTAACTATTTTGATGACCCAAATGAGTAACTCATGGTCCAAAGGAGATTTTTTGAGGGGCATGGGAAGCAGTCAGAGTATATGGGATCTATGTGTATGTGTGTTAGAAAGAGAGTAGAAGGGAGAAGTAAAGTAGAAATTGCCAGCCATGTGGATTTTAAGATGCACTTGAAATGGGGGAGATATATGACATCTTCTGAAGGGAAATGACAGAACTGATGGAGAGAAGCATTTAATTTTCAGATCCTGAGGAGGTAGTTTCATGTTAAAGGTATAAAACTACTTTCTTTTTCTTACTTTTCCAGTTAGTTCTCCCTTTAAAACTTTTTATTAATAGATTGAATTCTTATACATTTCCATTTCTTGTGATTTTTATATTCAGGGCAATTTCCCAGTGAGAGCTTTTTTAAAAATTCCTTTTCTCTGTCTATTACCTTACTGGCCCACACATTGTGCATCCTTGTCACAGTCTAGAAAATCTTGGAGCTGTTTAAATTTAGGTGAATATTTATTCAATAGATTAATCAATTAGTCCACCAACTATGCAAACAGTAGTTATTGAACTTTTAGTGCTCTATGAGGTGCAGAACGCGTGTACATCTGTGTATATGGGGAAGCGGTGAGTCAGAGGGGAGAATCAAAACAAGTTTCTGTGCTCAATGAACTTACATGTAGTTGAGTCGATAAGTGTGTTTGGTAAAACACAAAACCTTATGTATGTGACCAAATGTTAAGCAATAGTTCTAAGTGCCCACAAAGTTAAACTGGGCGTAAAGTAGGTGTTCCCAGAAGAGACCCTACAGGTCCTTGAGGTGGCTGTAAGAGCCCAGAAAGGTCTCAGGGAGGATATGAATGGGCCTGAAGGATGAGTGGTTCTGTGTATGGTGAGAGCAGAAGAGAGGAGGGAACCGGGCTTCCTTTGGTAGAGAAGCAGCTTGAGAAAGGCTGTGAGAAAGAAAGCATGGTTATGACGGCGGTACGGGGCAACTGGGAGGGGTTATGGTGTATGTATACTGCATACCCCTGGGGGTGCCATTGATAGCAAGCCTATGTCAGTGGTGCTACTGGAGGCACCTAGTACCTTAGAATGAGTTCTGGGATGACTATGGTTATGTTGAACAGTGACTTCTCATTCTTTGTATATTATATTAATATAACCATCAATCTACTCTCTTGAGAGGAATCTACATACAGACAAGAGAGCACAGTGGGTCCAGATGAAATGTATAGTCAGACAGCCTGGATTTGAATCTTGGGCACATCAAAATGTAGATGTGTGACCTGAGGTAAGTTTTCAACCTCTCTGTGCCTTATTTCCCTCTTCCATAAAAGGGCAAGTAATAATGGTTTCTTTTGCATGGAGTTGTAATGGTTAAATGAGATAGTGTCATATGCTTTAGAACAGTGCCTAGACTAGGCACTATGAGCCCTCAGCATTAGCTGTTATCATAAGAGAACTGATGTGTGACTCAGACAGAATGCAAATATCCTACTCTTTCAGGTGTAGACATATTCCATTAGGCTTTCTTTTATGAAAACCCAGGGTCTCATCTAGGTATCTTTGTCTTGCTGGTGAGGAGTGATGAAGCAGATTATATGGTTTAAGATTATACCAGTTTCACAGGCTGATTTATGGAAATAAATCAGGTGTGGCCAACCTTGTTTCAATAAATTGAAGATGACACTCACTTCAGTCTGATTGGTGCTCACTTGGGAACTTGGTTCCGATTGTGCTTGCAGTGCCTCCATATTTTCCACCTGTTTCAGACTGTGGACAGAATATAAGCTCTGTGAGGGCAGGAACCATGCCTACCTTGGCTATTCTTGTATGTCCTTGTCAGTTCAGTTCAGTGGCTCAGTCACTCTTTGCGACCCCATGGACTGAGGCATACCAGGCTTCCCTGTCCATCACCAACTCCTGGAGCTTGCTCAAACTCATGTCTATCAAGTCGGTGATGCCATTCAACCATCTCATCCTATTGAACTATATTCAATAAGCTGTGATAAATCATAATGGAAAAATATATAGAAAAGAATACATATATGTGTGTAACTGAGTCACTTTGCTGTATAGCAAAGATTGTCAGAATACTGTAAATGCTGTAAAGCAACTATACTTGGAAAAAAAAAAGATGTAGCAGCTTATGTCATGGCTGCAGTCTGATCACCATGCAGTTAGATTTTTCCCTTTGGTGGCAATTATAATATCTGCAAAGCACCTCAGAAACGTGCATCAGACACTGTTATCTATATCCTTCAGTTCAATCGCTCAGTCATGTCTGCCTCTTTGCGACCCCATGGACTGCAGCACACCAGGCCTCACTGTCCATCAGCAACTCCTGGAGCCTGCTCAAACTCATGTCCATCGGATTGGTGATGCCATCCAACCATTTCATCCTCTGTTGCCCCCTTTTCCTCTCGCCTTCAATCTTGCCTAGCATCAGGGTCTTTTCAAATGAGTCAGTTCTTTGCATCAGGTGGCCAAAGTATTGGAGCTTCAGCCTTAGCATCAGTCATTCCAGTGAATATTCAGGGTTGATTTCTTTAGGATTGACTGATCTGATCTCCTTGTAGTCCAAGGGACTCTCAGGAGTCTTCTCCAACATCACAGTTCAAATGCATCATTTCTTCGGCCCTCAGCATTCTTTGTCCTGGTACCTGACATTTGCTCTTTATTATGGGTCAATGACTGAATGAAAGCATGATTTTGAAAGTTCTCCTTGTCTTTTACAAACATGTGGATAGTTCTATTCCTGGTATAGATGAAGTAGGCATTACAACAGAATGTCTTGAGTGATGTCTAGTTAAGTATCTTTCCTGGTGTTTTATCATTGCCATAAAATGAAAATCGCTTATATTTTAGATCATCTAATAGCTTATAGATGTTGTCTTATACTTCATGTAATTTTCTACAGCATTCATATGAATTTGATAATAATATTCCTTCCATTTAATAGATTGAGTAACTGAATCTCCGTAGAGTTAAATGGCTCAATCTTACACATGGATTATTGTGGAATTCAGGCTTAATCTGAGGTCTTTCGACTGCAAGTGCAAAAATCTTTCTTTTAATTTTTGCAGCACCATACTTTTTCTGCCTGGATTAAAAGCCTACACAATTATATTTGCTGCCCAGGGAAGGATTGGGCCTCTCTAAATTTCTCATATGGGTGTACGTTATTTGTGAGATTAGGTTTGAATTACCTTGGAAGACACCCAAAGCTCTTAGGGGATGTGATACTGGCCAGAACCTTGAGGTGGGAGGAGTAGTGGGCAGAGTTAGAATCTACCTTTGGTAGCTTATAGACATCATGGCATGTCCTTTGGAACTGGAAGGCCTGGATGGGATGCTCCACTAGAAGTTTTGAATAAAGGCAGTGGGAGTGTGGAAAACAAAGACAGGGAAGGAAGACTGGAAAAGAAACGGCCTTGCACAGGCATTACAAATCTTCATAATTTTATGTACAGCTGATCTTGTTATTGACTCAGATAGAAACCTAAAGCCAAGAAACTGAGTAGGCTGAAACTGTCTGACTGTATAGCGCTTCAGGGCAAGAGAGTTTGGAAAGACCCTGTTTTTCAGTTCTTCCTCTTCTGGGTTTGGAGAAAAGTCTTCATCAAATACATTGGTAACACTCATCATCTTCTGTGCCAGTCTTTTGGAGAAGGAAATGGCAACCCACTCCAGTATTCTTGCCTGGAGAATCCCATGGACAGAGGAGCCTGGAGGGCTACAGTCCTGGGTTCGCAAAGAGTTGGACATGAGTGAAGTGACTTAGCATGCACGCGTGCGTAGTCTTTACATTATGCTCTGAGGCAATGCCTAGAAATGGATTTTGCCTGACAGATTTTACTACTGTTGACAGTTTTTATTCTGAATTCCCAATATCATGAAATTACTAAGTGGACTTTTTAAAAAGATTAAAAATGCCTATTTAAGACCAGTTAGACCTAATTGATATCTATAGGTCATTTCACCCCCAAACAATGAATTTCACCTTTTTCTCAAGTGCACAAGGAACCTTCTCCAGGATAGATCACATCCTGGGCCATAAATCTAGACTTGGTAAATTCAAAAAAATTGAAATCATTCCAAGCATCTTTTCTGACCACAATGCAGTAAGATTAGATCTCAATTATAGGAGAAAAGCTATTAAAAATTCCAACATATGGAGGCCGAACAACACGCTGCTGAGTAACCAACAAATCACAGAAAAAATCAAAAAAGAAATCAAAATATGCATAGAAACGAATGAAAATGAAAACACAACAACTCAAAACCTGTGGGACACTGTAAAAGCAGTGCTAAGGGGAAAGTTCATAGCAATACAGGCATACCTCAAGAAACAAGAAAAAAGTCAAATAAATAACCTAACTCTACACCTAAAGCAACTAGAAAAGGAAGAAATGGAGAACCCCAGGGTTGGTAGAAGGAAAGAAATCTTAAAAATTAGGGCAGAAATAAATGCAAAAGAAACAAAAGAGACCATAGCAAAAATCAACAAAGCCAAAAGCTGGTTCTTTGAAAGGATAAATAAAACTGACAAACCATTAGCCAGACTCATCAAGAAACAAAGGGAGAAAAATCAATAAAATTAGAAATGAAAATGGAGAGATCACAACAGACAACACAGAAATCCAAAGGATATTAAGAGACTACTATCAGCAATTATATGCCAATAAAATGGACAACTTGGAAGAAATGGACAAATTCTTAGAAAAGTACTACTTTCCAAAACTGAACCAGGAAGAAACAGAAAATCTTAACGGACCCATCACAAGCATGGAAATTAAAACTGTAATCAGAAATCTTCCAGCAAACAAAAGCCCAGGTCCAGACGGCTTCACAGCTGAATTCTACCAAAAATTTAGAGAAGAGCAACACCTGCTTCTGCTGCTGCTGAGTCGCTTCAGTCGTGTCCGACTCTGTGCGACCCCATAGATGGCAGCCCACCAGGCTCCCCCATCCCTGGGATTCTCCAGGCAAGAACACTGGAGTGGGTTGCCATTTCCTTCTCCAATGCATGAAAGTGAAACGTGAAAGTGAAGTCGCTCAGCTGTGTCCGACTCTAGCCTACTCAAACTCTTCCAGAAAATTGCAGAGGAAGGTAAACTTCCAAACTCATTCTATGAGGCCACCATCACCCTAATACCAAAACCTGACAAAGATGCCACAAAAAAAGAAAACTACAGGCCATATCACTGATGAATATAGATGCAAAAATCCTTAACAAAATTTTAGCAATCAGAATCCAACAGCACATTAAAAAGATCATACACCATGACCAAGTGGGCTTTATCCCAGGGATGCAAGGATTCTTCAGTATCCGCAAATCAATCAATGTAATACAACACATTAACAAACTGAAAAATAAAAGCCATATAATTATCTCAATAGAT
This sequence comes from Capricornis sumatraensis, assembly GCF_032405125.1. NCBI lineage: Eukaryota > Metazoa > Chordata > Mammalia > Artiodactyla > Bovidae > Capricornis > Capricornis sumatraensis. Next base: position 95,799,659 of record NC_091072.1, read on the forward strand.
GCAGAGAAAGCCTTTGACAAAATTCAACATCCGTTTATGATAAAAATTATCCAGAAAGCAGGAATAGAAGGAACATACCTCAACATAATAAAAGCTATATGTGACAAACCCACAGCAAACATTATCCTCAATGGTGAAAAATTGAAAACATTTCCCCTAAAGTCAGGAACAAGACAAGGGTGCTCACTTTTACCACTACTATTCAACATAGTTTTGGAAGTTTTGGCCACAGCAATCAGAGCAGAAAAATAAATAAAAGGAATCCAAACTGGAAAAGAAGACGTAAAACTCTCATTGTTTGCAGATGACATGATCCTCTACATAGAAAACCCTAAAGACTCCACAAGAAAATTACTAGCACTAATCAATGAATATAGTAAAGTTGCATGATATAAAATCAACACACAGAAATCCGTTGCATTCCTATACACTAATAATGAGAAAAAAGAAAAAGAAATTAAGGAAACAATTCCACTCACCATTGCAACGAAAAGAATAAAATACTTAGGAATATATCTACCTAAAGAAACTAAAGACCTATATATAGAAAACTATAAAACACTGGTGAAAGAAATCAAGTTCAGTTCAGTTCAGTCGCTCAGTCGTGTCCGACTCTCTGCGACCCCATGAATTGCAGCACGCCAGGACTCCCTGTCCATCACCAACTCTCGGAGTTCACTCAGACTCACATCCATCGAGTCAGTGATGCCATCCAGCCATCTCATCCTCTGTCTTCCCCTTTCCCTCCTGTCCCCAATCCCTCCCAGCTTCAGAGTCTTTTCCAATGAGTCAACTCTTCGCATGAGGTGGCCAAAGTACTGGAGTTTCAGCTTCAGCATCATTCCCTCCAAAGAAATCCCAAGGTTGATCTCCTTCAGAATGGACTGGTTAGATCTCCTTGCAGTCCAAGGGACTCTCAAAAGTCTTCTCCAACACCACAGTTCAAATGCATCAATTCTTCGGTGCTCAGCCTTCTTCACAGTCCAACTCTCAACATCCATACATGACCACAGGAAAAACCATAGCCTTGACTAGACGGACCTTAGTCGGCAAAGTAATGTCTCTGCTTTTGAATATGCTATCTAGGTTGGTCATAATTTTCTTCCAAGGAGTAAGCATCTTTTAATTTCATGGCTGCAGAAATCAAAGAGGACACTAAAAGATGGAGAAATATACCATGTTCATGGATCGGAAGAATCAATATAGTGAAAATGAGTATACTGCCCAAAGCAATCTATAGATTCAATGCAATCCCTGTCAAGCTACCAGCAGTATTTTTCATAGAGCTAGAACAAATAATTTCACAATTTGTATGGAAATACAAAAACCTTGAATAGCCAAAGCAATCTTGAGAAAGAAGAATGGAACTGGAGGAATCAACCTGCCTGAGTTCAGGCTCTACTACAAAGCCACAGTCATCAGGACAGTATGGTACTGGCATAAAGACAGAAATATAGATCAATGGAATAAAATTCAAAGCCCAGAGATAAATTCAGGCACCTATGGACACCTTATCTTTGACAAAGGAGGCAAGAATATACAATGGATTAAAGACAATCTCTTTAACAAGTGGTGCTGGGAAAACTGGTCAACCACTTGTAAAAGAATGAAACTAGAACACTTTCTAACACCATACACAAAAATAAACTCAAAATGGATCAAAAGTCTAAACATAAGACCAAAAACTATAAAACTCCTAGAGGAGAACATAGGCAAAACATTCTCTGACATAAATCACAGCAGGATCCTCTATGAACCACCTCCCAGAATATTGGAAATAAAAGCAAAAATAAACAAATGGAACCTAATTAAACTTAAAACCTTCTGCACAACAAAGGAAACTATAAGCAAGGTTAAAAGACAGCCTTCAGAATGGGAGAAAATAATAGCAAATGAAGCAACTGACAAACAACTAATCTCAAAAATATACAAGCAACTCCAGCTCAATTCCAGAAAAATAAACGACCCAATCAAAAAAGGGCCAAAGAACTAAACAGATATTTCTCCAAAGAAGACATACAGATGGCTAACAAACACATGCAATGATGCTCAACATCACTCATTATCAGAGAAATGCAAATCAAATGCAAAATGAGGTACCGTTTCATGCCAGTCAGAATGGCTGCGATACAAAAGTCTACAAGCAATAAATGCTGGAGAGGGTGTGGAGAAAAGGGAACCCTCTTACACTGTTGGTGGGAATGCAAACTAGTACAGCCACTATGGAGAACAGTGTGGAGATTCCTTAAAAAACTGGAAATAGAACTGCCTATGACCCAGCAATCCCACTGCTTGGCATACACACTGAGGAAACCAGAATTGAGAGAGACACATGTACCCCAATGCTCATCGCAGCACTGTTTATAATAGCCAGGACATGGAAGAAACCTAGTTGTCCATCAGCAGATGAATGGATAAGAAAGCTGTGGTACATATACACAATGGAGTATTACTAAGCCATTAAAAAGAATACATTTGAATCAGTTCTAATGAGGTGGATGAAACTGGAGCTGATTATACCGAGTGAAGTAAGCCAGAAAGAAAAACACCAATACAGTATACTAACACATATATATGGAATTTAGAAAGATGGTAATGATAACCCTGTATGCGAGACAGCAAAAGAGACACAGATGTATAGAACATTCTTTTGGACTCTCTGGGAGAAGGAGAGGGTGGGATGATTTGGGAGAATGGCATTGAAACAGGTAATATCATATATGAAATGAATAGCCAGCCCAGGTTCGATGCAGGATACCGGATGCTTGGGGCTGGTGCACTGAGACGACCCAGAGGTATGGTATGGGGAGGGAGGAGGGAGGGGGGTTCAGGATGGGGAACATGTGTATATCTGTGGTGGATTCATGTTGATGTATGGCAAAACCAATACAATATTGTAAAGTAATTAACCTCCAATTAAAATAAATTTTTATTAAAAAAAAATGCCTATTTAGTGAGAACTTTGAAATGTACAATGCTGTATCCTTGTAGGTACTTAATAGTTACCAACGTTCTTGAACCCAGTCAACATTTGTGGGCACTTCCATTATATAACTTATCATGGTTGGTCCCACCATAAATTTATGTCTCCCTGATTATATTATAGAGCAAATTTGTGTCCTTTATATTATCTAGGTCAGTGCTTCAACCATAGTAGATGTTTAATAGATATTTGTTAAATGGATTGGAAATCAAATACTGTCATTTTTATTGAGTAAAACGGTGGAAAAAAAGAGAAACAAAACCTCTTCTGAGATAGTGGATATTTGGCAATTAATTTACTTTTTGGTATACCACTTCTTTAATTTTTTTTTTTAAATTTTTGCCTCTGCTGGGTCTTTACTCCTATGTTGGCTTTCCTCTAGTTATGGTGAGTGGAGGGTTACTCTAATTGTGGTGTGTGGGCTTCTCATTGAAGTTTCTGCTCTTGTTTCAGATTACAGGCTCTAGGGCCTGCAGGCTTCAATAGTTGTGGCTCTTGGGCTCTGGAGCACAGGCTTAATAGTTGTGGCACACAAGCTTAGTTGCTTCATGGCATGTGGGATCTTTGAGGATCAGGGATTAAAGTGTGTCTCTTGAATTGGCAGGTGGATTCTTTACTATTGAACCACAAGGGAAACCATGGTATACCATTTCTTTGTGAACCAACTTTATATATAAAGTGAAGTGAAAGTCACTCAGTCATGTCTGACTCTGCAACCCCTTGGACTGTAGCCTGCCAGGTTTCCTGCATTGCAGGTGGATTCTTTACCATCTGAGCTACCTTGGAACACTTCTACGCATAAGGTAGAGGTTAACTTGATTTCATTTTAGAGTAGAAATCAAAATAAGCAATATACAAGTGGATACGCAGAGCACTGATTATGCTTGCCTTTTCCACATTGCTATTGCTTTCCAGGTATGGTGTGTGTATTTATGAGTTTGTGTGTTCCAATTAGTTAAAATAGATTTTTAAATATGTCTTGATGAAGGAATTAGGAATTCTTAGTTGTTTCTCTCCTTTTTATAATCATTCTTACTGTATGTGATAGAATTAGCTACTTCAGTTACTACTGTGTAAGGTTTTCGTTTAGGAAGGTATTGCATTAATATAAGTAAGTAATATCAGAATTTTGGGATAGTTTATTTTAGAAATGTGTAATAGCAGTTTCCTGTAACTAGAGATCAATGCTTGAAGAATAAATAGTTCATAAGGATCAAGAAAACTAGGAAATTCAATCCTTACAGGATATTAAAAAAAACCCTCAGCTCTAGATGGACTGAGAATTTAGATGTTAGCAAATTTTTTTAACACTTAGTAGACTATACACATGATTGCATTTTAGACCCAGAAGTCAGAAAATATTCCTTAAATAAGGCATCAAACTTCGACTATAAAAGAAAAGACATAACATTTTACTATATTAAAATAAGAAATTTATCAAGAGACCACTTAAAGAAAATGAAAAGTCCTATCACAAACCAGGAGAAGATATTTCTGATTACACAACTGACAAAGAACTGGTGTCAAGAGCATGGGAACTTTTGGCAAAAGATTAAAAGCATGAAAACAATAATTTTTGAGAGGATATAGATACACTAGATGTTAGTTATGGGTCTGAGTGTAAATTGGTGCAATCATTTTAGAAAACATTGAACATTTTGTTGCACTTTCATATATCCTAGGATTCCACTGCTAGATACTCAGTAAACCACATGGTCATGGGTGACAGAAAACATGTACAAGGGTGTTCCTGTTAGTGCTAGTTAAAGAATAACCTGCAAACAACCCAAATGTGTATCAGTAGAAGCATGGATGAATAAACTGGGATATATTCACATAACATGAGATAGTAGTCAAGTAAAACACAGTGTTTACAAATATGAGGGAATTTTATCTATGTAATCCTAAGTAAAAGTATCATTCTAAAGTATACCATTCTTATAAAGTTAAAAATAACTAAAATATCTCTTGAAATACAGCTAGATGTAATAAGTCTCTTAAACAAGGTCATCGAGGGAATGCTGAATATGGAAATGAATATGGTTATTGCCTCAGGTCTCAGAATTGAAAAGGTTGTCATATGAAGTGACCATGTAGCTGAATGTGGTTCAGGATCCTCTTAATTTCTTTTGGATGGGCAAATTTGTGACTCAAAAATGGCTAAATAAGTGGAAGTGGGTCATATAATTACCAATGATGTGAGTATTGTATAAGCCAAAGATTATGATTAATCCAACTTTGTGCACCTCAAATACAAAGAGAAAAAGATGAACTAGTTCCCAAAATATATAACTATTAAGGACATTCGGTATTTAACCATATTTTCAGAGTTGATGTGGCAGACTATATTACATTACTATTTTAATATTATGTGTCTATGCTTTTTCAGATTATTTGTTACATAAAAAAACATTTTGATCTTATTCCCAGATTATTTGTGTCTGTCACATAAAAAATAAAACATAAAAGTCATTCTCCTTTTTCTTGGTGTGTATTTTAATTATATTTAATCTATTAAAAAAATTAAGGCAGTATCTGAGACAAACTTTTACTGCAGAAGTATTTAAACTTCATAACGATTAGGTGCTTGAAACATTTTAAGTGCTAAACATTTAAATAATCAGCCTAAACATACCTGTTAGAAAGATGTGGGGTCTTAGACTGAATTTATTTGGTCAGTATGTGGAATTTCCCATCTAAAATATCGTATTTCCTAAAACACATTTCCTAAAATACGGTTTGTTATACTTAGAAAACAAAATTGAAAGCATCTCAGAATAGCAAAATTAAATCTGTTGTGAATTACTGTAACTGTAATACAATACAAATATAAAGTGGCATATACAATATCCACAATTATGAGAGAACTATCAATAACAGGTTTAGGAATTTCAGCTGACAAAACAACTGGCAGTTTTTGAAATCTGAAAATACTATTTTGAAATGAATTCCAGATATTTATTCACATTTGTATGAGTTTGCTGGGACTACCATAAGAAAATCACAGACTGGGTCCTTTGCTGCTGCTGCTGCTGCTGCTAAATCACTTCAGTCGTGTCCTAGTCTGTGCGACCCCATAGACGGCAGCCCACCAGGCTCCGCTGTCCCTGGGATTCTCCAGGCAAGAACACTGGAGTGGGTTGCCATTGCCGTCTCCAATGCATGAAAGTGAAAGTGAAGTCGCTCAATCGTGTCTGACTCTTAGTGACCCCATGGACTGCAGCCTACCAGGCTCCTCTCTCCATGGGATTTTCCAGGCAAGAGTACTGGAGTGGGTTGCCATTGCTTTCTCCACTGGGTGCTTTAAGCAATAGAAATTTAGTTTTTCACAGTTCTGGAGGCTGGAAGTCCAAGATCATTGCATTGGCAGGTTTGATTTCTTTTGCTGCCTCTCTCCTTGGTTCACAGATTTCCACCTTCTTGCTCTGTCCTCTCAGAGTTTTTCTTCTGTGCATACACATCTCTGTTGTCTGTTGGCTCTTCTTAGGATACTAGTTGTACTAGATGAACCCCCTCCAAACCCACCATCTCCCAGCAGCAGCTGCATTTTAACTTAATCACCGCTTCAAAGAATTTTGCTTTCTGAGATGCTAGAGCTTGGGATTTCAACATATGAATTTGGGGGTAACACAATTCAGCCCATAATGCATCCTTTTCTGTGACTATGATTCTTGTGAGTGTGTTCCAGGCCCCTTTTTAGATGTTGGGGAACAGCACTAAAGCTTATTATCTGGGTCTCACAAGGTGCTCAAATTAGAGGAAAAGTCCTATGGCAGTAAATGTGCAAATGCCATTGTTCCCAAATCCCTGTAGTATTTATTTAGGACTAGAAGGCAATGGCACCCCACTCTAGTACTCTTGCCTGGAAAATCCTATGGATGGAGGAGCCTGGTGGGCTACAGTCCATGGGGTTGCTAAGAGTCGGACGTGACTGAGCTACTTCACTTTCACTTTTCACTTTCATGCACTGGAGAAGGAAATGGCAACCCACTCCAGTGTTCTTGCCTGGAGAATCCCAGGGACGGCGGAGCCTGGTGGGCTGCCATCTCTGGGGTCTCACAGAATCGAACATGACTGAAGCGACTTAGCAGCAGCAGCAGAGGCTTCTTCTCCCTTAATTGCTTAGAAGAATTCAGAGTGAAAGTGTTAGTCACTCAGTTGTGTCCCACTCTTTGTGACCCCATGGTCTGTAGCTCACCAGGCTCCTTTGTTCCTGGGGTTCTCCAGGCAAGAATACTGGAGTGGGTTGCCATTCCCTTCTCCAGGAGGTCTTCCCGACCCAGAGATTGAACCCAGGTCTTACTCCTTGGAAGGAAAGTTATGACCAACCTAGACAGCATATTAAAAAGCAGAGACATTACTTTCTCAATAAAGGTCCATCTAGTCAAGGCTATGGTTTTTCCACTGGTTGTGTATGGATGTGAGAGTTGGACTATAAAGAAAGCTGAGCACGGAAGAATTGATGCTTTTGGACTGTGGTGTTGGAGAAGACTCTTGACAGTCCCTTGGATGCAAGGAGATCCAACCAGTTCATCCTAAAGGAGATCAGTCCTGGGTGTTCATTGAAAGGACTGATGTTGAAGCTGAAACTTCAATATTTTGGCCACCTATGCGAAGAGCTGATTCATTTGGAAAGACCCTGATGTTGGGAAAGATTGAGGGCAGGAGGAGAAAGGGACAACAGAGGATAAGATGGTTAGATGGCATCACCCACTCGATGGACATGGGTTTGGGTGGACTCCGGGAGTTGGTGATGGACAGGGAGGCCTGGCGTGCTGCAGTTCATAGAGTCACAAAGAACTGGATATGACTGAGTGACTGAACTGAACTGAACTCCTGCATTGGCAGGCAGATTATGTACTGTCTTCCACCTGGTCAGGAACCCTGGCAACTGATAAATAAATTCCTGTTGTTACTCACTCCAGAGGCCAGAGCAGGCTGTATGGAGTTGAGCACATGAGAGCAGCTTAATTGCAAGGGAACACCCATAATTAGTAGTATGTTTCATTGTGACAGTCAGTTGTGGATTCATATTGGAACCTCTGTGTTTTCCTTACCGACAAGGTTGTGCTTCATGTCTGAGGTGCATCTTCCCTAACTGTGGTCATGTGGGCCCTTTGCCCCTTGGAGTTAGGTGGCCATCTCCTAGAGCAACTGTCTCTCTTAAAGTATTTCTCAGTCCTTCAAAGGGAAATTTGGGTTCCCTGGTGGCTCAGATGGTAAAGAATCAGCCTGCAATGCAGGAGACCTGGGCTCGATCCCTGGGTTGGGAGGATCACCTGGAGAAGGGCATGGCAACCCACGCCAGTATTCTTGCCTGGAAAATCCCATGGCCAGAGGAGCCGATGGGCTTCAGTCCATGGGGTCCCAAAGAGTTGGACACGACTGAGTAACTAACACTTTCACTTTCACAACACAGCACATATTTGAAATCAGGGAGCCAAACACTCTAAATTTTTCATTGTTTTTTTAAAGACTGTTTTTGTAATACTGTGTCACATTCCCCAAACTAATAACTTTCTGTGCTTGTTAGACAATACAGGCCACTTTAAGGCAGGAAATGGATGGTGTCACAGAAATGGAGAAAAGTGGCTTAGTCAATATAGAAGCATCCTGACACATCGGCATCAGGTCGCACTTCCCTGATAGCTCAGTTGGTAAAGAATCCGCCTGCAATTCAGGAGACCCTGGCTTGATTCCTGGGATCAGGAAGATCTGCTGGAGAAGAGATAAACTACCCACTCCAATATTCTTGGGCTTCCCTGGTCGTTCAGCTGGTAAAAAGTCCCCCTGCAGTGCAGGAGACCTGGATTCGATCCCTGGGGTGGGAAGATCCCCTGGAAAAGGGAAAGGCTACCCACTCCAGTATTCTGGCCTGGAGAATTCCATGGACTGTATAGTCCATGGGGTTGCAAAGAGTTGGACACTTTCACAAGCTGTCTAGGCTGGCAAGGTGGCTCCAGAGTGGAGGGGCACTGAGGTTCTCTCTTCTTTTGCTCCCTAAATTCCCAAGAGTAGTTTTCAGCATGAGAGAAGCCTGAGTGTAAATTAGTCCAATATCTGGCCAGTGAAGTCATCTTGCTTTTGGCTACAAATACTACATTAAAATGGCTTGAGCAGTTCAGCAAAGTATTTAATTGCTTCACTTTACCAAGAGTAGGCAGAGATGAGGTGGCATCTCTGTGAGTTCATGAAGAATCCTAGCTCTTTCCTCACCTCTGTTCTGCTTTCTTCATCTTGTTACCTTTGGGTCCTTGAGATTGTCACCCTGTCTTCAAAAAATGACCCCAGACATTGTAGCCCTATACCAGTGCCCCATTCAGGTAGGTAGGGAGGGAACTTTTCCTTGTATGTCTTCCTTTTTTGCTTTCTTTTAAATTAGGGAGCAACAGTTTCTCGAAAGCCCCTATGAAAACATCTGCTTGTGTCTTTTTTTCAGTTTATCTGAAGAAAAACAAAAATGGTTCACCCATTTCTCCTGCACTTTATCTGCTGCCTCTGGCAACCAACAATCTGTTCTTGTATCTGTGAGCTTGGTTTATTTCTGTATTCGCTTCCACATGTAATATAGAGCATTTGGTATTTATATTTTCTGATGTAGTTCATTTAGCATAATGTCCTTGAGGTACATCCATGCTCTTAGAAATGGTAAGATTTCATACATTTTTATGGCTGAATAATATTCCATAGTGTATGTGTGTGTTTGTGAGAGAGAGAAAGAAAGCTACATATAGTTTCTTTATCTGATCATCCATTGATAGGCACTTAGGTTGTTTCCATATCTTGGCAACTGTAAATAATGCTGCAAGAATAACATGACACCACCCTTATGGCAGAAGGCAAAGAAGAACTAAAGAGCCTCTTGATGAGAGTGAAAGAGGGGAGTGAAAAAGTTGGCTTAAAACTCAACATTCAAAAACTAAGATCATGGCATCCGGTCCCATCACTTCATGGCAAATAGAAGGGGAAAAAATGGAAACAGTTACAGACTTTATTTTTTGGGCTCCAAAATCACTGCAGATGGTGATTGCAGCCATGAAATTAAAAGATGCTTGCTCCTTGGAAGAAAAGCTATGACCAACCTAGACAACATTATTAAAAAGCAAAAACATTACTTTGCTAACAAAGGTCTGTCTAGTCAAAGCTATAGTTTTTCCAGTAGTCATGTATGTATTTAAGAGTTGGACTATAAAGAAAGCTGAGCACTGAAAAATTGATGCTTTTGAACTGGGGTGTTGGAGGAGACTCTTGAGGGTCTCTTGGACTACAAGGAGATCCAACCATTCTATCCTAAAGGAAATCAGTCCTGAATATTCACTGGAAGGACTGATGCTGAAGCTGAAACTCCAGTACTTTGGCCACCTGATGTGAAGACCTGACTCAATGAAAAAGTCCCTGATGCTGGGAAAGATTGAAGATGGAAGGAGAAGGGAATGACAGAGGATGAGATGGTTGGATGGTATCACCAACTTGATGGACATGAGTTTGAGCAAGCTCCTGGTGTTGGTGATGGACAGAGAAGCCTGGTGTGCTTCAGTCCATGTGGTTGCAAAGAGTCAGGCACAACTGAGCAACTGAACTGAATACTATAATGATCATGGGAATATATAGATATTTTCAAATTAGTGTTTTTATTTTCTTTGGATAAATATCTGAAAATTAAATTGCTAAATCATATAGTAGTTCTAGTTTTAATTTTTTGAGGAACCTCAGTACTCTTTTTCCATGGTGGTTGCACCAATTTATGTTGCCAGCAATAGTGCATGTGGGTTCCCTTTTCTCTACATTCTTGCCAAGACTTGTTATTTATTGTCCTATTGACAGTAGCCCTTCTGACAGATGTGAGGGGATATCTCATTGAAGTTTTGATTTGCATTTCCCTGATAATAAATGATATAGAGTATCTTAGACCTGTCAGCCATCTGTACATCTTCTTTGGAAAAATGTTTATTTGGATCATCTTTTGCCCATTTCTTAATTGGATTTTGTTTTTGTTTTGTAATTATGTTGCGTGACTTCTTCTTACATTTTGGACACTTGCAACTTATCAGATGTATAATTTGCAAATATTTTCTCCTGTTCACTAGGTTGCCTTTTCATTTTGTTGATAGTTTCCTTTGCCATGCAGAAACTTTTTAGTTTTTTGTAGTCCCACTTGTGTATTTCTGCTTTTGTTGCTTTTGCTTTTGATGTCCAGATTCAACAAATCATTGCTAAGACCTATTGTCAAGGAGCTTACCACTTATATTTACTCCTGGAAGTTTTATGGCTTCAAGTCTTACATTCACTTTGAGTTAATTTTGTGAAAGATGTAAAATAGTGGTCCAGTTTTGTCCTTTTGCATATGGCTGTCCAGTTTTCTCAAATAGAAGAGACTGTTCTTTCCCTATTGTATATTCTTCACTCCTTTGTCATATATTAATTGACCATATGAGTGTAGGTGTATTTCCGGGTACTTCATTCCCTGCTTCTATGGCAAGACTCTTCTGTTTTAATTACTTTAGATTTGTAATATAGTTTGAATCATGGCATTTGGCACTCTAGCTTTTTTTTCTTAAATTCACTTTGGCTAGTCTGGGTCTTTTATATTTCTATTACAGTTTTGGGATGGTTTATCCTGTTTCTGTGAAAATGTCATTGGAAAGCTCTCCAAATATTAAAGTTGATAAATTATTTTCATGTTTTTGGACAAGTTACAGAACTAGTATCTCACTTTATTTAAAAATGTGGTTGGTTTCTCTTTTGATTATCTAATGCTTTCTACCTCCTTCCATACTATTTTCTGTTATTTGGGAGTCTAGACCACAGAAGGTTGCAGAGAAAAACAGTTGAATAATTTTATTGAAGTTGAGGCATCTGGAGGTGAAGGGGCGATTGTGGATGGGTATGAATTTACACCTGGCAGTAATTTCCTTGGGTCAGTGGCCAAAGACTAAAAAGGAAGCTGGATATCTGAGTAGATACCATTGCAGATAAAGAGCATGACATTCATTCCATACTCTTTGGGTTGTGGTACAATTATGCTCCCTCCGCAAGGTAGAAATCAGATCTAACCTTGGGAAACCATGACTGTGGGGAGAGCAGGTGAGTGTGGATGAGAAGATGCATCTTTAAATTTATTGAAATGACATTTCCATCACATGGTTATAGAAACATCAATATATAATATTTCTTGCCCATCTGAATTTATGGTTTGCAATTTGAACCTGGCACTGTCCATTCTATATATTTCAGTTTAGATACAACAATCTCTGCTAACAAGGACTGAAAAAGATTGAGCAGCAGCATGGCTTGATCCAAGGCTAGAGAATCATGAACTGTAAAAATCTTACCCTAGCTCTTGTAACATGCTGTCATAAATTGAAAAAAATCAGTACAGTGTGAAATACTGGCCTTCTGCAATAGCATGAAGATGATCTGATATATAAACTTGGAAAATGGGGGCCTAGAGAGAGGAGCATACACAACCTTGGTACAAGTGGGAAGGTAACTCTTGTTAGTTTTCAGTTTGGTGATATTCTGATCAGGCTGAATTTAATAGTTTCTCTTCAGGATTTGAGATTAACAGAAAAATGGAAAATAGCCAAATTATGGGGAAGGAAGTACTTAAAAGAGGTCACTATATTGAGAAACTATTTTAAAAACGGACGGTGCTGTGTTAGTTTTAGAAATTAGTTTTGGCCTAAATGACCAAAATCACACTGCATTTCAATAATCCATAATTAGATCAGCTCCTGTTCCATTAAATGATGCCCTTGATTTAGAAATGTCCCATAAAAGAACTCTGACAAAAATTATTAATAAAAATAAAATTCTTAGGGTAATCTTTGAGGATGCTTAGAGACATGAATCGTACTAAGAAAAACAACTTGTATAATTACAACAGTGTGACAATAATAAATATGCCTGTTAATATAAGTAGTGGCTAAAATCCTGGACTTTGGATTCAAGTAGGCTCTCATTCAAAGCCTTTCTCTACCAGTTAGTATCTGTGACCCTGGGCAATGCACTTTGCCCTTCTGTAAAATGGGAACACACATACAATTCAACAGTATTGTTATAAATATTAGATCAAGTATCTAATGTGTGTGGCAATGGTAATAATTTATATTATTATTAAAAATCTTTTCAGTTGGAGGCTTTTAGCAACCTGACCCATGATCTAAAATATTGCTCTTGGTTGGCTTTACAAAATAAATTTAAGTTGTGAGACATTATGATTTCTTGCATTTCTTAAACAATCTAATCTTTTAACACATTAGAAATCACTGATACACAGGTAGTAGCTTCCATATGGTTTTTCATGAAGTATGGCAAAAAGAAAACAACAACAAAAAACCATGAAAACATAAATGAAAGAATAAGTTATTTAGACAATACTGTTTATAGCTTCTCAAGCAAGATAGGAAAAAGAAGATAATTTTAATGGTGTCTGGCAGATACTAACAATATTAACGTAATAAATACTATAGTAATTTATGTTCTATTTAATAGCATTCTTATTTCAGTCATCTGGGAGATTTTAACAAAATAAAGCTACTTTTATATGCTAAATGTGGAAATAAGAGGTTGTTTTTATGAATGTGCACTGAGGAAAATAGAAATGCAGAAGAGTTAAGAAATCCAGGGAAATGTGTGTACCTATGACTGATTCTTGTTGATGTGTAATAGAAAACCACAAAATTCTCTAAAGCAATTTTTCTTCAATTAAAAAAAAAGAAATCCAGTGAGTGTCCTAAAGAAATAATTTTTCTTTCAGGTCTTTTATTTCGATTTCCTCTCTGAATACAAGCCCTACGTAAAATAATTTTAGTTCATTAAATCACAATCCTGAAAAATTTTGAGGATACTATACTATAACTAAGAAAACATGACTTTAAAAAATTCGTCAGAACTCACTCTTTTTTTTCATTTTTAAGACAGAATTTGGTTTATTTGGAAAAATAAAGTCCAATCAAACTTAGGACTCTGTCTGCATTTACTTGATATTCCCTTTGGTAATCTTCCTTTTTGCCTTTGCCATTTTGAAGAAATGATCTTTTTTCTGATAACTTTGTTAACCCTGATTGGTCTCTTTTCAATTTTTTTTTTTAAAGAAAATATCAGAGCTATTTAAAAATTTTTGCCTGCATTACAGAGTGACCTGGGCTTCCCTGTTGGTTCAGACAGTTAAAGAATCTGCCTGTGATGTGGGAGACCTGGGTTTGATCCCTGGGCTGGGAAGATCCCTGGAGGCGGGCATGGCAACCCACTCCAGTATTCCTGCCTGCAGAATCCCCATGGACAGAGGAGCATGGTGGGCTACAGTCCATGGAGTCCCAAAGAGTGGGACACAAACTGAGCGACTAAACACGGCACAGAGGGACCTAATTTTTTTTTCTTTGCTTTTCACTTTTTATTAATTACCTTTAATTACTTATCAGTAAGGGATAGAGGGTGTATCTTCACAGTCTAAGTATATGAAAGCAAAAAAAAAAAAAAAATCAATGCATGAGGAGGGTTAAGAAATGTTTGTTAGGGATTTTGTCTTGATCTTTATCATGGAGGCTCCGCAGTTCCTCCTGCAGTGCAGGAGATACTGGAGACCGGGTTTGATCCCTGGAGAAGGAAATGGTAACCTACAGCGCTATTCTTGCCTGGGAAATCCCATGGACAGAGGAGCCTGTGGGGCCGCAGTCCATGGGGTCACAAAAAAATGGGGCACGATTGAGCACACATACATTGTCATGGAGCAGTGCAGAGGCTAACAGTGAGTTAGTAAAGCAAAACTCTCATTTCTTGAGAAATTCTTTGCTGGAGTCAAAAGATAACAATGATCCTTTGGAAACAGAACGCTGTACAGCAGTAAGATGAAGCTCTTTTGCAAGTCTCTCCGCTGCTGCTGCTTCTCCTGACAGGGAAGCTATTTTAACTTTTAATTTGCTGAAAGGCAAATAAGGCAGCTGTCTTCACAGTAGGAAGTTAGGGGGTGAGTGTTGGAGACACAGCTCTCTTTTCATGTAAATTAAAGGAGAATATACTAAAGGAAAGTATACTGTTGCTGTACAGACTCTCAGCAAGCAGGCCAGAGTGTCATCTTTAGTGATTCTCTTATGATTTCTTTTAATTTGCCAAACACATCAGATCTGAGAACAGATTTTATATTTGACAGCACTGAAGCATCCCTTCCCTTTTGCCTTCCTCCACCTCCCCAAACACCAAAACTCAGAAAACGTTTTGGATGATGTTTGAATTTAAAACTGTATGTAATGTTTTCACTAAGCCTTTATTCTTTTCTTTATGATATTCCTTTTTGTTGAAGTATTTTTCCAAGGGAATTGAAGCTCATGAGGGAAGAATTGAGATTGCACCTATTTTCATTAAATAGGAGCTGTGTTAGTAACTTATCAACGTTGCATGGAATATAGTAATGGAAGAATCTCTGGATGATTCCTTTTGATGTTGTCCTCTAAAGGTCTCATCAGAAAGCATTGCTCTCTGCATTATCCCCTTCTGATTTCTAGTGGTTTTGTTTTGTTTGGCTATTGATTGGTGTGACACATCCCTCTTAATGCTAACATTAGATGATGCTTTATAAGAGCACTTAGTGGAAAAATGACTGTATGTAGGTAGAAAGTTCATTAAATGGTTTGAACTATTTGTCTGAGATGCATTATCAGTCAGATGTATGTTCCAACTATAGGACTGATTGGGAATTTTGGTAAGTTGACTCATTTAACTTATCTCTACTATACTTCTCTTTTGTAGGGTAAAATGCATTATTTAGAAGAATGCGAAACTTCTCTTTGTTCTCAGTGTAATACATTTTTAATGGCTAATGATTGTATAGATAGACAATCTCATATAGGGAGCAAAAATGTTTCCCTTTGGTTATCATTATAAATTTACTTCTGAACAAATTAAAAATGAAATCATCATCCCTGTCAGAATTGGGCAAGGAAACAAAGGCTTATTAAGGAGTTGCTTTCCCTTGGTGAAATATATTATCAATAATCATTGTAGTTCATGATGCATGTGGTTTGGCATGGTGTTTTAATTTGTGCTGATTTGATGGTGTAGAACCATTTTTGTTTTACATTTTTCTTGTCTGAGAACTTGCAATAGTCACATATCTTCTGTAAATGAGTTTGGAGGTGGCTCAGTGGTAAAGAATCTGCCTCCCAATGCAGAAAATTCAGGTTCAGTCCCTGAGTCGAGAAGATCCCCTGGAGAAGGAAATGGCAACTCACTCCAGTATTCTTGCCTGGAGAATCTCACGGACAGAGGAGCCTGGTGGAGCTACAGTCCATGGGGTCGCAAAAGAGTCACACGTGACTTAGCGACTAAACAACAATCACACTGAACCTGGTTGGTATCAGGACAAATAAAAATTAAGAAGCCTAATCATCACTGTTTAAAATAAGGGAAGAGGGACTTCCCTGCTGGTCCTGTGGTTACGACTCTCAACTCCCAGTGCAGGGGGCCCAGGTTCGCTCCCTGGTCAGGGAACTAGATCCCACGTGCGGCAACTAAGACCTGGTGCAGCCAAATAAATGAATAAATATTAAAAAAATAAAATAAAATAAGGGAAGAGACTCCACCCTCCCTTTTTCTTTTTCTTTTTTTTACTTTAGAAAACTTGTTACCTGTACATACTTTCCCCTCTCTTCGAAATGTATATATATCCTCTGAAGACTGGATGCACCTTTCCTCAGCTTTGTGACCCTGGGGTATCTTTCTCAAGGGCCTGGGCACCATCCCTTTGAAATGTCAGCACTGAAGAAGAAAGAGCCCCTGCATCCCTGTGTCTCTGGCATGGTAGGAGCCTAACTTTTGTGGGACCTTCTCACCAAGCTGCAAAATTACCTCTTGTCATAAAGAATGAGAAGTCTGCTTCTTCTCTAAATAAAGCTAATTACCTAACACAGATGGTTCCCCCAATTACCAGGTAAATATAAGGTGAGCTACATGTGACAAAATTGTGCTGTTAAGTCCTTTGGCTTGAGAACCAACTATTGTTTATCTTGAAAATATGTGTGCAGTAATTTGTGTCCGCTTGACTATATAAAAAGAAAGAGATTTCTTTCCAGCTTTGCAGTTTCCCAGTGGATCTCGTGTGATGCACATTGCCTTCTATTGTAACAATTCTTCAAAAATGTAAGTGTTATCTTTTACTATACCACCTTTAGGGAGAGTGTTTAGAGTCAGGAGAAGATTTTGTTTTTAATTCCATTTCTGCAACAGTGGTCATGTATGTGCTAAGTCGCTTCAGTTGTGTCCACTTCTTTGTAACCCTATGGACTGTAGCCTTCCAGGCTCCTCTGTCCATGGCATTCTCCAGGCAAGAACAGTGGAGTGGGTTGCCATGCCCTCTTCCAGGGGATCTTTCTAACCCAGGGATCGAACCCGCATCTTTTATGTCTCTCGTATTGGTAGGCAGGTTCTTTATCACTAGTGCCACCTGGGAAGCCCCAATAAAGGTCATCAGTTCAGTCGCTCAGTCTTGTGCGACTCTTTGCAACCCCATGGACTGCAGCACGCCAGGCCTCCCTGTCTATGACCAACTCCCGGAGCTTGCTCAAACTCATGTTGTCTAGGTTTGTGATAGCTTTTCTTCCAAGGAGCAGGCCTCTTTTAATTTCATGACAGCAGTCACCATCCGCAGTGATTTTGGAGCCCAAGAAAATAAAGTCTGTCACTATTTCCATTTTTTTCCCCATCTATTTGCCATGAAGTGATGGGACTGGATACCGTGATCTTAGGTTTTGAATGTTGAGTTTTAAGCCAGCTTTTTCACTCTCTTTCACTTTCATCAAGAGACTCTTTAGTTTCTCTTTGCTTTCTGCCATAATTCATCTACCATAAGTGGTGTCATCTGCATACCTGAGGTTATTGATATTTCTCCCAACAATATTGATTCCAGCTTGTGCTTCATCTAGCCCGGCATTTTGCGTGATGTACTCTACATAGAAGTTAGATAAGCAGGGTGACAATATACAGCCTTGACGTACTCCTTTCCCAATTTGGACCCAGTCTGTTGTTCCATGTCCAGTTCTAATTGTGGCTTCTTGACCTGCATACGGATTTCTTAGGAGGCAGGTCAGGTAAGGTAACAGTGGTCACGGACTATTATAAAAATCACTTTGACCAACTTGTGCATTTAGTTGTCTTTCCTTCTTCAATCAGATTTTCAATTCAGAGAGAACTCTCTTGGCTAAAATCGCTAAAGATTAATCAGTATTGTGTAAAGAACAAACAAGACTGTTTCATTAGCATTTTTTTTTTAGAACAGCCAGCATTCCATATTCAACTGTGAAAGCTATTGTGAGGATAGAATTAGCTAAGTGGCACGTTTGTCACTCTTTCTTTTAATTACTACTTAATACATTCTCTCAATCTATTTTTAGGCTAATGTTATTCTGTTAAAGTTATAACTATTCATTTTAAATACCACTTGCTTTCAGTTATATTGTTTATAATATCCTTATTATATTTTTAAGGTGAAAAATGTTAAAGTTGGCATTGCTAACTCAAAGGTGACTTGTGGCACAGGAATGATCTACGCTTGTGGGATTGCAGAGGTCTAAAAATAGGGGTTGATGTTGCATATATACTGCAGTATAGAGGCCAAATAGGGTCAGAAGAGGATGGGTTTTCATTTCTCTCTATCAGTTTTCTTGCTTTTGTCTCCAAGTCTGAGCAGCATTGGAATAATTAGATTGCTCATTTGTATCATTTCCCATCAGTGCATACCATCCTGCCCCACCAACTCCTAGGTGTTTACAAGGAAGCACATAGTCTGTAAATAGCCTTTCTATACAACCCTAAATACTATCTTACTTTGAAGATGTGCTTAGTTGCTCAGTCGTGTCTGACTCTTTGTGGCCCCATGGACTGTAGCTTGCTAGGCTCCTCTGTCCATGAGGATTCTCCAGCAAGAACACTGGAGTGGGTTGCCATGTCCCCCTCCAGAGGATCTTCCCAACCTAGGGATCAAACCCAGGTCTCCTGCATTGCAGGTGGATTCTTTACCATCTAAGCCACCAGGGAAGCCCGTGAATACTGGAGTGGGTATCCCCCATCTATTGAACTGGGTGGTGATAGACCCTTGCTGTTAGGTTCTGGTGTGGTTAATGTGGGACTTTGACCTTAGGATGACACTTTCATCAGAAATGAAAGTGTCTAGACATAGAGCAAATATTACAAAAAGAAGGTATTTCTGTAAGCAAGGTGCATGACAGCAATTCTGGGCAAGTAGCATTTCTGAGCCTGGTGGGCTGCCATCTATGGGGTCACACAGAGTCAGACACGACGGAAGCGACTATAGATATCATGAATCACTAGTTTAGCTTTTCTCTATCAGAATATATTTGATTACATTTATCTTACTTTAAGGTGATGGGGCCATTGGGTTTGGGCTATATTATTATCCTATAAAAGAGGAATTGTTTAGATTTTGGAAATAGCTCTGGAGTTCTGTAAAGCTGTGGTAATTTATAACTGTTCTGACACTGTTGTTTGATAGGTAGTTCAGCTCTTGGAGTTTACTGGAAGAGATCTCAGGGATCAGCCTCTCAGCAATAATTTCATGTCAGTGTAATGGCTTCTGTGTTGCTGTGGTGTGACAGTGTGGAACCTGTTACACTACTTGCCAGCTGCCAATTTAAATACACACTGGGGAGAGTAATCTAATTTTCAGGGAGTATTAACTTGATCTTAATGAATGTTGATGTTTAATTTAATTGTGACCTCTAAGTTATACTTTTTGAAGAAAAATGTCTCATGTTTTCACAACATGAACTGTTGCAAAGTCAAGACACTGATTTTTTAATGGATCTTAAAAAACATTTTAAATAGAACAATTCAAATATTTTGAATCCAGCCCATTCCATTTTAATCCAAAAAAAAAAACTAGTGAATCTCTCCTGATTACCTACTTTAAACTCAAAGAAAATATAGTCAAAGGAAAACAAGCACTAATATGATGAGAGCAGAAAGAAAAATCTCCTCTTACACACTCATACTTAATTACACAGGAAGAATAAGATTACTCCCACTAGCTCTATCTCAGCTTCTTAACCAGGCAAAGTCCTACTTGTCCTACAAAACCCATTGATAAAATTCCTTTTTTTTTTTTTCCTCCTGTGAATACTTCTCATTTCCTGGGCTACCCACAGGCAGAGCTCATTACTCTCCCAGCACTTTGTTCATATTTTGTTAGCACTGCTATGTTTTGAGAATTTACTTTTATATTTTCCTCTTTCCCTTGACTCTGAGTTTCTTGAGGATAGAAACTATTCCTTACTTATTTCAGTACATCATTGTGTAATGTTAAACTTAGTATTAGATGTAGACTAGGTACTCAATAAATCCTTAATTAAAAAAGAGGAATGAATGGGCTCTCAAAAAACTCAAGAAATGGTCCAGCCTCACTGTGTTGAAGTAGAATTTTCTATGTAGTGGGGGTGATGGTATGTGTCCTGCAATGGTTTATTCTTATAGAAGCTCTACCTAGGGTCCTGCAGTTCATCCACTGCAGATTGACCTTGGAATCCCCTTACACTCTTAAGCACTTTGTTTTTCAGGATAAAAGCTATGTATGGGCTTAGGGAAGAACTAAGTCTCAATCTCAGAAAATTGGATAAGCAAGTATTGTATGATGATTGTGTATCTCCAGGTAAATGCAAAATACCTTCAATCTAAGTTCAAACTCATGATTAAGCATGAGTATAGGTCAGAGATGTCAGTTCTGTGTACCTTTATACTTATTTAGGAGATGGTCTGATAATTGGGTGTCAGCCTTGGCATTGTGTGGGTCAAGTTCATTAGTTAAGAATATGTTGGCTCTTGTGGATCTCAGGTGAAGACGGATTGTTGGTTAAGGAGCCTAATGTGGAGTGCTGGATTCTCAAGCTGCTCTTATGTTTGAGGGATCACTCAGAATCTTCAGGATTGTCCTGGATCTTTGTTTATTCTGGAGTGCTCTTGAAAAACAAGACTGTGAATCAAGGTTGTTATTGTATAATCTGCTACTAACCTAGACCATTTCTGCACTGTGAGTGTTTGTACAGGATATTGTCTTAGTTTGGGCAGCTTCAACAACAGACCTTTATTTCTCACAGTTCTGGAACCTGGAAGCCTGAGGTCAGATTGCCAGCATGTCTAGTTCTTGGTAAGGGCCCCTCCTTCCATTTCAGTCTTCTAGTGGTCGCCTCACATGGCAGAGAGAGCGCAAACTATCATGCTTCTTCTTGTGAGGGCACTGATCCCATTCGTGAAGGCTCTACCTTCATGTCCTAATTACTTCCTAAAAGCCCCACATCCTACTAATATCATTTTAGGAGTTAGGATTTCAACATATGAATTCGGGTGGCACAATTAGTCAGCGATTGGCAGGCATGTCTTAAAGTGTAACAATTAAACAGTAGTCTATAGGAAACTATAGGATGTCACTTATCTGTGATTCAGACTGCTCTTTCTGATGTAGCTTTATTATTTACATAACTATTCAAGCTTCGTTTCCTCAATTTCTGTGATAAGGAGAACAAAGTGGTACCGATTTTAGGCCACTGCCTGAGTTGGGCATTGCTTTTCCCCAGGAAGCATAGTTCATATTGTAGCCTAAATGACTACAAATTTGAAAGAGCTCTCTTTAAAATTTGAAGAGCACAGTGTGTGCAACCACTACTGGAAGACCTGCATGGTTATGAAAATTAATGAGTCCCTGCACATAGAATGCTCCGCACTGTTCTTGAGACATGTACAAAAATGACAACCTCCATTGTTACAGAAAGGATCAGATATTCTTTTAAGAAGATTGGATAGGATAAGGGATATGCTATGTTGTTGTTGTTCAGGTGCTAAGTCATGTCTGACTCTTTGTGACCCCATGCCAGACTTCCCTCTCCTTCACTATCTCCCTGCATTTGTTTAAACTCATGTCCATCGAGTCAGTGCTGCCATCCCACCATCTCATCGTCTGTCATCCCCTTCTCCTTTCTATCCTCAATCTTTCCCAGCATCAGGATCTTTTCCAATGAGTCAGTTCTTTGCATCAGGTGGCCATAGTTTTGGAGCTTCAGCTTTGCCATCAGTCCTTCCAATGAATATTCAAGGTTGATTTCCTTTAGGATTGACTGGTTTGATCTCCTTGCAGTCCAAGGGACTCTCAAGAGTCTCCTTCAACACTACAGTTCAAAAGCATCAATTCTTCAGTGCTGTCATCTTTATGGTCTAACTCTCACATCCATACATGACTACTGAAGAAACCATAGCTTTGACTATATAGACCTTTGTTAGCAAAATGATGTCCCTTTTTTAATATGCTGTCTAGGTTTGTCATAGCTTTTCATCCAAGGAGCAAGCATCTTTTAATTTTATGGCTGCAGTCACCATCTGCAGTGATTTTGGAGCCCAGGAAAAGAAAGTCTTCTTATAGGCTATAAGGAATACCATTTCAGAGTGATGCTAATAAGTGAGTAAAGGATTGAAAATGCAAGCATAATCTATTTCATCAGTTATTGGTAGAGTTTATGTTTAGAAGTCAGCTTGTTTGCTAAAAATCTTAGACCAAATTGCCTAAGAATATAATTACAGTCACATTTCACATATTTGGAGGTAATTTTCTATCTCTAATCCTGCTTTCTGAAATGTCAATTCTTTAGGATATAACTTTTACTAGAAGTGAGAAAATAAACTGAGGAGGTTTCAAAGATGTAACCGTGAAGATAAGGAATTGACTTTCTGGGTTCTTGTCGAATTTTATGACTCTTAATAACCTATGGTTCTCAGCATGGCCATCTTGTTTCCCATCCATAGCAGATTGGAAGAGCAAACTTGAAGGTGTGTGTGTGTGTGTATACATACATGTATGTGGAAAGCTACTATTAGGAATACACAATACACAACGACAGCAAGTAGAATAATCACAAGCTTGGCTTGGTGGGGTTCAAAAGAAAAATGAAAAGAAAATCCTCCATATCGATTATCCCTGACACATTAAGAAAATATATTCACTATTTCTATTTAAAAAGGAAATTCACATCTAAAATTCATTCCCATTTTGTAAAAGTGAAAGTCTCTCAATCATGTCCTACTCTTTACAACCCCATGGACTATACAGTCCATGGAAGTCTCCAGGCCAGAATACTGCAGTGGGTAGTCTTTCCCTTCTTCTGGGGATCTTCCCAACCCAGGGATCAAACCCAGGTGTCCCACATTGCAAGCAGATTCTTTACTAGCTGAGCCACAAGGGAAGCCCTCCCATTTTATGACCATTTATCAACTAAAAATGTTCTAAATAAAAGAAGGCATATGACTGGTGATATGACTTGGCATTAGAATGGGTTTACATTCACGTCTTATGTTAAGTGATGTGGGCAGGTTAGTTAGTGCTGTGAACTTCTGTTTTCTTATCTCTCTTCTCTCTAAAGTGGAGGTAATACCCCCATGCAGGGATGCTGTGAGGCCGGGATGACATCATATATGTAAAGTGCAACCAGGAAGGACCCCATACGTTACTGCCTCTCATTCTATTATTTGTCTCCTTATCTGTTTGGTGAAATCTGTGTATCTAAAACACCTATTCCCAATGAGGTTTCACTGCATTGTTATTTATTGATACTTGACTGAAAATTAAATTTATAATTTACATCTCAGGTAACTGATAATTATATACTTTGAATGATCTAGATACTGTTAAAAGCCTGCAGGTGTGAGTCTGCAGCAAAGTGCTAGGGTTGTCTAAGTCTCAAAACTATAGTTTTGTGAGGTTTCTGGAATGTTTTGACTCTCTAATATGAAGGAGAAAAGACACATTTTATTTATTACCTGTGTAACTGAAGTTAAGAAGACTGATTACATTCTTGTGTTAAATGCACTTTGGAAATAGTTTGGATAATGGTTCTGGGCTGTGTTACAATTCACTTTTTTTTTTCATTTATCTTAGGTGCTTCTTGTCATTATTATATATCTTATTGATTTGAAGGATGTTCTAGAGACATGCACTATTGATTGGGCAGTGTTTCTATATTTTGTGATTTACCAGTTTTTGCTCCTTATATCATTATTACCACTAGAATCAAATTGAAAAGACTCACAGTTCCTTTTCTATTATGGAATTTTTAGAGTTATTTTTATGACATGTAATGGATTAAAGAATTTAATGATAGCTGCCTCATTCCTTTAAAGTTATCTAAAATATGCCATCTGCTTTATAACCTCAAGTGATCTTATGGTTTATTAGTTTTATTAAGCAAACATTTAATGTGTAAATATGATTTAATAAGCTTTCTGCAGGTGTCTAATTGGGTTTTAATTTCTTCCACTAGAATTAAATCCAGTAAAATGTATATAGGTCTCTTAAGTCACAGTAATGTCTCTGAATGTTAGCTGGTCAAATATAAATTTGTATTTTAGTTCAATTTCAATTTTAATATCTATAAATCTCTGTTGGATTCTGCTACCAGATCACTACATTAAAGAGATGATTCTTAAGCATTCAGGGGTTATTTATAAGCCAGAACTAATTCTGCTGCAAGAGACAGAGAAGTCCAACTCAGACTAGCTTAACTGAAAAAACTGATCATCTCAAATAACTTGGAAGAACACTAGGGTAGATCTCAGAATTGGAAGAAGAGATACAAGAACTAGACCTTAATGAGTGGAACCAGGGACCCAATGATGGCAAAAATCTATCTGCCTAAATTTTTTTTTTTTTTACCCATGTTTCTATTTCTTTACACATTTGTTCTGTTTTGGAGAGATTCATTTTTTCCATTTGGCAGGGGACAAGGCCATTGCAGCCTAAGCTTAGCAAGTCCAGTGGAAAAGGTTTCTTTCTCTTCATCTTCATATGTCAGTGCCAGGGAGGACTCTGACCAGGCCTTGGTCATGTGCCCATGGGTGATGGGAAGGCTTGCTAGGCACAGGTAGGTTGACCTCAGTCAATCACTCTTGAACCCTTCTGACAAGCTGATGAGTGTTACAGACCTCTGTAGGAGAATCTCTAAGCACAAATGTATCTGATTATTTACATATTCTTCCAGGGAGCTGGTGAACAATCTCTCCTTAGAGGTGTGTAGACTGCAGGTTAAGAACCCCTGTGATAAAATGTTAAGGCAATGTGAGTCAGCATTGAAATCAAATTTTGGCAAATGTTTTTATACTTCCAAAATAGTAAATTCTTTCAGTTAAATAAGTGTGTGTGTATGATATATACTTATATATGCTTGTGTGTGCTTGTATATGGGTGGCAGTAAAGAAGCTGCTTGCAATGTAGGAGATCCAGGTTCAATCCCTGGGTCAGGAAGATCCCATCTGAAGGAGGGAATGACAATCCACTCCAGTATTTTTGTCTGAGAATTCCATGGACAGAGGGTCCTGGTGGGCCACAGTCCATGGGGTTGCAAAAAGTTGGTCACAATGGAGTGATTAACACTTTCACTTTGATATATATATATATATATCTCCAGTAGAATTTTAGGAACTATCTCCTTTAGATACAAGGGAATATAAACACTTAATTATCTGGGGATGAACTTCACAATCTTAAAACATCTTCAGGCTGTAATGATGAAGCAGCTTCCAAGAGCAGTGAATACAGCTGAGAAGCATCAGAACTTTTCTTACACTATTATATGATTTGTCACATAGAAGAAAAGAGGGATTCCATTGTCTCTAATAAGTCAAGGTTTTCCATGAAAAATAAGAGTCAGGTACACATGACTGGAGGGGAGAAGGAACTCGCTGAGAAAAAGACAAGAAGGAGTCTACCTGCGCTACCGCCGTGCCTCTGTAATTGGCATGCTGCCTTCCACTCGTGCCTTCTTCTTGGTGCTGCCCCAGGGAACAGACAGAGCAATCATTTAAAGTGCAGTCAAGCGGATCATGTCAATATTGGCTAGTCCTTGTGCTGAAAATAGTTACTACGACCTATATGCCATGATCTGGCTCCTGCTTCTTCCCCCACCTCCGTCATTTCAGTTCTCCGCTTCGCCCTCCCTTCTTTCTGTTCCTCACATTCCATTCTTTCCATTCCTCACATATGCCGACTGTCATTGACCTTAGGCCTTTAACCATGTTGCACCTTGTTTCTTGGGCCGTTAACCATGTTGCACCACCTTTCTTCTTTTTAAAAAAATATTTATTTGGCTGTGCTGTATCTTAGTTGCAGTGTGTGGGACCTTTGGTCTTTGTTGTGGCAGGCAGGATCTTTATGTATTTAGTTGTGGCATGCAAACTTTTAGTTGTGGCATGCTGGGATCTAGTTCCCTGCCCACGGATTGAACCCCTGCCCCCATGCATTGGGAGCGCAGAGTCTTGCTCATTGGACCACCAGGGAAGCACATTATTTCTTGAATGTCTTCTCTCCACTCTTTCCTGGCTCTCTCCTACTTATCCTTCATGGCCTTGGTTTCATTACTACTTCCTCAGAAAAGCTTTCTGGAACCTGAGTCTCAGTGAACTGATTCCTATTCCTCCCCTTGATAGTATTGTATTACTGCAAGTTGTAAGGACATATTTATTTTTTTGTTTAATCTCCCACTCTCTATTTTGCATTAATAAGCTCTGTGTGATCAGGTAACATGTTTGTTTTGTTCATTTGGTGCCTAACACCGTGCTTGGAGACTTAATTCTTAATGCTTTTTGAATAATCACTGAAGAAATGCAAAGAGAATAGTGGAGATTATAAACAGCTGCAACAGCTGACTAAAAAGCTTAGAAGTAACAAGGGATTGTAACAGCAGTAGACATTCTAGTGGCTGGGTCAATGATAGAGATGCATGCACAAAGCTCATGGACCAGAGTTGCAGCCCAGGGTACAGGGGTGTGTGATTTCAGGCGTGTGTCCCATGTGGACATGCACAGGCACATGAGCCTTCTGCTCAACAGCCTTCTGTGAATCAGGGTGACATTTTGGAGGCCTGGTGATCACCACAGCTTAGCAACCTCGGGAACGGTTTGCACACTGCCTGTGAGTGACAAGCTAAGCCATTTGTGCCTGTGTGTCAACACTAGTTCCACTGGCAGATTTGGCTTCATTTGTAACCCTGAGTTATCATTAATGAAATATTGGAAATCGAGTTGTACATTTTGGAAGTATTTTCATTAAAAGTAAAGGCAAGATTTGATTGCTTGTCTTCTTCTTGGTGTGTGTACTTAAAAAAGGGGAGACTCAGTTGGAATTGGACTTTATAATCCTGGATACCCAATTTAGCTTCAAAATAAACTTTATTCCTCTGCTTTTTCAGCTAACATTTTCTGTTTCCTTACCCATGAACAGGATCACATTGTGAGGTGTACCATGTCATTTTACATTTCTTAGCTTTTTTTCTTAAGTTTCTTCTTGATTAGGTATAGTTGGAGCAGAGCTCCGCCTCCCTGCCATTTTCTTTACAGTACGGATGGGATTTTAGTGCTAGTTTTATCATGACGTGTGGATGCTTGACTTTTAAAAGAGCACATCTCAATCTAAGCAGTGTCTTTGGCATCACGATAGGAGTCCCCAGATGCATCTGGGAACTTGAGCTGTGCATAAAGACATTAAGAGCCCACCAGCAGATAAGATCCCCAAATAAGAGAACCCAAGTCACCCCTCTGCTTCTTTTGACAACGGCTTCCACATCTTCTCTCAGAATGCTGGTTTCATGGTGTGTGTGTGCTTAGTTGCTCAGTCATGTCTGAGTCTTTATGACCCCATGGACCCCACCAGGCTCCTCGGTCCATGGGATTCTGCAGGCAAGAATACTGGAATGGGTAGCCATTCCCTTCTTCAGGGGATATTCCTGACCCAGGGATTGAACCTGAGTCTCCTGCATTGCAGGCAGATTCTTTACCATCTGAGCCACCAGGGAAGGTTTCATGGCACTGGGAAGTGATAAAGTAAAAACGTATTAAGAAAGAGGGCAATATAGAGAGACATTTTCCTATTATCCGTCTTGAGGAAAATTTACTCTGAACCAGATCTGTTATGCCCTTCTTTTGGAGCTTTGCGTAACTGTATCCTCTCATTTATCAGATTTCAGTTTAAATACCGCATCCTCAGAGAGGTTTTTTCCGAGGTAGGTCAGTTCACGAAGACTGCTTCATACTTGTGGGTTGACAAACAAGGATCCTCATCTTCGAGCAAGCTCTTAGGTTTCTTTTGTATTACTGTGAATTAGACAGTAAGCAGTGCAGGGTACGCGTGTATTTAACAATACAATGGTGAGGGTGGATGCAGATTCCTGGAACCTCCTGTGTTTCTCAGAGGCTCAGCCAAAATATAGTAGAATCAGGTGTGAAGGACTCTTCAGGTAAGAGGAATTTTTGCCTTTTAACCCCTTATTAAACCCTTTATTTAAAAAATGCCATTTGAACTGTACCACTCAGATATGGATAATGGTTTCATAATTTTTTCCTAAAAGGCAACCCACTCTAGTATTCTTGCCTGGAGAATCACATGGATGGAGGAGCCTGGTGGGCTACAGTCCACAGGGTTGCAAAGAGTCAGACACGACTGAGTGACTTAACTAACTTTGTACATCTTAGTCACTGCTGTGCCACCTGGCCTTACAGGGTTTCAGTGTTTTGGGCTTGACTGTGATTCTCTAGAACTTTCGATCATCCCCTTACCACAGTGCCTTGTTTATTTCCATCATAATTCAAATAACACTCATTTATTTGCTTGTTTCTTGACTGCTACGTTGCTTGAGTCATGTCCAAATCCGTGCGACCCCATAGATGGCAGCCCACCAGGGCTCCCCCATACCTGGGATTCTCCAGGCAAGAACACTGGAGTGGGTTGCCATTTCCTTCTCCAATGCATGAAAGTGAAAAGTGAAAGTGAAGTCGTTCATTCGTGCCCGACTCTTAGTGACCCCATGGACTGCAGCCCACCAGGCTCCTCCATCCATGGGATTTTCCAGGCAAGAGTACTGGAGTGGGGTGCCATTGCCTTCTCTGTCTACCTCTTAACTCCAGCAAGGTGGTGATTACATCGCTTTTTCTAGGTGCAGCCTCAGTGCCTAACATAGTTTTAGGAACCTTGCATTTTCTACCCTCGTAGTATCATGCTTGTGTTAGTCTTGTGGTTGTATATGTCATGAAATAGGAAAGCTTTATAAGAGAGCAAGGCAGACACTTTCACTACATCTATTAAGTCTGGAACCTGGGATCTGGAGCTAGGTGAGCAGGTTTAGTGGTATTATCACAGACATCTTTAGCATTTGGAAGAATGGGCAGTTAGAAGAACTTGATGATGACTGAAATTTCTTTGTTAAATCTCCTCATTCCTGCAAATTTTATCACCTTTGAAACACACTTTCCTAACTTGTCATGATAATAACAGCCAATACTCTAGGCAGGATAGCCTTTTATTTCAGAGAGTAGTCTCTGGATTGAGTTGCCTTTGTTTCTGTCCTCTGTCTACCTCTTGAGTTATTTGATTTTTGGTGGTTTCTTAATCTCTCTGATTTCAGTTTCTCCATTTTTAAAATAAAGCTGATAATAGAATTTATTAATATTTTATAAGGTTCCTGTAAAGATGAAATCAATATGTTCAGTGTGTTTAGAACAGTGTCTTGAACAGTAAACATTTCATACTAGCTAAAATAAACAAATATGTTAGCTAATTTGGGGATAAAATTTGGGTTTACATTTGTTTTGTAAGAGGTAAACTTATTTCTTTCTAAAATTCTTTCTTATTAAAGCCAACAGCTGCTTTAGTCAATGATACTAATCTTTTTAATGTTGGGAGATGTGACCCTGAGAAGGCTGAGGGAGGTTGGCTCTTAGGTGTCTAAACTTGCAAATACCCACAGGAAGGAAATGTTAAAACACAGAAGTTTCTGAATGTATAATCCAAGTGATTGATACCTTTCAAAGTATTCACTCCTGGAGGCTGCACACATTTCAACTCTGCTGTAATCTCTCAGTACATGTTAAAATCTCTTCCTGTTTTGGACTTGCATTCAGAGCAAATTTGACAGTCTTTACAAGTACATCTGCCTTTTTATTTTGTATTATATGTAAATCTTGTTTTATACTCAAGATAGTGTTACTCAGTTTTATTCACTTGAATTTACTGAAACTGCCACCGAATAATTTTAGTTCTTAAAAAAAGAAGCCACCCTCAGAGTATGAACATGTTGGCCTCTGAGGACAATCAAGAGTGTGATGTGGGCTTTGGGAATGTTTTCGAAGGTAGAGGTCCAAAAACGTTCTGAGCCTATGGCATCATCACTGGATGATGGTGCAGCCTTGCAAGATTATGATTTTGAGAAGAACAACACCAAGTTGCATGTATAATTTCTAGCAATTATTATCTTTGTAGCTAAAGATTTAGACTCACCAGGGGATCTGGTTAATTCTTTGCTGTTAAGACATGTAACAACTTTGAAGCCAAAATTGTATGTGAATTCTATTAGTTAAAAAAAAAAAGTCTCTTTATGGTGATGTTTGGTAGAGACCAACAAAATTCTGTAAAAGCAATTATCCTTCAATTAAAAAATAAATAAATTTTTTAAAATACAAAAAAAAAATCTCTAGTCATGCCAATACATAATCTATTCTTGTCATTGCTATATTTTATCATTAAATTAAATATGAATTTTACTAATTATAGTTAAATAGCAAATATAATAAATAATGTAATATAGTAAAATATAATTTTACTATTTAATTATAGATTAAATAGTAATTTATAATTCAAATTGCTATTAGCTGAGATTTTCATTTCTGTCATTAATATCTTGATAAACCCAGCATGTGCATAAGAATGGCTTGTGTTAAAAAATATATAAATACATTCAATTATTGCTTTTAATCTCAACACATTCCTGCAAATGATTATATAAAGCAGATAATATTTTTCCCAAAGGAATGATATTGTTGGAGGTTGTGCTCCTAACCAATGACAGAGAATCAAATAAATCAGATACATAGCAATAATGCATTTTAAATGCAAAATTATAACAGGCAAGTTTTATATAATACTCTAAAATAATAAGTTGTATACTAAGTCCTACCAAATATCCATAAATATACTGTGCATATTGATTATAAAGAGAATATGAATGGACTATAAAGTTTTCATATTGCAAGAAAGACCTCTATTGGAGTGTAAATTTGACTGGAAACTAATATCTGATCAGTGATAAATGGTAATTATTCATTTAATTATAATAATTTAAAAATTATATGGTATTTGGAGGTAGCTTTGCAAGGCTCATGTTTCTGGAATGGTCTAAAGAAATTTAAACATTATTACTTTTCTCCCTTGATAGAATATTCCCATAGCAGGCAGATTTGTGAGGAAAAAAAAATAGTACCATTGACCTCAGATCCATCTCCCAACCTACTTTAGCAGGTTTCCAATACATTTGTTGGGAGATTGATTGATTCATTGATTCCTTCAAGATGTTTATATTAGACATCGGCCGTGCTCCAGGCCCTGACATCAGGTTATTATAAGTTGGCGAGTTGATCAGGAAGCCATAAAGGAGGCTGAGAAGGAGTGGAAAGGAAAACCAGAGGGATTCTGGTTGAAGTCAGAAGTCAGCTGAAGAAGGTATTTCAGGGAACCTGGACTAATTAGTCTTCGTATTACTGGAAACAGATAAAAACTGACCACGTAATTTATTGAGGTGGAGGGTAATTTGTGATCTTGATAGGAGTGGTTTCGGACAGAGTGGAAGCCTGATTGGAGAGAATGGGTGGCTAGACATTGGAGTCAGGAGTTTAAACAACTTTTATAGGAGATTTCCAGTAAAGGATTAGAGAGAAATGAAGTGATTAAGAAATGAAGGTACAGGAGAAAGAGGTCAAGGTTTTTTTTTTTAAATGGGAGAAGTCACAGCATCTTTGTCGATGGTGCTGATTTATAAGAGGGACAATCTGTTTATATAAGAGCAAGGAGAGATGAGCTGGATCAATGTTCCTGAGTAGGTGTGAGGGGATGGGATCTAGTGTACAAACGGAGAGTTGAGCTTAGCTAGGCACACAGATGGTTTCATGTTATCAAGACAGGAGGTAAAGTATGTGTGCACAGATGCCAATAGGTGGGTATTATTTACCCTTTTAAAAATAAATTTAAATATTCAAAGGATTCATTATTGTTGCCCAGTGTCATACCCGATAATGATCAGCTGGAAAGAATGTCACTCAACTTGATACTCTGTTGATATTCATTAGAATTGCTTTACTTCTCATTGGAAACATATTTAAAAACACTTAATAGCCACTCTTCTGAACGTGTTTCAAAATTCCTTTTCTAGAGCAGGTATGCACCAATTATGAAAGAGTCTTATGATTGAACCTACATTTCAACTTCAAATCATTCAGTGAATGTATAGGGGCTGGGATCACTTAAGTGTGGCTTTAAATGATTGCATTTGAGATATGAATAATGAGGAAAGATGGCAAAGAGCTATATGAAATATGAATTACCTGTTTGGACTATCAATTATTAGTTTTTCGTGAGTGGTTTGGTGAGCCTCTTGTCTACCTTCTACTCATAGAAAGGTTATAAAACTCATAAAATGTAAGACTTGTATTAGGAGAAATGTTACATGCAGGGTTTCCTTGTGTTTATGTAAGTATGTATGTTATTTTAAAGAGGGAAGCATGCACCTAATATTCTTTTACTGTATGCTAAGCATGTGCCAAGCTCTGTAATGATATTTAATGTTTCTTGGGTGTTCACTACCTTGGGTTAAATTGAGAAATATAGATATGAATGCTATATTGTTTAGAAAAAGACTGGACTGGAATAGTTGTAGAAAACTTGGATAAGAAACGAAGAACTTGTGTTGGGATCTCAAGCCAAGTCTTTGCCTTGGCACCTGAGATAGGAAAAGGATGAAGGCTGTATCTGTGCCTAGCAAAATGCTTGGTGCATATTAAGTACTTAAAAATACCTGTTTGATTAATTTTGCTACATTATGTGTCTGAATATTCAAACCTTTGGTTTGCATTTCCTAGAAGTGGGAAAATAATGGAGACTAGGCATACGTATTATATAGTAAAGAATCCAATTTTGCTAGCATTATTCAGTCTTAATTATTGGAAATCTAATTTAGGTCCAAATTGGCTGTGCTCTGAAGGATTTATGAAATGTTTTAACAAAAGTGGCAGATTTTTGGAAAGAACTAAAAGATCAAAGAAGAGATAACTTGGCTCATTCATCTTTATTGAACTGGGAATATTTTTCCTGGAAAATCAAGGTTGCTATTGGAATTATCTATTCTTTAGAAAAAATATTTGTTGTGTTCAAAAGAAAAAAAGGAGTAATTAAATGATTGTAGGAAATAAATAGAATAGACTAGTTTTTCAGTTGACCTTGAGGCTCTAGCACTAGAATTGATAATGACTCTATTTCAGCCTCAATTTATTCTTCAGTTGCCAGGAAAATGTCTTATTCACACAGTCTTGAGACAAGCTCTAAGTTATCAACAGATTGCTCAAAGTGATGTCAACTGTTTTGTATAAAAACCTCACTATTCTTCAAACTGTAAAAGTATGCTTCTATTTTCCAAAGTAGAAACATACTGTATTTCTGTTTTCTTTGGTTTTGTAGTATAATTTTGATAACTTTGTAGTAGAGTTCAAAAATTTTTTATTATATTATGGGTGTGTAAGTGACTGCCAGGATATTTTGTTCAGAGTCCAATTTCCTATAGCTTGTCACTTGTTTGTAGAAAAAGCTTTCAGTTCAGTCCATTGGTTGAAATTCTTGAATAAATCCTCCAAGAGTTTAACTCTACTGGACTAGAGATTGTACAGATGATTTTGAAGTCATGTTGAAATTTTATCCACTGAAAAAGCCAAGATCTGAATGTGAACAGAAACCAAGGGATACTAATGTTGGAAAAGTCCCTGATGCTGTGAAAGACTGAGGGCAGAAGGAGAAGAGGGCATCAGGAGATGAGATGGGTGGTGGCATCACTGATGCAATGGATATGAACTTGGGCAAACTTTGGGGGATGGTGAGAGAGAAATATCAATAACCTCAGATATACAGATGACACCATCCTTATGGCAGAAAGTGAAGAAGAACTAAAGAGCCTCTTGATGAAAGTGAAAGAGGAGAGTGAAAAAGTTGGCTTAAAGCTCAACATTCAGAAAACTAAAATCATGGCATCTGGTCCCATCACTTCATGGCAAATAGATGGGGAAACAATAGAAACAATGTCAAACTTTATTTTTTGGGGCTCCAAAATCACTGCAGATGGTGATTGCAGCCATGAAATTAAAAGGCGCTTACTCCTTGGAAGGAAAGTTATGACCAACCTAGATAGCATATTAAAAAGCAGAGACATTACTTTGCCAACAAAGGTCCATCTAGTCAAAGTGAAGTGAAGTCGCTCAGTCGTGTCCGACTCTCAGCGACCCCATGGACTGCAGCCCACCAGGCTCCCCCGTCCATGGGATTTTCCAGGCAAGAGTACCGGAGTGAGGTGCCATTGCCTTCTCCGCCTTATACTGCAGGGAGATCCAGCCGCTCAATCCGTAAAGGAAATCAGACCTGAACATTCACTGGAAAGACTAGATGCTAAAGCTTCAGTCCACAGTGGCGCAATAAGTAAACTTAGCGGGGAAACAAACTAACACGATCGTTCATTTTGGGAAATAAGACAACTTCTGAAAAACCCGCACAGTGCTCCGCTAACGCGTGCCGTGTCTTAGACTTCCTGAACAAAGACGGAACTAAGCCTACTTAAAATATAATACCACAACATAACCGAAAAGGAATCTCTTATAACTAGGATTACCAAAGTCATATCTCACTTTTCAGAACATCTAGTCAAGGCTATGGTTTTTCCAGGGTTAATGTATGGATGTGAGAGTTGGACTGTGAAGAAAGCTGAGTGCTGAAGAACTGATGCTTTTGAACTGTGGTGTTGGAGAAGACTCTTGAGAGTCCCTTGGACTGCAAGGAGATCCAACCAGTCCATTCTAAAGGAGATCAGTCCTGGTTGTTCATTGGAAGGACTGATGTTGAAGCTGAAACTCCAATACTTTGGCCATCTCATGTGAAGAATTGACTCATTGGAAAAGACCCTGATGCTGGGAAAGATTGGGGGCAGGAGGAGAAGGGGATGACAGAGGATGAGATGGCTGGATGGCATCACCGACTCCATGGACATGAGTTTGAGTGAACTCCGGGATTGGTGATGGACAGGGAGGCCTGGCATGCTGCGATTCATGGGGTCAGAAAGAGTCGGGCACGACTGAGTGACTGAACTGAACTGAGGGACAGGGAAGCCTGGTGTACTACAGTCCATTGGGTTGCAAGGGTGTGAAGATAACTATGTGTGGAACATATTGTGCAGGCAGCCTTATGAAAACTGATAATCTTTAGGTAGCACATAGCTATAAAGAACAATATCATGAGATATCCTTAATTTAGACTATAGGATAGAATGATGAGTGAGGTTTAGATCTGCAGAAATACCTGTGACTAAAGAACTGTTAAAGGAATAAAGCTAATGAAGGTGGCAAGATGAATGATGTTTGCATAGGCAAAAGCCTCATCAGACATGTTACCCACAGTTGTTGATCTTGGAAACCAGGAAAATATGGACTTCCCCTAAACCATCAATTCTCATGACTTTGGCAATTACTTGTTCCAACTATGGTTTTTAAAAGATCATTCAGATACTTCTGTGAAACATATATTTTTAAAAGATCAGACCAGGTTAACAGGAATATAGAATAGATTCAGTTGGCCTAAAGGGATTCATAGTATCTCCTGTGGTCACACCCTGCCCACTTCCTCATGTGCCGTCCCCTCTCCACCACCCTGCCATGATGTTACACCTGGATTTAGACTCTAGTTCAGTCTTATTGCTCTTCATATCTTGTTTTTCTCATGCTAAAGCCATTAATTGACAAAATCTATTGTTGTTGTTTAGTCACCCAGTCATGTCCAACTCTTTGTGATCCCATGGACTGCAGCATGCCAGGCCTCCCTGTCCCTCATTGTCTCCTGAAGTTTGCCCAAATTTCATGTCCATTGCATTATGTCATCCAGCCATCTCATCCTCTGTCACTCCTTCTCCTTCTGCCCTCAGTCTTTCACAGCATCAGGGACTTTTCCAATGAGTTAGCTGTTCACATCAGATGACCAAAATACCGGAGCTTCAGCTTCAGCGTCAGTCCTTCCAATGAGTATTCAGGGTTGATTTCCATTATGACTGACTGGTTTGATCTCCTTGCTGTCCAAGGGACTTTCAGGAACCTTATCCAGCACCACAATTTAAAGGCATCAATTCTTTCATGCTCTGCCTTCTTTACACTCCAGCTCTCACAACTGTATGTGACCACTGGGAAGACCATAGGCTTGACAATATGGATCTTTGTCAGCAGAGTAATGTCTCTGATTTTTAGCACACTGTCTAGGTTTGTCATACCTTTCCTGCCAGGGAGCAATTGCCTTCTGATTTCATGGCCGCAGTCACCATTCACAGTGATTTTAGAGCTCCAAAAGAGGAAATCTGTCACTACTTCCACCCTTTCCCCTTCTATTTGCTCTGAAGTAATGGGGCTGGATCCATGATCTTAGTTTTTAAATACTTAGTTTTAAGGCTGGAGACGGAAATGGCAACCCACTCCAGTGTTCTTGCCTGGAGAATCCCAGGGACGGGGGAGCCTGATGGGCTGTCGTCTCTTGGGTCGCACAGAGTTGGACACGACTGAAGCGACTTCAGCAGCAGCAGCAGCAGCAGCAGTTTTAAGCTAGCTCATTCACTCTCCTCTTTTACCCTCAAAGGGCCCTTTAGTTCCTCTTCACTTTCTGCCATTAGAGTGGTATCATCTGCATATCTGAGGTTGTTGATGTTTCTCCTGCCTATCTTGATTCCAGCTTGTAACTCATCCAGCCTAGCATTTCTCATGAAGTGCTCAGCATATAGGTTAAACAATCAGGGTAACAGCAGACAGCCCTATCGTACTGCTGTCTCAATCTTGAACCATTCATTTGTTCCCTACAGGGTTCTAACTATTGCTTCTTGACCCACATACAGGTTTCTCAGGAGACATGTAAGATGGTCTGGTATTTCTGTCTCTTTAAGAACTTTCCACGGTTTGTTATGATTTACACAGTCAAGGCTTTAGTGTAGTTGTTGAAACAGAGGTAAATGTTTTTCTGAAATTTCCTTGCTTTCTCTATGATCCAGTGAATGTTGGCAATTTGACCTCTGGTTCCTCTTCCTTTTCTAAATGCAGCTTGGACATCTGGAAGTTCTTGTTTTGCATAATACTCAAGCCTAGCGTGCAAGATTTTAAGCATGACCTTACTAGCTTGGGAGATGAGTGCGATTGTCCAGTGGTGACGCTTGAATTTAGACTCTAGTTCAGTCCTATTGTTCTTCTTATCCTGTTTGTCTCATCCTGTTGCTGCTGCTAAGTCGCTTCAGTCTTGTCTGACTCTGTGCAACCCCAGAGACGGCAGCCCACCAGGCTCCCCCATC
The DNA here is from genome assembly GCF_032405125.1 of Capricornis sumatraensis. Lineage (NCBI taxonomy): Eukaryota > Metazoa > Chordata > Mammalia > Artiodactyla > Bovidae > Capricornis > Capricornis sumatraensis. The sequence continues at coordinate 95,837,072 of NC_091072.1, forward strand.
CCTGGGATTCTCCAGGCAAAAACACTGGAGTGGGTTGCCATTTCCTTCTCCAATGCATGAAAGTGAAAAGTGAAAGTGAAGTCGCTCAGTCGTGTCTGATCCTCAGCGACCCCATGGACTGCAGCCTTCCTGGCTCCTCTGTCCATGGGATTTTCCAGGCAAGAGTACTGGAGTGGGGTGACATTGCCTTCTCCGGTCTCATCCTGAAGCTATTCATTGACAAAATCTATTACCCAAACTAAAAAAATCAGTCCTGAGTTCTTGGGCACTGTTAGAGTTCTTCCATTTAGGCTAATACCAGAATCATAGTATGTAGATAGATCACAAAACTGAAGCTTAAAATAGTCTAGAAATTATGGGTAGCAGGTGGAGAACAGCAATTCCCTTTAAAACACAACTAATCTTTCCATTTGTTTCTTTACCCAGATCACACTACTCACTGGCAGTCCCCAGTCAATTATCAATCATTTAAAAAAGTTTATTGGTGCATTTTCTAGTAAGAGATTTTAACTAACCAGCCTTCAAATACCAATAAAGGAGAATAATTCTAGTACAAAGCTTTGATGTTCATATGGTTAACAGTTGTCTCAGATTTGGTTTGAAATCCTATTTTGCCTTGAAGAAATCTGTTGAACTTTAAAATTAAGAGGGGAAAAAAAGTGATGCTATTGATATTTCCGTAGAGTATTTTTGTTTTCTGGTTCTTTTTATTTTTTGGTGAGAAGAATAGGTAACAGGTCAGCCAAAGTTTTTTTTTTTTCCTCAGAATGCAAAATAATACTAAATCTAACCCTCTTTGAGATTATCTCAGAAAATGACAACTTCTAGATACCCAGACCTATTTTTGGACTTCCAAATTTTCCATATGGCTAACTCCATCACTTCTGATTATTTAAATGCAAGGCGTTCCTGTGGCACTAACTTCCTCCTAAGGAAGAATTCTTATGTAGCCTTATTCCCCTACTTCTGATGTGTATTTTTTAAACTCAATGTCAGTGCCATTTTCTGTGGAGCAAGCGGTCTCTCTTTAGGGCTTTTTTTCCCTGAGGCTTCCTCTCAAGTCTTTCCTCCTATTCACTTCATGGGATGAGTCCACTGTAGGCTCCAGGCTGCAGCACACAGCTCATTTTAGCAGCCTTGCCAGGCCACCAGCCCTCCTCCAGATCTTTGTCTCTGCATAAATAGGAGTGGGGGCATCATGAGGGCTGCTTCTCCTGGGAATTGTTCTTTTTTTCCTTTATTTTTCTGGCCAGTTATTTAAACTTTATTTCGTTGGCTGATTCAATTTGCCTTTTTTTTTTTTTTTCCTACTGAAGTTTTGAGATGCATGCATATCTACTGAATTGAGATGGGATGAGGAACAGGTGCTGGTTGACTGATCATGGACAAAAAGAACTGATGGATAAAACATACAGATCCAGGGCATGACTGAGTTTATATATGTATATTTCTTTTTATATTCTTTTTCATTATGGCTTGTCACAGGATTTTGAATATATTTCCCTGTGCTGTATAGTAGGATTTTGTTGTTCATCCTTTATTTATATGATAATTTGCCTCTGCTAATCCCAGACTCCAATTCCTTCCCTCCCCTACCCCATATCCCCCTTGGCAACCACAAATCTGTTCTTTATATCTGTGAGTCTGTTTTTGTTGTGTAGATATGTTGATCTGTATATTTTAGACTCCACATGTAAGTGAGATCATATGGTATTTGTCTTTTTCTTTCTGACTTTGCTTAGTGTTATAGTCTCTAGGTCCATTCATGTTGCTGCAAATGACATTTCATTCTTTTGGCAGATGTGTGATATACCATTGTGTATGTGTGTGTGTATATATATCTCACAACTTCTTTATCTATTCAACTGTTGATGGACATTTAAATTTTTCTCATGTCTTGCCTATTGTAAATAGTGCTGCTATGAACATAGAGGTGCATGTATCTTTTTGAATTACAGTTTTGTCTGGGTATATGCCCAGGTGTGGGATTGCAAAGCTCCAACCTATTAAACAACAACTTCCTGTAAATGCCTTGCCTTTGCCTGAACCCCTGGCATCCACCATTTTATACTGAATCTCTATGAGTTGGACTACTCAAAGTACCTCATATAAATGAAATCATACAGTAGTTGTGCTATTTTAATTGGCTTATTTTATTTAGCATATGCTCTCAAGGTTCATATGAAAGTGAAAGTCACTCAGTCATGTCTGACTCTTTGGTACCCCATGGACTAGTCCATGGAATTCTCCAGGCCAGAATACTGGAGTGGGTAGCCTTTCCCTTCTCCAGGGCATCTTCCCAACACAGGGGTCGAACCCAGGTCTCCCGCATTGGAGCAAATTCTTTACCACCTGAGTCACCAGTGAAGCCCCCTACTTTCACTTCTCAAGATTCATATATATTGTAGCATATGTCAGAGTTGATTTCCTTTTAAATCTGAATAATACTTCCTTATATGTATATAAACCACATTTGTTTATCCATTTGTTGATTTATGGATACTTAGTTTGCTTTCACCTTTTGGCTATTTTGAATAATGTTGTTAGGCACACAGATTTCTGTTTGAGCCCCTCATTTCAGATCTTTTGGGTGTATACTCAGAATTCCTGGAAAAAAGTGAAAGTGTTAGTCTCTCAGTTGTGTCCAACTCTTTGGGACTCCATGGACAATAGCCCACCAGGATGCTCTGTCCATGGAATTCTCCAGGCAAGAATATTGGAGTGGGTAGCCATTCCCTTCCCCAGGGGATCTTCCTGACCCAGGGATTGAACCCCATCTCCCACATTGCAGGAAGATTCTTTACTCTCCGCGCCTGGATCATATGGCAATTCTGTGTTCAAGTTTTTCAGGAATCACCATAAAATTCTCCATAGTGGCTACACCATTTTGCATTCTAACCAGTAGTTGAGAGCTTTAATTTCTCAGCATCCTCACCGAAGCTTATTCTCTGTGCGGGTTTTGTTTGTTTTTTGATAATAGTCATCCTATTGGATGTAAAGTGGCATCTCATTGTAGTTTTAACTTGTATTTCTCTAATGATGAGTGATGTTGAGCATCTTTTGTATGTATTCTCTCTCTTTTTTTTTTTTTTAAAGATATGCCTATTCAAGTCCTTTACTACTTTTTATACTGTTTCTTAACTTTTAAAATGTATTTATTTAGCTGCCTTGGGTATTTGCTGCTGCATGGGCTTTCTCTAAGTAGGTGAGCGGGGACTACTCTCTAGTTGTGGTGTGTGGGGTTCTCATTGTGGTGGCTTTTCTTGTTGTGGTGCAGAGGTTCCAGGTACATGGGCTTCAGTAGTTGTGGTTGCATGGGCTTAGTTGCCTTTTGGCATGTGGAATCTTCCCAGACCAGGGACTGAACCCATGTGCCCTGCATTGCAAGGCAGATTCTTAGCCACTGGACCACCAGAGAAGCCTCCTTTGCCATTTTCAATCAATTTTTAAAAATTAAGTTATAGGAATTCTTTATATATTTTGAATATATCCTTATCAGATAGATGGTTTGAAAATATTTTCTCCCATTCTGTGAGTTACCTCTTTATTCTGTTGATAATGTCCTTTGATGCACAAAAGTCTTTAATTTTTTTCTTTTTTAATTGGAGGAAAATTGCTTTACAATGTCATGATGGTTTCTGCTGTCTAACAATGCAAATCAGCCTTAATTAAACATATATCACCTCCCTCTGGAGAAAAGTTTCTAATTTTAAGCAAGTCCAAATTATCTGTTTTTTCTTTTTGCCTGTGCTTTTGATATTATATGCAAGAAATAATTGCCAAAGTCAATGCTATGAAGTTTTCTTCTGTGTTTTCATCTAAAACCTTTATAGTTTAGTTCTTAAATTTTAAATCTATTTACAATTAATTTTTGTATATGGTACCTGTTCTATTTTTTAATTTCCATCACTCCAATAAAATATAAGCTCAATAAAATTATAGATCATATCTGCTTGATCTGCATCATATCCCCACTCCTTCATGAGAGTTTGGCACACAGTAACATACGAAATGAATGAGCTAAAGAAGACGTGCATGTGAAGTTTCTAAGGCAAATAAATGTTTACTTTTTAGAATCATAGAATTTTGTGCTAGCATCAGAGTTTATTTAATTTGTGTTGGTCACCTTCTAGGTCAGCCTTCTTCTGTTCGTATTTCTTTTATGACCATATAGCCTAGAAGTTATACTCTTAGAAGCGTGGTTAATCAGACTTAAATTACCACAGTCCTCTAAGACTGGGATAACACATAACATAGATAATGTAACAAACATCAAAAAGTCTTCTTTTGTACAAAGAAGAAATTGGGACAATGAGCTTCATAATAGTTTTCTTTTTTGATTCTTTATGTTTCATATATCTTCTCACTTTAGCTTTGGCCAGTTTCTTTATTTACCTGGGGAAATACAGTCCTATTTATGATTCTTTACATATTATGTGACCCCATTGAGGAAATGGGCCTAGAAACTTTAACATTCCTCCACTTAATAATTGATTGGAACGTAGAGAAGACTCTTCTTTCTGCCCTTACTGCCCTTACTTCAAGAAGATCTGCTTATACTATCTGTGAAAGAATCTACTGATGGCGACAGGGAGATCTGATTAAAAAGAAGACAAGTCATAGTTTCCTTGATAGAGATTGGAGGTACTGAAGGATGGATCTAGGTTTGGGTAGCTTGGAACAGTGGCGAACCGACTTGTCTCAGTCAGCGTGGCAGTAATCACTCTACTTAGGGCTTCCCTGGTGATTCAGATGATATGACTGCAATGCAGGAGACCCAGGTTTGATCCCTAGGTCAGGAAGATCCCTTGCAGAAGGGAATGGCTACCCACTCCAGTATTCTTACCTGGAGAATTCCATGGGCAGAGGAGCCTGGTGAGCTACAGTCCTTGGGGTCATAAAGAGTTATACACGACTAAGTATACCGTACACACACAATTACTCTACCTGGCTGTGGATTGGGGCAGGGGGATTTGCACAGATAGGAAAGAAGTGTTTATCTTGAAGGAGCCTGGCTAGAGAGGGGTCTGTCAAGACCAACAGCACTGGATTTTTTTTTATTTCTTAGTGAATACAGCAGCTGAAGAATTCCTCATGGATCCTAAAGCTTGAAGTAGTGTGATGAAGGCAGTAACTTCTGGGCCCCTTAAATGGGTTCTCTTTCTCTTTTTGAAGAAAGAAAGAGACTTGGATAATATTTTAAAAGTTCACGTCATAAATAGAATTGAATTTTGTGTACACTCTCTGGCTCTCGAGTTGTAGGGGAACAACTACTGTATCAGGAAAGCCTCAGTAAATGTTTTAAGTGATGCTAACATGTCTTGCCTTGGACTTTTCTCTCTCACCACTTTTTTTGAAATATGGGATTTATTTTTCAATGCTTCAGATTATGGTAAAAGAAAAAATAAATTCTCTGGGTGTGTGTTAGAGTATTTCTTAAAGCTTCTATCATTCAGATACCTGTTTGCTATCTCTGTTTCTTTGTCCAGTCTTTACCTCTAGGCATGAGTGTTGACGATAGTCTAAGCATGAGGCTTACTAATTAGGAAGAAAAAATTCAACTTCAGTCAATGAGTCAGTGAAGGAAGAACTTCCTTTGCCTATTCTCTTTTTCCCCTTTTGGGGAAGCAGTATTTCTCTCCTCATAAGAACTTTTGCAGACTCATGTCCAAACATTGCTCTCCAGGTTTTGGTAAACATTTTCAACTGTGCATTGGTAAAGCTGCTGAGAAACTTTCCCCACTTCTTGTGAATCTGACTTTCCACTGCTCTTTTTGGCATCATTTGTATTACATCTCTGCCTTTTGTGCTGTGTTATTATAACTAGAGAAGAGCAAATGGAAAAATGCTAATGATTGTCGTAATTGGGTTCATTATTTAAACAAGTATTAGATAAGCTGTTAGGTATTTAAGTATCAAGCCCATAATTGGGAAGTGGTTTTGTGCTCCCAAAAAGCTTTCCTGTAAACTTGGATTTGAAAATTGTAAAAGGAAAAGGAATATGAAAACGTGAGAGGAAATATTAAAAAAAAATGTGGTGTGGTTGCCAGACAATTTTGTCTCCCTTTATATACCTAGGGCAGATTTTGATGAAAGGTTGGCTTTTTTAATATATATAAAAAATGTACTGTGTATTCATACTTAAGCCATAAATCTCTTGAATTTGGAGTTCAGTTTAAAAACATGCCAGGAATACTGATGTATCTCTTGTTGAATGTATCTTTTGAAACACACACACTCAATCACATACACACAATAAGATTAAAGTGTTATCCAAATAGCAGTAGTGTGGAATGAATTCAAAATAGATGATAAAAATTTTTAAAAATCACATAAAGGCTAAGGCTACTAACATAATTTAAATGTTCTAGATATTTTAATGACAGATATTCTGTTGAGACTCCAGCACACTAAAGATACTACTGTCTTGGTTTCTTTACTATCTATCTGGGCATTGCACCATAAGAGTATTTAAGATGTTTTACCTATCTTATGCTGAAACTCTGGGAGACAAAGTGCTAATGCAGAATAAAATGTTATTTTTAAATGATGATTGAGGTTTGCAGCTGTAAAAATACTGTTTAGATTCAGATTAACAAAAGCTCACTTTATTTTTGCTTTTGTTTTGATGGGGGGAGGAGAGATATATTAATAAAATATAGACATATCACAAAAGATCAGACCTATACTTGACATGTACCTCCAGAGAACATGTTTAAGCATGCTTTGGAGGACGTCCAGTAAGTATCATTCTATGTTCTCCTTTACAAATGAAAACTCTTCAGGTAACAGAAGAAACAAGTGGTCTCTACCAATGTAGAAGTTACAGAAATTGTAGTGATGCATTTTCTACCCAAAGAGACGATTCAGATTAAACCATGTCATAGTCCTAACAGATCATAACAGGTTCATATAAGATCAGCTATCTGCTTCAGTTTATTATCTCCATTACCTAAACATAGAAAGTAAATTCCCAGTGCCTGTAGTTTAGGAGACACTCAACAAAATTAGATATTGTGGCAACAGAGTCTACTGGTGAGAACCTTGATTTTGGAACCAGATTATGAGAGTTTAAATTTCACTTCACTTACTGTATATGATTTTGAACAAATACCTTTTTTTTCTGGCTTTAGTTTCTTCATCTGTAAAGATGAGGATAATAATAGTACCTACTCTCAAAGGGTAGTTTCAAGGATTAAATGGGAAAAAAATATTTATGGAACATGGTGGACCCATAGTTCCATAATGTGTTAACTGTTCAGTAAGTGAGTTCAATTCAGGTCAGTTCAGTTGCTCAGTCGTGTCCAACTCTTCACAACCCCATGAACCGCAGCACGCCAGGCCTCCCTGTCCATCACCAACTCCTGGAGTTTACCCAAACCCATGTCCATTGAGTCGGTGATGCCATCCAACCATCTCATGCTCTGTTGTCACCTTCTCCTCTCACCTTCAATCTTTCCCAACATCAGGGTCTTTTCAGATGAGTCAGCTCTTTGCATCAGGTGGCCAAAGTATTGGAGTTTCAGCTTCAACATCAGTCCCTCCAATGAACAACCAGGACTGATTTCCTTTAGGAAGGATTGGTTGGATCTCCTGAAGTCCAAGGACACCATAGTTCAAAAGCATCAAGTCTTCGGTGCTCAGCTTTCTTCACAGTGCAACTCTCACATCCATACATGACCACTGGAAAAACCATAGCCTTGACTAGATGGACCTTTGTTGAGAGAGTAATATCTCTGTTTTTCAATGTGCTGTCAAGGTTGGTCATAACTTTCCTTCCAAGGAGTAAGCGTCTTTTAATTTCATGGCTACAGTCACCATGTGCAGTCATTTGGAGCACCCCAAAATAAAGTCTGTTTCCACTGTTTCCCCATCTATTTGCCATAAAGTGATGGGACCAGATGCCATGATCTTTGTTTTTTGACTGTTGAGCTTTAAGCCAACTTTTTCACGCTCCTCTTTCACTTTGATCAAGAGGCTCTTTAGTTCTTCTTCACTTTCTGCCATAAGGGTGGTGTCATCTGCATATCTGAGCTGATTGATGTTTCTGCTGGCAAACTTGCTTCCAGCTTGTGCATCATCCAGCCCAGCGTTTCTCATGATGTACTCTGCATATGAGTTAAATAAGCAAGGTGACAATATAGAGCCTTGATGTACTCTTTTTCCTATTTGGAACCAGTCTGTTGTTCCATGTCCAGTTCTAACTGTTGCTTCTTGACCTGCATATAGGTTTCTCAAGAGGCAGGTCAGGTGGTCTGGTATTCCCATCTCCTTCAGACTTTTTCTCAGTTTGTTGTGCTCCACACAGTCAAAGTCTTTGGCATAGTCAATAAAGCAGAAATAGATGTTTTTCTGGAACTCTCTTGCTTTTGCGATGACCCAACAGATGCTGGCAATTTGCTCTCTGGTTCCTCTGCCTTTTCTGAAACCAGCTTGAACATCTGGAATTTCACGGTTCCCATATTGCTGAAGCCTGGCTTGGAGAATTTTGAGCATTACTTTACTAATGCAAGGGAGAAAAGGAAAGATATACCCATTTGAATGCAGAGTTCCAAACATAGCAAGGAGAGATAAGAAAGCCTTCCTTAGGATCAATGCAAAGAAATAGAGGAAAACAATAGAATAGGAAAGACTAGAGATCTCTTCAAGAAAATTAGAGATACCAAGGGAACATTTCATGCAAAGATGGACTCAATAAAGGACAGAAATGGTATGGACCTAACAGAAGCAGAAGATAAGGAGAGGTGGCAAGAATATACAGAAGAACTATACAAAAAAGATCTTCAGGATCCAGATAATCACGATGGTGTGATCGCTCTCCTAGAGCCAGACATCCTGGCATGTGAAGTCAAGTGGGCCTTAGAAAGCGTCACTACGAACAAAGCTAGTAGAGGTGATGGAATTCCAGTTGAGCTATTTGAAATCCTGAAAGATGATGCTGTGAAAGTGCTGCACTCAATATGCCAGCAAATTTGGAAAACTCAGCAGTGACCACATGACTGAAAAAGGTCAGTTTTCATTCCAATCCCAAGGAAAGGCAGTGCCAAAGAATGCTAAAACTACCACACAATTGCACTCATCTCAGTGAGTGAGTAAATGACACAAATTATTCTTAGAGTCTGTATTTTTAAATTATAGTAAATTTTCTTCAGAATTCAATTGAAGTGTTCCATTGTGATGTTTGTGACTGGTAACTCCTTTGATATACGATGTGATTACTGTCTTTTCTTGACTTCAGAGCCGACACCAGAAGACTCTATGAGCTTATGAGCTCAATAAAAAATAGAAATCTGCTTTTTGTTGTGTTCCTAACTTGCCTAAGAAAAATTATTTAACCTTTTTAGACTCATGTCTTTTCCCATTTGTAAAATGAGAAAAGTAATATGTACTTTATCTATTTTGCATGAATTTCTTAAATTATAAAATTGATGTGACAAGAATTGTGAGGGTAACATGAACAGTTAAAATGATGAATAATTTCAAAGGTATTTAATTCTATATATAGAAGTAATACTTAGGGGAAAGTTTTAATGCTAAGAGAAAATAGTGAAAATTTTTTTCATGAACTGCTTGTATAGACTGCTCTTCATGGACATAAAAACAAAATGAAGTTTGGGCCATTTTTTTTCTTTTCTGTCACCTTGTTAAGTTTTATAAGTGTGTTATTTATGAATACATAGTCATACGAAGTAGGAATCAGTATTTTATACATAATGAAACTGAAGGCAGAGAAGTTCAGGGATTTATTAGATCCACATTGAATAATGTATAGATTTTAGAATTTTGTAGAGTTCATGTATGTGGCAAATCAAAGAAGCCATAGCCGCAGCATACATCCTTCTCTCTGTGTCTATTGTTTCTTTTTCTTTTTTTCCTCATCTCCTTGGCCAAGATATAATTCAATTTAGCACATGATTATGTGCTTGGAAAAAACTATTATGAGTAGGAAGGGTTGTATGGGAGGCAGGGTGTTAAGAGGGCCCATGAGAGTTTTACCTTCTGGAGTACATCTTGATATAATTCCTTCTCTTTAAATGTGAGCCTGCACTAGGCCCATGATGAAGTTTTAAGAAAAAGAGATTTTCCTTGGTGAGCCTGAATCCATCAGATGAGTCTTTAAAAGGGACTGCACTCTTCCCTGGTGGCTCAGCTGGTAGAGAATACCTGCCATGTGGGAGACCTGGGTTCATCCCCTGGGTTGGGAAGATCCCCCGAAGAAGGGAACAGCCATCCACACCAGTATTCTGGCCTGGAAAATTCCATGGACTATATAGTCCATGGGGTCACAAAGAGTCGAACACAACTGAGCAACTTTCACTTGTACCTCACTTGCAGGCTGGCTAGAGAACAAGATTCAGATTGAGTGGGAATTTTTGACAAAAGGAAAATGTCTTGTCACTTGCTTTGAAGACAGAGGGTCATATGGCAAGGAATGAAGCTGGCCTCTGAGATCTGAGAACAACCTCCAGCTGATGGCCAACAAGGAATTGGCGACTATAGTCCTCTGACTGCAAGGAACTGAATCCTGCCTCAACTTTCTATAAGAGGAGCTGAGTTCTAATTGAGAATACAGATTGACTGACACTTTGATTTTAGCCTGTGAGACGAGAGCAGTGAAACCAGTGTCTTTGTGCTTGGACTTCTAACCTGAAGAACTATGAGCTAATAAATTACTGTTTTAAGCTGTTAAATCTGTGTTGATTTGTGATGCAGCAGAAGAAAATTAATGTGGCGAGATTAAGGGATTGACTTTGCCATGGCTGTGCCACTTGATTTACGTTCTGTGAGCAGCTTCTGAAAACAAACGAACAAACAAAAAAGGAATGGTGTGGCCCAGATGAACCAGTATTCCAGGCAGGCATGATTTCAAATAATGGATTTAGTAACAATCTGCTGTTAAAACTTTACTTGAAGTCAACAGTGTGGCTTGACATATAGACCTGTCAGAAACACTGAATAATTTGAATGTAATTGACAAAGTACATTTTTATTAACTTCATTTTAAATTTATGCTCTTTTTTTCTTAAGTCAGTTTGCTATCTGTCCCACTGACAGGGATGAAGATATCAGGAGATGAAAGTTTGCAAATTTGGAAGTGTGTGTGTTTGTATGTGTGTATGTGTGTTTGCGTGTGTATGTGTGTGTGATGGAGAGAGAGAGTGAGTATGAGAGTATGTTGAGATTACACAGACATTCAGATGTTTCTGGGTATATGAGACCAGCAATTTCCCTAGGCTTCCATGTGCTTGGCTAGACTTACTTGGAAGAAAGAAGCTTGCAAGAGAGATACTAGTGTATAGAGAGCTAATTTTTGGGTAGAACTGCAGTTGCAGATGATAACATGACATGGGAATGGAGCCTGACTCGATGAACCACATATGACCGTATAGAGAGAAACGCGGTAATTACAATTTAAGAAATTGTCTTAAAGAAAATTTGTGAAATATGCACATAAACTGGGCTGCATGTATCTCCAGGGTACAAAGCAAACAAAAGTGGAGGATTTTAATGTTCTCCCCCCTTCCTTACGAAGTATGGCATTGCTCTGGTGATATGAAGGCCGTAGATACTCATGGATGTACCCAGAATGACATGGACAGTCCCTGCCAGAGAAAATGGAAACGATTTATTGAGAGAGGGAATACAGGAGAGCTAACAGATGATTTGAGTGTGGGTTAGGAAGGAGAGAGTAAATTTGAAACATGTTGATTTTGAAGTCCTGGGGCATAGAAGTAGAGGTTTTAATATATGGATTGGGTTCATCATTCCATAGGTATGAGTTAGTATAGGATACTTGGTTTTCTCTTTCTGACTTACTTCACTCTGTATAAGAGACTCTAGGTTCATCCACTTCACTGCTAGAGAACAGACTTGGGTTCACAGCGAGGGAAGGTGAGGGTGGAATGAATTGAGAAAGTAGCATTGACATATTACATTACCATGTGTGGAACAGATAGCTAGTGGGAAGCGGCTGTGTAACACAGGGAGCCTATCCTGGTGCTCTGTGATCACCTACAGAGGTGGGTTGAGGGAGGCTCGAAAGGGAAGGTGTATTATGGGTGTGTGTGTATATGTGTATATAATTATGACTGATTCACATTCTTGTACAGTGAAAATGAATACAATATTGTGAAGCAATTTCCCACCAATTAAAAAATATATGGATTGGGAACTTAGCATGAGGTTTGTGTTGAAGATGTGGATTTTGACAGCATACTGGTGCTAGTTGAATTCACAGGTGTTGATGAAATCATTTTGGGAAAGTATATGGAATAATAAGAAATAGCTCTGGAGATAGACAGGACATACTGGAAAATACTGCTAAGTTGTCAAAATTTAGAAGAGATGTGGAACAAAGTTGGTATCCTGGCAGTGAAGGGAAAAAGGTTTTGTATCTTTGTAAAATTTCTTCCATGCTTTATAATACCTATTGCATAACCTTAGGGGGATTTAATGATCCAGTCATTAAAGTAAATTCTCAGAAATATGCCACAGTTGATGCTAATCCTCATTTATTCACCAACAATATTACTTTCCTTATAAATATCCAGAAAGAAGTTACTAAGCATTTCCTCTTTTGTAATTAAACAATCATTACTTGCCAATTTAAGGAGGAGCTTTAATTTTTAATTTACTCTTATGTAAAAGACAGCATATGTAGTGACTTTGAGCCAAAATATCAGTGAATATTTCTTTGTCAATTAATGAAAACAGAACACAGAATAAAAGCATCTCATCAAGCTGTGTTCATATGTTTTGTAGCTTCTGAAATCACTAGTGTCAAATTAATTGAAATTTCTTTAAACTGTTGGTTTTAAAGAGAGACCTAATCAAGTCAGCCAACAATAATTCTCTAGGTTGGTAATTAATGAGTTTAATAATTTATCTAGTGTTGAATAATTCTTTTTATGGCTGATGAATCTATAAATCATTATCTAGGATTAGCAGAATATGGAATATTTTTGTTTATATTAGATATCTCAGGAAGTTAATCACCTAAACCTGGACTGATAGACTGGAGGAATCTAAAATTCACTGAGGCTTCATTTCTATCAGAATTCCACGTTGGAGGTTTCTCCTTTTCAGACGTTCCGATTTCATATTTTTTTTTCTGAGACTTTGCTACCTTAGGCAGCTATTTACATCTTCAGGGCCTTCAGAAAAACTATCTTATCTAAATAATGTCCTCACTAGCCCATGGGGATACTTATGGGGATGAGAAGTTATATTTTTATTCCTTCTGCTTTGTAAGTTTAACAGTATATTGTTGTTGTATAACAGTAAAACTTCTGGTTAATGCTGTGGAAAAAAGAATTGGTGGAAGCTGTTGTCTGACGTCCTTCTTTTGATGGTTTCAAATGTGATGTGAGATTGAGTGAGGAATGCTCCTGAAAGATTCCTGGCCAGTACACGTGTACAGGCTTACCTGTGGTGTCTAACCTTAGCAAAAGAAGAACTGAAGAGTCATCGGAAGAATATTTGATTTTATTGAGAAAGATACCTGGAACACCTGAAGGAAGCCTTGTGTATGTGCTTAGTGGCTCAGTTATATAGGACTCTTTGTGATCCCATGGGCTCCCTCCAGGCTCCTCTGTCCATGGGATTTTACAACAAGAACACTGGAATGAGTTGCCAGTTCCTGCTCCAGGTGATCTTCCTGACCCGGGATCAAACCCACATCTCCTACATTGCAGGGGGATTCTTTACCACTGAGCCACCTGGAAAGCCCAAGGAAACCTTAGGAAGCAGAAAAAAAAAAAAACCAAAAACCATAGCTTGCTCAACTGTCATATCAATAATAAGACTTTGTTGAAATCCAGGATAGGAAAGTGATTTTCAAAATGTTACACATATTTTGCAGTGAAAATATTTATTTATTAAAAAGTCTCTATTTCTAAAGCCTTAAATCTCACTGAATTACCCTCCTAACAAAACTTAAAGATAATTTGAAGGTTTTTCCTTAAGAGATTTGGAACTTTAAAATTCTTCATTTTTCTTTTTCTATTAGATTGCTGCAAAAGTAATTCTGTGAATTTTAAATCATTATAACTAGACTCAAACACATCTTTATTAGTCAAAATAGGAATCATTACAATCAACACATTTTTTGCCAATGAGAAATAGGCTTGTTTATTCCGATAGCATAAAAATCCCTGCTTCAGGATTTGACAAACTCTTGGAAAACATTTTCTACCTCCTGCTGGTTGTGGAAGTGTTTTCCCTGTAAAAAGTTGTCAAGATGCTTGAAGAAGAGGTAGTCGGTGAGAGGTCAGGTGAATATGGTGAATGAGGCAAAACTTTGTAGCCCAATTCCTTCAACTTGTGAAGCATTGGTTGTATAACATGCGGTCGGATGTTGTCATGGAGAATTGGGCCTTTTCTGTTGACTAGTGCTGGTTGTAGGCATTGTAGTTTTCAGTGCATCTCATCAATTTTGCTGAGCATCCTTCGCAGATGTAATGGTTTCACCAGGATTTAGAAAGCTGTAGTGGGTCAGAAGGGCAGCAGACCACCAGTGACATGATCTTTTTTTGGGTGCAAGTTTAGTTTTGGAAAGTGCTTTGGATCTTCTCTGTCCAACCACTGAGCTGGTCATTGCTAAATGTTGTATAAAATCCACTTTCCATCACACATCACAATCTGATTAAGAAATGGTTTGTTGTTGTTGCGTAGAATAAGAGAAGACAATTCAAAACGAAGATTTTTTTGATTTTCTGTCAGCTCATGAGGCACCCACTAAGTGAGTTTTTTCACCTTTTCAGTTTGCTCCAAATGCTAAATGACTGTAGAATAGTCAGTGTTGAATTCTTTGGCAACTTCTCGTGCAGTTCTAAGAGGATCAGCTTCAATGCTTGCTCTCAATTGGCTGTTGTCACCTTCCGATGGCTGGCCATCACACTCATCTTCAAGGCTCTAGTTTCCTTTGCAAAGTTTCATGAATCACCACTGCATTGTATGTTTGTTAGGAGTTCCTGGGCCAAATGCATTGTTGATGTTCCAAGGTGTCTCCACTGCTTTATGACCCATTTTGAACTCAAATAAGAAAATCAGTTGACTGTGCTTTTGTTTGACATCATTGTGTGTATGTGCACGTGCGCGTGTATGCTCAGTTGTGTCCCACTCTTTGTGACCCATGGACCATAGCCTGCCAGGCTCTTCTGTCCATTGAATTTTTCTGGCAAGAATGCTGGAGGGGAAGAGGAGCCATTTTCTTCTCCAGGGGATCTTCCCAATCCAGGAATCGAACCCGTGTCTCTTGTGTTTCCTGCATTGGCAGGCTTCATCACTTTTATCACTCAGGTTTCTTTATCATTGAGCTACTTGAGAAACCCCTAATATTATTGCCATAGTCTAAAATAAATACAAAATAAGCAGCAAGTAGTAAGTCAGCAAAAAAATAAAGTGAGAAATGCATATTAAAATATTGTATAAATAACCACATTTATTGAGAATGGATTCCAATATCAAATGGCAAATTTCAATGGTGCAAAAACTGCAATTATGCTTGCACCAACTTAATATTGCACATAGGTCTGTTGGATTTGTCAGAATAATGCAAAGTATATCAGACATGCTCAAATACATAGAAGTAAGTAAGTCTCAGATAATTATTAATAAAATAACATAAGGAATAATTCACTTCCTGTTTGAAATGTACAGTTCAAATTAGCTGAGTTTACCAAGTCAAACATTAGCAATATTGTTACAAAGAGATGGTATAGTGTAGTGTGAAGAACACAGACTTTGGTTTACTGCCTCCTCGGCTGATTGATGGGTGTGTACTATTTGGCAAACCACTCAACTGCTCTGAATATGTTTAGTTAAATACAAAATAAAAGGAATATAATGAGGATCAAGAGAGAATGTTTTCAGAAATATTTTCTAAACTGTAGTATTTAAGTTCAAACTGTGCGACTGAAATGTCATCATTAGCAATAATAATCAGAAAACAATAGTTTCATTTACAGTTCATGTGAGTGATCTTGGTGTTTTGGTCTGTACTTACTCTTAGGGAGTTTATTGAACTAATAATCTTGCAGAAGTAAAACCAAAAGCCTCTATTGGTTATTGCCTATAAAACACACATATGTATATACATACATAGAACCATACATACGTGCATGATCTATTAATTAGACTAGCTAAGTTGCTGCAACAAACAAACATCAAAATAGCGGTTTAGTAAACAATTTTACCATGATGGTGTGATCACTCACCTACAGCTAGACATCCTGGACTGTGAAGTCAAGTGGACTTTAGAAAGCATCACTGCAAACAAAGCAGGTGGAGGTGATGGAATTCAGTTGAGCTATTTCAAATCCTAAAAGATGATGCTGTGAAAGTGCTGCACTCAATATACCAGCAGATCTGAAAAATGCAGCAGTGGCCACAGGACTGAAAAAGGTCAGTTTTCATTCCAATCCCAAAGAAAGGCAATGCCAAAGAATGTTCAAACTACCGCACAATTGTACTCATCTCACACTCTAGCAAAGTAATGCTCAAAATTCTCCAAGCAAGGTTTCAACAGTACGTGAACCATGAACTTCCACGTGTTCCAGCTGGATTTAGAAAAGGCAGAGGAACAAATTGCCAAAATCTGTTGGATCATTGGAAAAGCAAGAGAGTTCCAGAAAAACATCTACTGCTGTTTTATTGACTATGTCAAAGCCTTTGACTGTGTGAATCACAACAAACTGTGCAAATTCTTCAAGAGATGGGAATACCAGATCACCTTCCCTGCCTCCTGAGAAATCTGTATGCAGGTCAGGAAGCAACAGTTAGAACTGGACATGGAACAACAGACTGGTTCCAAATTTGGAAAGGAATATGTCAAGACTGTATATTGTCACATTGCTTATTTAACTTGTATACAGAATACATCATGCGAAATGCCAGGTTGGATGAAGCACAAGCTGGAATCAAGGTTGCTGGGAGAAATATCAATAACCTCATATATGCAGGTGATACCACCCTTAGGCAGACAGTGAAGAAGAACTGAAAAGCCTCATGATAAAAGTGAAACAGGAGAGTGAAAAAGTTGGTTTAAAACTCAACATTCAGAAAACTAAGATCATGGAATCCGGTCCCATCACTTCATGGCAAATAGATGGGGAAACAGTGGAAACAGTGAGAGACTTTATTTTCTTGCCCTCCAAAATCACTGAAGATGGTGACAGCAGCCATGATAGTAAAAGACTCTTGCTCTTTGGAAGAAAACCTATAACCAACCTAGACAGCATATTAAAAAGTAGAGACATTACTTTGCCAGCAAAGTTCCCTGTAGTCAAAGCTATGGTTTTTCCAGTAGTCATGCATGGATGTGAGAGTTGGACTATAAAGAAAACTGAGCACCGAAGAATTGATGCTTTTGAACTGTGGTGTTGCAGAAGACTCTTGAGAGTCCCTTGAGCTGCAAGGAGATCCCACCAGTCCATCCTAATGAAAATCAGTCCTGAGTATTCATTGGAAGGACTGATACTGAAGTTGAAACTCCAATATTTTGGCCACCTGATGTGAAGAGGTGACTCACTGGAAAAGAGTCACCCTGTGGCTGCGAAAGATTAAAGGTGGGAGGAAAAGGGGATGACAGAGGATGAGATGGTTGAATGGCATCACCAACTTGATGGACATTAGTTTGAGTAAGCTCTGGGAATTGGTGATGGACAGGGAAGCCTGACATGCTGCAGTCCATGGGGTTGCAAGAGGCGGACATGACTGAGCAACTGAACTGAAACAATCTTTAGTGTTTTCATCTGGCTGGTAACTCTGCTTCTTATAGTTAAATAGGAGCACGGCTGGAATGACCTTGTAGCTATGAAAAGAAGGAGCATGTCTAGTCTGGTTGCACTGATGTCCACTCAAGCAAGTAAGGTGAAATATGCATAAATTGCTTCTACTCACATTCTATTGGCAAGAGCTTGGGCACATGGCCACATTAGCTGAAGGGAGCCTGGGTGTACACAGGGTCTATCTTTACATCTGTATCCCACCTAGAACTTTATTCCTATCAAAAGAACAGGTGGCATGTTCTTAAAGGGCACTGCTTTTTCTTTATTTTGCTTTTAGTGGAATACCTAGTACATTTAATGATTTTCATATTAAATAAGATACCATGTGGATAGTAACATCTGTGTTTGATATATGGTCAGTACTCAACTGATAGCTGCTATTATTACACAAATGTTTCAATTAATATCAGGGAACAAAAATGTATTTTTGGTATAATATGTGGTATCTGAAAAGGTAGTAACACATGTTCATATTTCATCCATGACATTTCCTATAGTCATTAAAAATGTAAAAATCATGCAGATAAAAGGATTCCAGTTATATTAAACATAAATATTGCATATATGAGTTTACTTAATGCTGTTAGTCATGAACCTCTTCATGGATCACAGCCTTATCGTGGCAAAAGTGTTTGGATAACTCAGTGAAGCTATGAGCCATGCTGTGCAGGGACACCCAAGACAGATGGGTCATAGTAAAGAGTTCTAACAAAATGCGGTCCACTGGGGAAGGAAATGGCAATCTACTGCAGTATTCTTGCCTGGAGAACACCATGTCAGTTTGAAAAGGCAAAAAGACATGATAGTGGAAGATGAGACCCCCAAATTGGAAGGTATCCAATATGCTACTGGGAAAGAGTGGAGGATAGTTACTAATAGCCCCAATAAGAATGAAGTGACTGGCCCAAAGCATGAATGACGCTCAGCTGAGGGTATGCCTGGTTGTGAAAGTAAAGTCCGATGCTGTACAAAACAATACTGCATTGGAACCTGGAATGTTAGGTCTATGAATCAAGGTAAATTGTATGTGGTCAAGCAGGAGATGGCAAGAGTGTGCATCAGCATTTTAGGAGTCAGTGAATTAAAATGGATGGGAATGGGTGAATTTAATTCAGATGACCATTATATCTACTACTGTGGGCAAGAACCCCTTAGAAGAAATCAAGTAGCCATCATAGTCAACAAGAGTCTGAAATGCAGTACTTGGGTGCAGTCTCAAAAACAACAGAATGATTTTGGTTTATTCCCAAGGCAAACCATTAAATATCATAGTAATCCAAGTATATTCCCCAACCACTAATGCCAAAGAAGCTGGAGTTGAATGATTCTATGAAGACTTACAAGACCTTCTGGAACTAATACCAAAAAACATGTACTTTTCATCATAAGGGATTGCAATGCAAAGATAGGAACTCAAGAATTACCCAGAATAATAGGCAAGTTTGGCCTTGGAGTACAAAATGAAGCAAGGCAAAGGCTAACAGAGTTTTGTCAGGAGAATACATTGGTCATAGCTAACACCCTTTTCCAACAACTTAAGAGATGACTCTACACGTGGACATCACCAGATGGTCAATAGTAAAATCAGATTGATTGTGTTTTTTGCAGCTGAAGATTGAGAAGCTCTATAGAGTCAGCAAAAACAAGACTTGGAGCTGACTTTGGCTCTGATCATCAGCTCTTCATTGCAAAATTTGGCCTCAAATTGAAGACAGTAGGGAAAACCATCAAGCCATTCAGGTATGACCTAAATCAAATCCCTTATGATTATACAGTGGAAGTGAAAAATAGATTCAAGGGATTAGACCTAGTAGAAGTAGATAGAGTGCCTGAAGAACTATGGACAGAGGTTTGTAACACTGCACAGAAGATGGTAACCAAAACCATCCCTAAGAAAAAGAAATGCAAGAAGGTCAAGTGGTTGTCTGAGGAGGCCTTACAAATATCTAAGAAAAGACGAGAAGTGAAAGGCAAAGGAGAAGGGGAAAGGTATACCCAAAGGAATGCAGAGTTCCAGCAAATAGCAAGGAGAGATGTGAAAGCCTTCTTAAGTGAACAATGCAAAGAAATAGAGGAAAACAATAGAATGGGAAGGAATAGAGATCTCTTCAAGAAAACTGGGGATATCAAGGGACCATTTCTTGCAAGGATGAGCATGATAAAGGTCAGAAACAGTAAGATTCTAGCAGAAGCAGAAGAGACTAGAAAGAGGTGTCAAGAATATACAGAAGAACTATACAAGAAAGGTCTTAATAATCCAGATAACCACTGTGATGTTGTCACTCATCTAGAGCCAGGCATCCTGGAATGTGAAGTCAAGTGGGCCTTAGGAAGCATTACAAAGAACAAAGCTAGTGGAGGTGACGAAATTCCAGTTGAGCTATTTAAATGCTGTTAAAGTGCTGCACTCAATATGCCAGCAAATTTGGAAAACAGCAGTGGCCACAGAACTGTAAAAGGTCAGTTTTCTCATTCCAGTCCCAAGAAGGGCAGTGCCAAGGAATGTTCAGACTACTGTACAGTTGTGTTCATTTCACATGCTAGCAAGGAAATGCTCAAAACTCTTCAAGCTAGACTTCAGTAGTACGTGAACCAAGACCTTCCAGATGTATAAGCTAGGTTTCAAAGAGGCAGAGAAACTAGAGATCAAATTGTCGACATTTGTTGTATCATGAAGAAAACAACAGAAATCAAGAAAAACATTTACTTCTGCTTCACTGACTATGCTAAAGCCTCTGACTGTAAGGATCATAACAAACTGGAAATTTCTTAAAGAGATAGGAATACCAGATCACCTTACCTGCCTCCTGAGAAACCTGTATGCAGGTCAAGAAGCAACAGTTAGAACTAAACATGGAACAATGGACTGGTTCCAAATTGGAAAAGGAGTATGTCAAGGCTGTATATTGTCACCCTGCTTATTTAACTTATATACTGTGTACATCATATGAAATGCTGGGCTGGATGAAGCACAAGCTGAAATCAAGATTGCTGGGAGAAATATCAACAACCTCAGATAGGCAGATAATACCATTCTAATGACAGAAAGTAAAGATGAACTAAAGAGCTTCTTGATGAGAGTGAAAGAGGAGAATGAAAAAGCTGGCTTAAAACTCAACATTCAAAAAACTTAGATTATGGCATCTTGTCCCATCACTTCATGGGAAATAGAAAGGTAAACAGTAGATTTCTGTAGAAACAGTGACAGATTTTATTTTCTTGGATCCAAAATCACTGCAGCCATGGTGACTACAGCCATGAAATTAAAGTCACTTGATCCTTGGAAGAAAAGCTATGACAAACCTTGACAGCATATTAAAAAGCAGAGACATTACTTTGCCAACAAATGTTTCCTAGTCAAAGCTATGGTTTTTCCAGTAGTCCTGTATGGATATGAGAGTTGGGCCATAAAGAAGGTTGAGCTCCAAAGAATTGATACTTTCAAATAGTGGTGTTGGAGAAGACTCTTGAGAGTCCCCTGGACTGCAAGGAGATCAAACCAGTCAATCCTAAAGGAAATCCACCATGACTATTCAGAAGTACTGTTGCTGAAGCTGAAGCTCCAATACTTTGGCCACATAATGTGAAGAGCCAGCTTATTGGAAAAAGACCCTGAGCCTGGGAAAGATGGAAGACAAAAGGAGAACGGGGCAGCAGAATATGAGATGATTATGTACCATCATTGACTCAATGGACATGAATTTGAGCAAACTTTGGAGGATAGTGGAGAATAGAAGAACCTGATGTGCTAGAGTCCATAGGGTCACAAAGAGTCAAATATTACTTAGTGACTGAACAACAGCAATTTGTCGTAAAAGTAAATTGATTATCAAAAGATGCATCTTTGAAAGTAAGAGGGAAACAATTTATTTTCAAAGTGTTTTATATTACAAATCTGTTCAGTTCAGTTGCTCAGTCCTGTCTAACTCTTTGTGACCCCATGAATCGCAGCACGCCAGGCCTCCCTGTCCATCACCAACTCCTGGTTTACTCAAACTCATGTCCATTGAGTCGGTTATGCCATCCAGGCATCTCATCCTCTGTCGTCCTCTTCTCCTTCTGCCTTCAATCTTTCCCAGCATCAGGGTCTTTTCAAATGAGTCAGCTCTTCACATCAGGTGGCCAAAGTATTGGAGTTTCAGCTTCAACATAGTCCTTCCAATGAACACCCAGGACTGATCTCCTTTAGAATGGACTGGTTTGATCTCCTCGCAATCCAAGGGACTCTCAAGAGTCTTCTTCAACACCACAGTTCAAAAGCATCAATTCTTCGGCGCTCAGCTTTCTTTATAGTCCAACTCTCACATCCATACATGACTACTGGAAAACCATAGCCTTGACTAGAATGACTTCTGTTGACAAAGTAATGTCTCTGCTTTTCAATGTGCTGTCTAGGTTGGTCATAACTTTCCTTCCAAAGAGTAAGTGTCTTTTAATTTCATGGCTGCAGTCACCATCTGTAGTGATTTTGGAGCCCCCCAAAATAAAGTCAGCCACTGTTTCCACTGTTTCCCCATCTATTTGCCGTGAAGTGACGGGACTGGATGCCATGATCTTTGTTTTCTGAATGTTGAGTTTCAAGCCAACTTTTTCACTCTCCTCTTTCACTTTCATCAAGAGGCTTTTTAGCTCCTCTTCACTTTCTGCATGTGAGATGAGTGCAACTTTGCAGAAGTTTGAGCATTCTTTGGCATTGCCTTTCTTTGGGATTGGAATGAAAACTGACCTTTTCCATCTCACATGCTAGTAAAGTAATGCTCAAATTCTCCAAGCCAGGCTTCAGCAATACGGGAACTGTGAACTTCCTGATGTTCAAGCTGGTTTTAGACAAGGCAGAGGAACCAGAGATCAAATTGCCAACATCCGCTGGATGATGGAAAAAGCAAGAGAGTTCCAGAAAAACATCTATTTCTGCCTTATTGACTATGCCAAAGCCTTTGACTGTGTGGATCACAATAAACTGTGGAAAATTCTGAAAGAGATGGGAATACCAGACCATCTAACCTGCCTCTTGAGAAATCTGTATGCAGGTCAGGAAGCAACAGTTAGTACTGGGCATGGGACAACAGACTGGTTCCAAATAGGAAAAGGAGTATGTCAAGGCTGTATATTGTCACCCTGCTTATTTAACTTATATGCAGAGTACATCATGAGAAATGCTGGGCTGGAAGAAGCACAAGCTGGAATCAAGATTGCCGGGAGAAATATCAATAACCTCAGATATACAGATGACACCACCCTTATGGCAGAAAGTGAAGAGGAGCTAAAAAGCCTCTTGATGAAAGTGAAAGAGGAGAGTGAAAAAGTTGGCTTAAAGCTCAACATTCAGAAAACGAAGATCATGGCATCCGGTCCCATCACTTCATGGGAAATAGATGGAGAAACAGTGGATACAGTGTCAGACTTTATTTTTTTGGGCTCCAAAATCACTGCAGATGGTGACTGCAGCCATGAAATTAAAAGACGCTTACTCCTTGGAAGGATAGAATATTCAAAAGCAGGGACATTACTTTGCCGACTAAGGTCTGTCTAGTCAAGGCTATGGTTTTTCCAGTCATCATGTATGGATGTGAGAGTTGGACTGTGAAGAAGGCTGAGTGCCGAAGAATTGATGCTTTTGAACTGTGGTGTTGGAGAAGACTCTTGAGAGTCCCTTGGACTGCAAGGAGATCCAACCAGTCCATTCCGAAGGAGATCAGCCCTGGGATTTCTTTGGAGGGAATGATGCTAAAGCTGAAACTCCAATACTTTGGCCACCTCATGCAAAGAGTTGACTCACTGGAAAAGACTCTGATGCTGGGAGGGATTGGGGGCAGTAGGAGAAGGGGACGACCGAGGATGAGATGGCTGGATGGCATTACTGACTCGATGGACATGAGTCTGAGTGAACTCCAGGAGATGGTGATGAACAGGCATGCCTGGTGTGCTGCAATTCATGGGGTCGCAAAGAGTTGGACACGACTGAGCAACTGAACTGAACTGAACCAGTCCTGTGGCCACTGTTGAGTTTTCCAAGTTTGCTGGCATATTGACTGCAGCACTTTCACAGGATCCTCTTTTAGGATTTGAAATAGCTCAACTGGAATTCCATCACCTCCACTAGCTTTGTTTGTAGTAATGCTTTCTAAGGCCTACTTGACTTCACATTCCAGGATGTCTGGCTCTAGGTGAGTGATCACACCATCATGATTATCTGGGTCATGAAGGTCTTTTCTCTATAGTTCTTCTGTGTATTCTTGCCACCTCTCCTTAATATCTTCTGCTTCTGTTAGGTCCATACCATTTCTGTCCTTTATTGAGTCCATTTTTGCATGAAATGTTCCCTTGGTATCTCTAATTTTCTTGAAGAGATCTCTAGTCTTTGTCATTCTATTTTTTCAATCTGTTAGGTACGAAATCTGTTATGAAAAAAATTCGACACATATAATTCTTACTGCAAATATTCCCAAATTCAAATTTATTACCATCTAATAATTTTTTATGAATTATGAAATAAGACATCACTCCCTAAGCAATTAAATTGTGGTACAGACTAGAATTTGAGGATTTAAAAGATCTTTCTTTTTAAATTAGCCCTTCAGTTTCAAGGTTAAGCAAGATTGAGTATGGGAATATTTGCAATGCAAAAAAGTTTCTTAATGGCATCCTGGAAGAACTAGAGCATTCTTGTGCTGTCTTGCTGCCTGGACTGTTGTGATGACTGGTAGTCTCTGTACTATCTGAGCACAGAAATTTAAAGCTAGCCTTGCTTTTTCAGTACTTTAAATTTCCCTGTGTGTGTGTGTGTGTGTGTGTGTGTGTGTGTGTGTGTGTGTGTGTGTCTGTTAAGTCTGAGATGTAAAGGCATAATAATACAGTAAGTTAAATCACTATTGCATCCATGTATTCTGCTAGGCAAGTCAATCAAATGAAAGCAAATTTGCATCCACCAACTCAAGTTCAAATTTAACACACATACTTTAAATATGCTTCTGTCATTAACACATAACTAGTTGCGCAGACAGAGATCTAACTTGCTATCAGTTTAGTTCAGTCACTCAGTCGTGTCTGACTCTTTGCAACCCCATGGACTGCAGCATGCCAGGCCTCTCAGTTCATCACCAACACCCGGAGTTTACTCAAACCCATGTCTATTGAGTCGGTGATGCCATCCAACCATCTCATCCTCTGTTGTCCCCTTCTCCTCCCACCTTCACTCTTTCCCAGCATCAGGGTCTTTTCAAATGAGTCAGCTGTTTGCATCAGGTGGCCAAAGTATTGGAGTTTCAGCTTTCAACTTGCTATAGCAGCGTACAAATGTGAAGGCTGGTCCTTCTTATCAAAATAGTCCATGCTCTCTCAGCATTATATAAAAGGATTTGTTCTTGTTTGTGTAGTTATGGCATAGGAAGTCTTCAGTGCCACTTGAGTCCTCCTGGCACTTTATAATGGCAGATAACTGAAAATATTCTGTGCACCTACTGTGTAACCAGAAATGCATATAGCAAACTATAAAACATTAGACACTTATCTAAAAAATAAATTCAATTCATTCTAAGAAAAATTGGAAGGCACCACATGAATTTTGAAGTTAAACAGAACTGAAGTACAATCCTAGCTCTCAAACTTACTAACTGTGCAATACTACAAAGTTACCTTTTCTGAACATGAGTTTCTCATCTGTATAATAATACCTACCTCAAAGAGCTTATGTGAAGATTAAGTGGAGGAAGACAAGCAATGAAAAATGTCAAGTACAGATGGGGAAAATCCTAGAGTTACAAGGAAATCTTTGGGCAGGAATATTTCAGATATGGTATTTGTAGTATTCTCCACCACCCCCGCCAACCCCAGGTTCCAGTCTGTCTCTCCCTCTCTCTTTTGATTACTTCTGCTCACTATTCAGCATTGCTTGCTTTTGTTTTCTGAAATATGATAGATGGCATGTGGCACTTCCTGTTATCCAAAGCGGTATCTTGGGTTAATTTGTTTTGGCACTTGCCCTGTCCTCTGTGTTGTTCTGGTGGGAGGAATTTAAAGGTCTCAGTGGCTTCAAAAGTGAACAAGAACATCCAGGAACTATATTTTGACACTGATTTCTCTTTCAAACTGAACAGTCTGATTGTACAAGAATGGCCTGCTCTTGGATGAAAGCCAGTGTTATCCGTTGATCAGGGTATTGGTTCCCTTTTTTTCACTTGGCCCCATCATTTTGTCATTCAGTATCTTCACCTGTGGAGTGGGGCCATAGCTTTGGTGTTGAGAGTGGAAGATTGTAATCACCCAAGGTTTCTGGTCCTCGTGCCCATTTTACATGTCAGATTATCCATCTTTCTTCAGAGATGTAGCTTTTTCTAAGGCGGGATACTTGGAGAATGAGAACAACAGAATATGAGAATTTTGGATTCCCTGCCTATCATGATACTAATTGTTATAAACATTAGGTTTGTGAAGTACATTGCTTGACTAAACACCAGACTTGGTGTGCCTAGGTGTCTGAAACAGAACACAACTACAACAAAACTGCATTTCCTCTACCCCTTCTAGTCTTTCCCATTTCAGTACTGGCACTATCATCCACCTGGTACTTGTTCAAGCCAGATGTCTAGGAGTTAGCATTGTTTCTGACTTTCCAGGTGCTAATAGTAAAGAACTAGCCTGCCAAAGCAGGGGACGTAAGAGATGCAAGTTTGATCCCTGGGTCTGAAAGATCCCCTGGAGGAGGGCATGGCAACCCACTCCAGTATTCTTGCCTGGAGAATCCCATGGACAGAGGAGCCTGGCAGGCTACAGTCCACGGGATCACAAAGAGTTGGGCACAACTGAGCACACACACACACACAAGTTAGTGATAGGTTCAGTTCAGTTCTGTTCAGTCGCTCAGTCGTGTCCGACTCTTTGTGACCCCATGAATTGCAGCACGCCAGGCCTCCCTGTCCATCACCATCTCCCGGAGTTCACTCAGACTCACGTCCATCGAGTCTGTGGTGTCATCCAGCCATGTCATCCTCTGTTGTCCCCTTCTCCTGCTGCCCCCAATCCTTCCCAGCATCAGAGTCTTTTCCAATGAGTCGACTCTTCACATGAGGTGGCCAAAGTACGAGTTTCAGCTTCAGCATCATTCCTTCCACTGAATATTCAGTGTTGATTTCCTTTAGGAAGAACTTGTTGGATCTCCTTGTAGTCCAAGGGACTCTCAAGAGTCTTCTCCAAATCCACAGTTCAAAAACATCAATTCTTTGGTGCTCAGCTTTGCTTATGGTCCAACTCTCACATCCATACATGACTACTGGAAATTTGTTATTAGATCACTCTTAATTTATTAGTTACAACAGGTGTAGCCTTAACCCCTACAGATGAGTGTAACCCTAACTACTAGCAGAGACAAAGGAATGGAGGTATGGCACTTTCTCCATCGTTTTAAGGAACACTTAACATAAATGCTCTAGCCGAAGAGCTGCCACCCAAAGTCTTTTTTGTTTTGAAGTCAAGTGAAAGATCAGATTGTTGATTGTGTTTGCTTTTATAGCTATTGCTCCTGGCTCATATGTTTTGAAGCCTATTGTTCATATGTATTTCGTGATTATTATAGCATATTTTCTCTCTCACTCTTGCCCTCCCCTTTTTCCTTCTTGTCTCCTTTCCTCTCTTCTCTTTCTTTCTCCCTCCCCCTACCCATGAGCCGTGTGTGTGTGTGTGTGTGTGTGTGTGACATACACACTTTTTTGTCCTTGTGGAAGGAATAATATCCTTTGAGATTTACTTAAAAACTTACCAGTGGTGCCAGTGTTAGAGATTAAGACAGTCTCTGCAGTCCATTGCTATTATTATACCTCATTCAATACAGTTTTAAACTC